>NC_083730.1:34961868-35282253 GCF_028564815.1 Eubalaena glacialis
ATATCTCACAACTTTTTTATCCATTCATCTATGGACACAGGTTGCTTCCATTCTTAGGCTATTATATATAATGCAGCAAAAAACATTGGAATACATGCATTATTTATAATTAGAGTTTCTGTTTTCTTCAGGTAAACACCTAGAAGATAAATTACTAGATCATATGGCAGTTCTCTTTTTAATTTTTGAGGAACATTCCATACTGTTTTCCATAGAGTCTGCACCAATTTACAATCCCACCAACAGCACTCAAAGATTCCCTTTGCTCCACATCCTCAACAAAACTTCTTACTTTTATCTTTTTGATATAGCCATTCTGACATGTATGATGTGGTATCTCATTGTGTGTGTGTGTGTGTGTGTGTTTTAATTGGGGTATAGTTGCTTTATAATGTTGTGTTAGTTTCTGCTGTACAGCGAAGTGAATCAGCTATATGTATACATATATCCTCTCTGTTTTGGATTTCCTTCCCTTTTACGTTACCACAGAGCATTAAATAGAGTTCCCTGTGCTATACAGCAGGTTCTCATTAATTATTATTTTATACTTATTAGTGTATATATGTCAATCCCAGTCTCCCAATTCATCCCATCCTCCCTTTCCCCCCTTGGTGTTCATATGTTTGTCCTCTGCTTCTGTTTCTTTATTTCTGCCTTGCAAACAGGTTCATCTGTACCATTTTGCTAGATTCCACATATACGTGTTCATAAACAATATCTGTTTTTCTCTTTCTGACTTACTTCACTCTGTCTGACAGTCTCTAGGTCCATCCACATCTCTACAAATGACCCAATTTCATTCCTTTTAATGGCTGTGTAATATTCCACTGTATATACCACATCTTCTTTATCCATCCGTCAATGGACATTTAGGTTGCTTCCATGACCTGGCTATTATAAATAGTGCTGCAATGAACATTGGGGTGTATGTGCCTTTTTGAATTATAGTTTTCTCAGGGTATATGCCCAGTAGTGGGATTGCTGGGAAAAAAACTAAAAATAGAATTATCATTGTGGTTTTGATTTGCATTTTCCTGATGATTATTGATGCTGAGAATCTTTTCATGTGTCTGTTGGCCATCTGTATGTCTTTCTTGGGAAAATGTCTATTCAGATCCTATGCCTATTTTTTATCAAGTTGTTTTTTTGATGTTGAGTTGTATGAGTTCTTTGTATATTTTGGATATTAACCCCTTATCAGATACATTGCTTGCAAAAATATTTACCCATTAGTAAGCTATCTTTTTGTTTTGTCCATAATTTTCTTCACTGTGGAAAAGTTTTTAGTTTGATGTAGTATCATTTGTTTATTTTTGCTTTTGTTTTCCTTGTCTGAGGAGATAGATCCAAAAGAATATTGCTAAGACCAATGTCAAAAATCATTCTGCCTATGTTTTCTTCTAGGAGTTTTATGGTTTCAGGTCCTACATTTAAGTTTTTAATACATTTTGGTTTTATTTTTGTATATGTTGTGAGACAGTAGTCCAGTTTGATTCTTTTGCATGTAGCTGTCGAGTTTGCCCAATACCATTTATTGAAGAAGTTCTGTCCCCATTGTTTATTCTTGCCTCCTTTGTCATAGATTAATTGACCATATAAACATGAGTTTATTTCTGGGCTCTCTACTCTGTTCCCTTGATCTATGTGTCTGTGTTTGTGCCAGTTCCATATTGTTTTGATTACTGTAGCTTTGTAGTATAGCCTGAAAACAGGGAGCAAGATATATTCAGCTTTGTTCTTTTTTTTTTCTTAAGATTGTCTTGGCTATTCAGGGTCTTTTTTCTTTCCCCTTAAGTTTTAGAATTATCTGTTCCAGCTCTGTATAAAATATCATTTGTATTTTGATAGAGATTGCACTGAATCTGTAAATTTCCCTGGGGAATATGGTCATTTTTAACAATATTAATTCTGTCAATCCCTGAGCACCATATATTTTTTCAACTGTTTTTGTCATCTTCAATTTCTTTCATCAATGTTTTATAGTTTCCCAAGTACAGGTCTTTTACCTCCTTGGTTAGATTTCTTCCCATGTACTTTATTCTTTTAGATGCAATTGTAAATGGTATTGCTTTCTTAATTTTACTTTCTAATAGTTTGTTGTTAGTGTATAGAAATGCAACATATTTCTGTATATTACTTTTGTATCCTGCAACTTTACTGAATGTATTTATTAGTTCTAATAGCTTTTTTGGTAGCATCTTAAGAATTTGCTATATATAGTATCGTATCATCTGCAAACGGTGACAGTTTTACTTCTTCCTTTCCAATGGAATTCCTTTTATTTCTTTTTCATGTCTGATTGCTGTGTCTAGAACTTCCAATGATATGTAAAAAAGTAGTGAGAGTGGACATCCTTGTGTTGTTCCTGATCTTTGAGGAAATGCTTTTAGCTTTTCATTGTTGAACATGATGTTGGCCACATATGGCCTTTATTATGTTGAGGCATGTTTCCTTTGTAACCACTTTGTGTAGAGTTTTTATCATAAATGGATGTTGAATTTCATCAACAGCTTTTTCTGCAACTATTGAGATTTTTACTCTTCAATTTGTTAATGTGGTGTATCATGTTGATTGACTTACAGATACTGAACTCTCTGGTATCTATGACATAAATCCCACTTGATCATGGTGTATTATTCTTTTCACGTATTGTTGAATTTGGTTTACTAATATCTTATTGAGGGTTTTTGTATCTATTTTCATCAGTGATATTGGCCTGTAATTTTCTTTTTTGTGGTGTCTTTGACTGGTTTTTGTGTCAGGGTGTTGTTGTCCTTGGAGAATCAGCTTGGAAGCATTCCTTTCTCTTCAGTTTTTTGGAATAATTTGAGAAGCATAGATGTTAACTCTTCTTTAAATGTTTGGTAGAATTCACCTGTGAAGGCTTGTGGTCTTGGATTTGTTTGTTGGGATGTATTTATTACTGGTTCAATTTCAATACTGGTAACCTATCTGGTCATATTTCCTATTTCTTCCTGATTCAGCCTTGGAAGATTGTACATTTTAGGAATCTATCCATTTCTTGTGGGTTGTCCATTTATTGCTTATAGTAATATCTTATGATCCTTTGTAATTCCATGGTGTCAGTTGTAACTTCTCTTTCATTTCTGATTTTATTTATTTGGGGCCTCTCTCTTTTTCTTTTTCTTTTTTTTTCATAATAAGTCTGGCTAATGGTTTGTTGATTTTCTTTTTAATGTTGTCAGAGAGTGCTTACCTCACTGAGTACTCATAAATACATATAAGAAAAAGGTGAAGTCCTGACTCATACAAATATATAATGAACATTTGTCATAATTTTATTTAACTAATTCATGAGGAAACCAGCAAAGTGTTACAACTGATTCAAATGAGAAGTAATACTACCACGCATATAGTCAATAAGCAATGCTGAAATGAATTTACAAAGATATGCCAAACAGGTAAATCCACAGTGCAATAATAAAATGCATTCCACAAGACACAAATCATGTTATTATATATTCAAGAATTATTTGCAGTAAATCAGTTTCCCACAAATTATGGAGTTGTAAAATAGCTCAAAGACAATATAAGACACAGAGACTCCATAGAATCAGATAGACCCAGAGGATATGATGATACACAATCCCAAGTCTTCAACTGAACACATTCAATACCTTTTTGTTCCATTAAAAAAGAAATCTATCAATTTTATTTAGAAATTGTTGTGATAATGTATATATATGTACATATATACATATATTTATAAACACACACAGAGAGACTGTTGCACAAGGCATAAAATTAAAACTGTAATTTTAATTACAGTTCTTTACTACTGTTACTGATATTGATATTATTTTACATACTGGTAAAGTTTATTTGCTCATACTTTATTTAGCATTTTTACAACCATATACTTAAGTAAATTGGGCTATAATTATCTATGGAATGCTTTGTCCATATATTTTTTAATCATACATATTCTAGCCAGAGTTATGCAGTAGTGTTCCAATGGTGGATACTTGGAGGAAGTTTTAGGGGACATTGGCTAAATGCATTACTTCTTTGGGAAAAAATTCTCTTTGGTCCTAGTACTAGAAATATTTTATTTTCAGCAAGTAATCATTTAATTTATATCATAAAGACCTTGACTTATGTGGTTGATCTCCCTGTTTGAACTGCCTGTTAAAAGGTTAGAGCTGAATTTATAATCTACATCAAGCTTATGTTTAAGGCACTATGGAAGGAATTTGGCTTCATGCATTTTACTCTTATCTTTTATTTGTTCCATTTTCTCCCTATAATTAATGCTTGCTTTGTCTTAATGAAATATATGTATATGTGTATATATATATATATATATATATGGAAATGGCTTTGACCAACCTAAAAAAAAAAACAAAACCTGTAGTGACTCTTATTTTTCATTAAATTGAGAAACACAAGTTTAACTAAATCATCAAGTTATTGGACTAAAAACAATTATGATTCTGTCAAAATTATAAAACTGATTATGTGTGCAAAATGTCAAATTCCAGCAATTAGCAGAATTGATGAGAATGTTCCAATCCAATATTTTTTCTTTAGCCTAAAAGCAGAAGTTAGTTCAACTTCATGTACATGATCCTCTGAACATGACTTTCAGACACAAACATAACTTGTTAAAATTTTATAAATAAAGAAGTGATATTATGAGGTGTGTACTTTCCTTCTTTCTTACAATTTTTCTCCTTAATTTTTTCTCCCTGTAATGAAAGAGAAGAAAAGAAAAGAAAGAAGATTTAAACTAGCTTTTGCAAGAGATTTGCCTAGGAGAAAAATTTGATATGAATATCATTATTAAAATCCCACTGCTTCAAGCGGATTTTTACATTAATATATCTGCAGAAGTATAAAAATATCTGATTTATAACTTTACATTATTAGATCTGAAATGTCAGTTATTATCTCCTCAACTTAATACTTAGACTAGCATATAATTTTATGCATCTTTGAGAAAAAAGCACACATCTTCATAAGTCATTCTTTGTTTATGAGTATTCTTTGTTACAGTATAGTTGAATTACTGTGTTATGACCTACCACTCGTTCTTTTACTTTTAAATTGTGAATGTATGAAATTAAACCAAGAGAATTTATCAACCCAACTTTCACTTCCTTCAGTGTATGGCATTTGAAGTTAACAATGTGCTACATGTTGAAAGAGAAAGTTGAAAGTTCAAATCTTTCTCACAAAGTCCTAAACTTGTGAATCTAGAAGCCATTAGTAACAGCAAAGTTGATCTTTTTTGTTGTTTATTTATCCATGTTTATTTTGATATAAATAAACAGGGAAATAATGGAGGCTATATGAATATGAACAAAAATACTTCATCTGAAAAGATAACTTATATGTAATTTTGCTTTATATCTATAGAATCTTGTGAGATAATCTTAAGATTGAACACATGCTTGTTTACCAAACTCCTTAATACTAGAATGGAAAAAGGGTAGATGTAGGTAAAGAAAAACTTTAATCCCAGCTCTGTCTCTTGCTTACTGTGTGAATTTAGCTCTATAAATTCCTTCAGTTTCCTTATCAATTTAATATGGGTATCTACCTCAAACATTTGCTGTGAGCATTAAATAAGATGATGGATGTAAAAACTCCTGATATAGTTTCAGTACATAATAGACTGTTAATAAATTTTACCTTCTGTGTTTACTATTATTTTTATTCTAATCCACTTTTCTTTTTATAATTAGGAAACAGGTATATAGTGGTAAGTTACCAGCCTGATGCATAAGCATATTAGGCAGAAATCAGAAGTAGAAGCTTGATCTCTTGACTCTCCTACACTGGTATTTCCACCAAAATATGCCTTTTATATTAACAATTATTTAATTACCTAATATTGCTCCTGCATTTTTCACCAAAATGCCTTGCACAAAATATGTATTTGATAAATGCCTGTGGAACTTAAACACATGGATATAACAAGTTCATTTTCCTCTCACTGACTCTTTAGCCAAGCTGTGTAAGGGTAAAACCTAAATATTAGTCAAGGATTAGTTATTTGCCATATCCATCTCCATAATTTTTAAGCAAACGTGTGGGACATTTTCTGATAATTGTCCCAACTGTTCTAGTTGGCTGGCTCTGCACTTTTATTTTCGGGAGTGCTCATGGAGCTTTTTCTAACTAAAGCTCTAAGTGGATATTTTTCATTCTTAACTTGTCATAAAGTAGGCTTCACAGTTGTCTGATTTGAGATTACCAATACATTTGGCCTATCAGGACTTCCACAGGGTCTAGATGTCACATTGTTGCTAGCCCAATGTTGATTTATTTGCCACAGATGGGCTTCTCACCATAACCTTCAATGGCACAGTCTCAATAGTAGGAATCAGTGAGCTTCTTTCTTGTGTTTGAACTATGTTTACAAGGGTTTGTTTATGCCTGCCTTGCGAGCTTTATTATAGTTTTTATTCTGTTTGGATACTGGCCAATGTTTTGCATTTTGGATTTCATGTGGATACATTTTAAGCTTTGAATTTCCAATTATTCTTTTAAAATTGTTGCATACGCCCTTATATTTGCATAGTATTTTATGCATTTTAGTATGGCCTCAAAGGTATGGTGTCATTGTATCCTTAAAAATGTATAATAAGAATATTAATAGAAACATCTTTATCAGAGAGACAGACACATAGTTTCAGGAAGTTTCTGTATATCACAAGGTCATTAGAGCCGAGCTGGAGGTAAGTTCCTGGTCTTCTGCCACCCTACCAGTACTCCAGACTGGGGTATTGTGCTCTGTTGTCTTTATTAATGTACTACAAATCATTGAAACCAAGCACTACAGATGAAACAGACTGGAATATTAGATCTAAGAAAACTTGAGACAGTTCCTTTTCAAACTGTCACCCTCATCTCTCTCCATAAACATGCACACAAGTTTTCTTTAAAATGAGTGAAGTTATCAAACAACTTCAGAGCCTAAATTTTGGATCTAGAGTTTTGCACATGATTGGCCATTGAGCTAATTATAATTAGTACCATTTATAGAACATTACTCATACATGTGGAAGCTTTGAATGGAGTAAGAAACAGTTCTTAGTTCTGGACAATTTACTCCTTAGTTGGAGATAAAACAGTTTCAAACACAAATGCAACCATGAAAGAAAAATACTCTAACAAGGAAATAATATACTTTACAACTTATGTACATACATATTTGGGATTGGCCAGTTGCTCAGACCTCCAAACACTGCACATACTCTCTCCTCTGTATTCACATTTCTTCCCTACCTAACTCAATTCCTACTGAATTCTTGTTCAGGCAAGTCCTTTCTGACCTCCTTGATTAGACCAACAACTCCCATCCCCCATCTTAAGTTGCTATATTTTCAACAGCCTCCTTTAACATAGTTTCTATTTTACATTTATTTGTGTAGTTAATTAATGACTTCTTTGCCATTTGATTCTAAGTTCTCTCCTTTTTGTATGCTCTTGTAATACAGTGCCTTGCACAGTCTTGTACACAAAATATGTAATCAATAAGTATTTTTTGAATTAATTTATGAATCTTCCCTGCCTAACTAAGATTTTATGGAAGGGCAAGTGGTCAAGAAGTACTGAATGTACTCCAATCATTCTTTTCTGTGTTGTGTTGTACATTGTAGGATGTTTAGCATCATATCTGGCCTCTAGCCACTAGATGTCAATATCATTTCCTCCTGTTCCCTACCCCCACCCCCAAGCCTTAACAACCATAAATGTCTCCAGACATTGCCAAATGTCTCCTGGGTGCAAAATCATCCCTGATTGACAATCATTGCTTTAAAGAAATAATTACAGTCTTATTTCTCATATTTTCACAGCATGAATTGTTTATATCAAAGCTAACCTATTTACAGTCATATAAATCCACCTTGTACCATCCTTATGCCAGTGTGTGAGGTAGTATTTTTATTGTTCCTTCTTTAAATTTCCTCATTCTACTTAATTTCCTCAAATCTTATTCATACAATAGAGCCTGATTCTGATTCTCAGCAGTCAGATGAGGCTTTCTCTATTAGTCAGGGTCCTAACAGGAAACAGAGGACATCTCAAATAAGGATAAAAGAAATATATACAGAAATAGGCAGAGTGTAGGCAAGAAAAAAAGGGGGATAATGCAGTATCCCACAGTTGTTAAGATTCTAAGGCCTGACAGGATAGAGAAATGGAGTTGTTAACAAAACCTAGGAAGAAAGAGTCACTTTGATAGGTTCTCTGACTTTCAGTAGAGGGTCAAAGGCAAACCAAGGTGACCTCTTAGGGAGAAAGTCAGAGAAATAAGTACTCTGATGTCACTCTTCTTCACATGAATCCCTTCCATAGTTCCCCATTGACTGAACCATACAGAAAATTATAGAATAAGAAAAACTGTTAGTGTAGCCCCTATGGGTCAAACTATTGGGGTAGAGATCAGAGTGGAGAAGGATAGAGAGTGAAGCTGGTAAAACAAAATGAAGTTAATTCAGCCCACTTTTTCTCTCTACCTTTGTAAACAAAATAGAATGGCCCTGTTATTAATGTAAACATATAATTTACATTATCATTGTGAAATTAACTTGTATGGCAGACAATAGTTCTTCCTTAATTGCCTTTACTTGTTTTTTAAAACAAATCCTTGTTTACCTGCTAGCTAGCACACCAATTACAGTGAATCTGAAAGTCTTTAAAAGCAGTGACTGTGTTTTAATTGTAGTGTATTCTCTTGGACATATTTGGTTATTAGAGACAAGGTTTTAAACTATTTATAATATTTTGTTACTGTTTAAATTAATTTTGATTTCCAGGTGGAAAGAGCAACAAGTACAAGGATCTCATGCTTGCTCTCTTCTGATCTTGAACCAGCTTCTTTAAGCAAAGTGTACTTTCCTCATTCTCACATCTTATTTATACATCAACCCCCTGTAATTAGCCTACCACCTTCTTCATGGCATTGAATTTGGTTTGATATAAGTCTAAATCAGTAGAGAAGCTCTTTCATTTTTTTGTCACGACACCCTGCATTGCTTGATAATAATGACAACTCCTTTCCCTAAACTCTATCTTTAATCAGTTTCTACAAACAATGAATCTTTTATACTCTTCCTAATTCTCTGACCATTCCTTCTTTTCTACGTTGTCCCGTCTTCTCAATGAACCTTATAAATGGAAATTTTCTCTAGATTCATTTCTCTTTTGCCATAAATAGTCTTCCTAGGCAATATTGTATATTTTTATTTATTTAACTCCTACCTACATGCTCATAATTCTTCAATCTGTATTGCCAACCCATGGTCATGTGATGTTGCAGAGGCCCTCAAACTAAACTTTTTTCAAAATTAAGCTGACTGTCTCTCTTCTTTCCCAAAGTAACATTTTCTCCTGGTTTCCTTGTGTCAAATGAGAGCAACACTATCTACCTCAGAATCATCAAAAACCAAAAACCTCAGAATAATCTTCTAAACCAATACTCTAGCCAGTTCACTTTTCTAATTCTCCACAGATAGTCACTTATAAATCCATTGTAGTTTATCTTCTAAGTAGCTCTCAAATCTGTTTGCTATATCTCATCCTTCTTGTAATGTGCTATATATGAAACCCTGGGCATCTTTGCATTACCTATTGTCAGAATCTCCTATCTTTTGTGTACCATAAGTGAGAACTGGCTGAAATCTGTCCTGTCCTTCTATGGCCAGGAATTAGAAGTGGTTCTCAGAAGTCAACAGTACTAATAAGTTAGTCCAAAGCAGAAAGAAAATATCAAATAGCTCCAAGTTAGATGATAAAAAAGCCAGTAGCTAGAGAGACATAATGCAAAGGCAGAAGAGAAAAGGGCAAGGTGATAAACCAGAGAGCTAAGAGTCAAGAATAAGAGGGGGGAAATGTAAAATGAGAGGTAAATGATTAGTAGGATTACTATTAAAAATAATTAACAGTGCATATAATTTTGGCACCCACTCACCAAAAATGTGTTGGCCATAGACTTAGAGCAGTAAGAACAGTATCCCCAGCAGATTTTGGTGGGGGGCCCAAGGAGGGACAAATATGAGTGGAATAACAAGTGAAAAGCTCTTGTGGGGTTTAAGGTAGTGACTTTACCCCCCCCCCCCCGGTATGGAATTAATATAATTCAATTGTAATTTGCTTATGTCAGCCCTGGGAGAAACTGAAGGAAAAAATGGGTAAAATATCAATGGAGTGACTACACCCACAGTGAACTCCTAGGTCCCTGCATATGCTGTGCTTAATAAAAACTATATGGTTGAGATGAACTATAACTTTCTAGTTAATGTCTGTTCCATACTAGTATCCTCTCCCATTTAGTCTCCATATTACCACTTGTGATCTTTTGAAATAGATATGTTAATCATGACACTATCACATGAACCTTTCTAGAGCTATCTAGCTTCTTGGTATGTGTACACAACTCTTGATGATTTTGCTGTCAATAATCACATGTGTGTAATCTTTCACTTTTTCTCAACTTGCACTTTACAGTTGGTTAAACCTACACAGCCTTGAATTCTATAAGCGTACAAAGCTTTTCCATTCTTTTGCTCCTTTTCTTATGTTATTCCTGCTTCCTGGAACAGCTCAAAAATGCCAACATGGAAAACTCCGACTTGTCCTTCAAGAAGCTAAAGTTTCATCGAATACTAATGAGGCTTCTCTGACTCCTGGATACTTCATTCTTGAAAGAATTTACGTCCCCTCTTTTTCTTGAATAAAAATGCATAAATGAATGAATGGATTTATGCCCCATCATGCACTTTTCTGTAAAAATCTTCAGAATTTGCCATTATGTTAAACTGCCTTATTTCCATGTCCTACATTTAAACATTCAGTTTCTGTTCAAGGTCAGGGTCATGATGATATATATTCATTTTAAAATCTCTAACAATGTGTATACTGTCTGTTGGGGAAAGAGAAAATTTACTCTACCATTATAGGTTCTTCTGGCTACTCTGAGAATTAAATTGACATGAGACAGATTATTACAAGAAAATCAAACAAAAATTTAATAACGTGTACATGGGAGAGACCCAGAAAAACTGAGTAATTTGCCAAAACGGCTTAAGAGTTCACCTTAAATACCATCTTCATCTAAAGACAAAAGAAGTTGAAGGTAGGGTTTTGGGACACCAAATGGGAAGGAGGCAATTCACGTGGAGATGAAAAAACAAATATTTGGTAAACAAATGTTTGCTGGGCCATACAGAGAAAATGAGACACAGAGTGGACTCTGATCTCTAGGATCTGCTGAGTTTCCCTCACCACACCTAGATCATATTCTTTGTTGATAAGCCCTTTATCTAAATTAATTAGGCAGCTAAGGGGGAAGTAAAAGGAAAGACTTCCAGAGTCTTCTGTTTATTAAAATAATCAGCATAAATTCGTCCTCATATCAAAAAAAAAAACACATTTTTGGAGGCGGAGCTTCAAGATGCCAGAAGAGTAAGATGCTGAGATCACCTTCCTCCCCACAAATACATCAGAAATACATCTATATGTGGAACAACTGCTACAGAACACCTAATGAACGCTGGCAGAAGACCTCAGACCTCCCAAAAGGCAAGAAACTCCCCATGTACCTGAGTAGGGCAAAAGAAAAAAGAAAAAACAGAGACAAAAGAATAGGAATGGGACCCGCACCAGTGGGAGGGAGCTGTGAAGGAGGAAAGGTTTCCACACACTAGGAAGGCCCTTCGTGGGCAGAGACAGTGAGTGGTGGAAGGGGGAAGCTTCGGAGCCATGGAGGAAAGCGCAGCAACAGGGGTGCGGAGGGCAAAGTGGACAGATTCCCGCACAGAGGATCGGTGTTGACCAGCACTCACCAGACTGAGACGTTGTCTGCTCACCCACCGGGACAGGTGAGGGCTGGGAGCTGAGGCTCGGCCTTCGGTCAGATCCCAGAGAGAGGACTGGGGTTGGCTGCATGAACACAGCCTGAAAGGACTAGTGCACCACAGCTGGCCGGGAGGGAGTCCAGGAAAGTCTAGAGCTGCCGAAGAGGCAAGAGACTTTTTCTTGCCTCTTTGTTTCCTGGTGCGTAAGGAGAGGGGATTAAGAGTGCTGCTTAAAGGAACTCTAGAGATGGGTGTGAGCCGCGGCTATCAGCGCGGACCCCAGACACAGGCATGAAATGCTAAGGCTGCAGCTGCGGCCACCAAGAAGCCTGTGTGCAAGCACAGGTCACTAACCACACCTCTCCTCCTGGGAGCCTGTGCAGCCCGCCACTGCCAGGGTCCCGTGATCCAGGGACAACTTCCCTGGGAGAACGCATGACACGCCTCAGACTGGTGCAACATCACACCGGCCTCTGCCACTGCAGGCTCGCCCCACATCCGTACCACTCCCTCCCTCCAGCCTGAGTGAGCCAGAGCCCATGAATCAGCTGCTCCTTTAACCCTATCCTGTCTGAGCGAAGAACAGACACCCTCAGGTGACCTACAGTCAGAGGCGGGTCCAAATCAAAAGTTGAATCCTGGGAGCTATGCGAACAAAGAAGAGAAAGGTGAAATTTCTCCCAGCAACCTCAGGAGCAGTGGATTAAAACTCCATAATCAACTTGACGTACCCTGCATCTATGGAATACCTGAATAGACAACAAATCGTCCCAAATTGAGGAGGTGGACTTTGGAAGCAATTATATATATATATTTTTCCCTTTTTCTCTTTTTGTGAGCGTGTATGTGTATGCTTCTGTGTGTGATTTTCTCTGTATAGCTTTGCTTTTACCATTTTTCCTAGGGGTCTGTCTGTTTTTTGGGGTTTTTTTTTAATTACTTAAAAAAATGTTTTTCTTAATAATTATATTTTATTTTTTATTTTATTAACTTTATTTTATTTTACTTTATTTTATTTTATCTTCTTCTTTCTTTCTTTCTATTTTTTCTCTCTTTTATTCTGAGCCGTGTGGAGGACAGGTTCTGGGTGCTCCAGCCAGGCAACAGGTCTGTGCCACCGACGTGGGAGAGCCAAATTCAGGACACTGGTCCACAAGAGACATCCCAGCTCCATGTAATATCAAATGGCAAAAATCTCCCAGAGATTTCCATCTCAACGCCAAAACCCAGCTCCACTCAATGACCAGCAAGCTACAGTGCAGGACACCCTATGACAAACAACTAGCAAGACAGGAACACAACCCCATCCATTAACACAGAGGCTGCCTAAAATCATAATAAGGCCACAGACACCCCAAAACACACCACTAGACGTGGACCTGCCCACCAGAGAGACAAGATCCAGCCTCATCCACCAGAACACAGGCACTAGTACCCTCCACAGGGAAGCCTACACAACCCACTGAACCAACCTCTAACACTGGGGACAGAGACCAAAAACAATGGAAATTATGAACCTGCAGCCTGCAAAAAGGAGACCCCAAACACAGTAAGTTAAGCAAAATGAGAAGACAGAGAAACACGCAGCAGATGAAGGACCAAGGCAAAAACTCACCAGACCTAACTAATGAACAGGAAATAGGCAGTCTACCTGAAAAAGAATTCAGAATAATGATAGTAAAGATGATCCAAAATCTTGGAAATAGAATGGAGAAACTACAAGAAACATTTAACAAGGACTTAGAAGAACTAAAGAGCAAACAAACAGTGATGAACAACAAAATAAATGAAATTAAAAATTCTCTAGAAGGGATCAATAGCAGAATAACTGAGGCAGAAGAACGGATAAGTGACCTGAAAGATAAAATAGTGGAAATAACTACTGCAGAGCAGAATAAAGAAAAAAGAATGAAAAGCATTGAGGAGAGTCTCAGAGACCTCTGGGACAACATTAAACACACCAACATTCGAATTATAGGGGTCCCAGAAGAAGAAGAGAAAAAGAAAATATTTGAAGAGATTAGAGTTGAAAACTTCCCTAATATGGGAAAGGAAATAGTTAATCAAGCCCAGGAAGCACAGAGAGTCCCATATAGGATAAATCCAAGGAGAAACATGCCAAGACACATATTAATCAAACTATCAAAAATTAAATACAAAGAACAAATATTAAAAGCAGCAAGGGAAAAACAACAAATAACACATAAGGGAATCCCCATAAGGTTAACAACTGATCTTTCAGCAGAAACTCTGCAAGCCAGAAGGGAGTGGCAGGACATATTTAAAGTAATGAAGGAGAAAAACCTACAAGCAAGATTACTCTACCCAGCAAGGATCTCATTCAGATTTGACAGAGAAATTAAAAGCCTTACAGACAAGCAAAAGATAAGAGAATTCAGCACCACCAAACCAGCTTTACAACAAATGCTACAGGAAGTTCTCTAGGCAGGAAACACAAGAGAAGGAAAAGACCTACAATAATAAACCCAAAACAATTAAGAAAATGGTAATAGGAACATACATGTCAATAATTACCTTAAAAGTAAATGGATTAAATGAACCAACCAAAAGACATAGACTGGCTGAATAGATACAAAAGCAAGACCCGTATATATGCTATCTACAAGAGACCCACTTCAGACCTAGGGACACATACAGCGAGACAGTGAAGGGATGGAAAAAGATATTTCATGAAAATGAAAAGCAAAGGAAAGCTGGAGTAGCAATTCTCATATCGGACAAAATAGACTTTAAAACAAAGACTATTACAAGAGACAAAGAAGGACACTACATAATGAACAAGGTATCAATCCAAGAGGAAGATATAACAATTGTGAATATTTATGTGCCCAACATAGGAGCAACTCAATACATAAGGCAAATAATAACAGCCATAAAAGGGGAAATTGACAGTAACACAATCATAGTAGGGGACTTTAACACCCCACTTTCACCAATGGACAGATCATCCAAAATGAAAATAAATAAGGAAACACAAGCTTTAAATGATACATTAAACAAGATGGGCTTAATTGATATTTATAGGACAGTCCATCCAAAAACAACAGAATATACGTTCTTCTCAAGTGCTCATGGAACATTCTCCATGATAAATCATATCTTGGGTCAAAAATCAAGCCTTGGTAAATTTAAGAAAATTGAAATTGTATCAAGTATCTTTTCCAACCACAACGCTATGAGACTAGAGGTCAATTACAGGAAAAAATCTGTAAGAAATACAAACAGATGGAGGCTAAACAACACACTACTTAATAACCAAGAGATCACTGAAGAAATCAAAGAGGAAATCAAAAAATACCTAGAAACAAATGACAATGAAAACATGACGACCCAAAACCTATGGGAGGCAGCAAAAGCAGTTCTAAGAGGGAAGTTTATAGCAATACAATCCTACTTTAAGAAACAGGAAACATCTCAAATAAACAACCTAACCTTGCATGTAAAGCAATTAGAGAAAGAAGAACAAAAAAAAAAAAACCCCAAAGTTAGCAGAAGGAAAGAAATCATAAAGATCAGAACAGAAATAAATGAAAAAGAAATGAAGGAAACGATAGCAAAGATCAATAAAACTAAAAGCTGGTTCTTTGAGAAGATAAACAAAATTGATAAACCATTAGCCAGACTCATCAAGAGAAAAAGGGAGAGGACTCAAATCAATAGAATTAGAAATGATAAAGGAGAAGTAACCACTGACACTGCAGAAATACAAATGATCATGAGAGATTACTACAAGCAACTCTATGCCAATAAAATGGACAACCTGGAAGAAATGGACAAATTCTTAGAAATTCACAAGCTTCCAAGACTGAACCAGGAAGAAATAGAAATATGAACAGACCAATCACAAGCACTGAAATTGAAACTGTAATTAAAAATTTTCCAACAAACAAAAGCCCAGGACCAGATAGATTCACAGGTGAATTCTATCAAAAATTTAGAGAAGAGCTAACACTTATCCTTCTCAAACTCTTCCAAAATATAGCAGAGGGAGGAACACTCTTAAACTCATTGTATGAAACCACAATTACTCTGATACCAAAACCAGACAAAGATGTCACAAAGAAAGAAAACTAAGGCCAATAACACTGATAAACATAGATGCAAAAATCCTCAACAAAATACTAGCAAACAGAATCCAACAACACATTAAAAGGATCATACACTATGATCAAGTGGGGTTTATCCCAAGAATACAAGGATTCATCAATATATGCATATCAATCAACGTGATACACCATATTAACAAATTGAAGGAGAAAAACCAAATGATCATCTCAATCGATGCAGAGAAAGCTTTTGACAAAATTCAACACCGATTTATCATAAAAACCCTCCAGGAAGTAGGCACACAGAGAAATTTCCTCAACATAATAAAGGCCATATATGACAAACCCACAGCCAACATCTTCCTCAATGGTGAAAAACTGAAACCATTTCCACTAAGATTAGGAAAAAGACAAGGTTGCCCACTCTCACCACTATTATTCAACATAGTTTTGGAAGTTTTAGCCACCACAATCAGAGAAGTAAAAGAAATAAAAGGAATCCAAATTGGAAAAGAAGAAGTAAAGCTGTCACTGTTTGCAGATGACATGATACTATACATAGAGAATCTAAAGATGCTACCAGAAAACTACTAGAGGTAATCAGTGAATTTGGTAAAGTAGCAGGATACAAAATTAATGCACAGAAATCTCTTGCATTCCTATACACTAATGATGAAAAATCTGAAAGTGAAATTAAGAAAACACTGCCGTTTACCATTGCAACAAAAAGAATAAAATATCTAGGAATAAACCTACCTAAGGAGACAAAAGACCTGTATGCAGAAAACTATAAGACACTGATGAAAGAAATTAAGATGATACAAATAGATGGAGAGATATACCATGTTCTTGGATTGGAAGAATCAACATTGTGAAAATGACTCTACTACCCTAAGCAATCTACAGATTCAATGCAATCCCTGTCAAACTACCACTGGCATTTTTCACAGACTAGAACAAAAAATTTCAAAATCTGTATGGAAACACAAAAGACCCCAAATAGACAAAGCAATCTTGAGATAGAAAACCGGAGCTGGAGGAATCAGGCTCCCTGACTTCAGACTAGACTACAAAGCTCCAGTAATCAAGAAAATATGGTACTGGCACAAAAACAGAAATATAGATCAATGGAACAGGATAGAAAGCCCAGAGATAAACCCATGCACCTATGGTCACTTTATCTTTGATAAAGGAGGCAAGAATATACAGTGGAAAAAAGACAGCCTCTTCAATAAGTGGTGCTGGGAAAACTGGACAGCTACATGTAAAAGAATGAAATTAGAACACTCCCTAACACCATACACAAAAACAAACTCAGAATGGATTAAAGACCTAAATGTAAGGCCAGACACCATCAACCTCTTAGAGAAAAACATAGGCAGAACACTCTATGACATAAATCACAGCAAGGTCCTTTTTGACCCACCTCTTAGAGAAATGGAAAAAAAAAACAAAAATAAACAAATAGGACCTAATGAAACTTAAAAGCTTTTGCACAGCAAAGAAAACCATAAACAAGACGAAAAGACAACCCTCAGAATGGGAGAAAATATTTGCAAATGAAGCAACTGACAAAGGATTAATCTCCAAAACATACAAGCAACTCATGCAGCTCAATATCAAAAACAAACAACCCAATCCAAAAATGGGCAGAAGTCCTAAATAGACATTTCTCCAAAGAAGATATACAGATTGCCAGCAAACACTTGAAAGAATGCTCAACACCATTAATCATTAGAAAAATGCAAATCAAAACTCAATGAGATATCTCACACTGCTCAGAATGGCCATCATCAAAAAATCTACAAAAAATAAATGCTGGAGAGGGTATGGAGAAAGGGAACCCTCTTGCACTGTTGGTGGGAATATAAATTGATATAACCACTATGGAGAACACTATGGAGGTTCCTTAAAAAACTAAAAATAGAACTACTGTACGACCCAGCAATCCCACTACTGGGCATATACCCTGAGAAAACCATAATTCAAAAAGAGTCATGTACCAAAATATTCATTGCAGCTCTATTTACAATAGCCAGGACATGGAAGCAACCTAAGTGTCCATCAACAGATGAATGGATAAAGAAGATGTGACACATATATACAATGGAATATTATTCAGACATAAAACGGAACAAAACTGAGTTATTTGTAGTGAGGTGGATGGACCTAGAGACTGCCATACAGAGTGAAGTAAGTCAGAAAGAGAAAAACAGATACTGTATGCTAGCACATATATATGGAATCTAAAAAAAGAAAAAAAAATGGTCAGAAGAACCTAGGGGCAAGATGGGAATGCAGATGCAGACCTACTGGAGAATGGACTTGAGGATACAGGGAGGGGGAAGGGTAAGCTGGGACAAAGTGAGAGAGTGGCATGGGCATATATACACTACCAAACGTAAAATACATAACTAGTAGGAAGCAGCCGCATAGCACAGGGAGATCAGCTCGGTGCTTTGTGGACACCTAGAGATGTGGGATAGGGAGGGTGGGAGGGAGGGAGATGCAAGAGGGAAGAAATATGGGGACATATGTATATGTATAACTGATTCACTTTGTTATAAAGCAGAAACTAACACACCATTGTAAAGCAATTATACTCTAATAAAGATGTTTAAAAAAAAAAACAACGTATTTTGGGGTGGCAAATTTTACCCCCCTACATGTCTGGCACTTAAAAGTTAGTGAACAAATGAATGAATATTTGTTGATCAAAGCTGAACTAAAGCTGAATGCCAGTGGTGAACTTAAAATGTAATTGACAGGTTAATTAGACATTTCTCCAAAGGAAACATACAGATGGTCAAAAGGTACATGAAAAGATGCTCATCATCACTAATTATTAGAGAAATGCAGATCAAAACTAAAATGAGGTACCACCTTACACCAATCAGGATGGCCATCATTAAAAAGTCTACAAATAATAAATGCTTTAGAGGTTGTGGAGGAAAGGGAACTTTCTTACACTGTTGGTAAGAATGTAAATTGGTGCAGTCACTATGGAAAACAGTATGGAGGTTCCTCAAAAAACTAAAAGTAGAGTTGCCATAAGATCCAGCAACCCCACTTTTGGGCATATGGCCAGACAAAACTGTAATTCAAAAAGATATATCCACCCCAATGTTCATACCAGTACTGTTTACAATAGCCAAGACATGGAAACAACTTAAATGCCCATTGATAGATAAATGAAGAAAGAAGATGTGGTATATATACACAATGGAATATTACTCAGCCATAAAAAAGAATGAAATAATGTCATTTGCAGCAACATGGATGAACCTAGAGATTCTCATACTAAGTGAAGTAAGTCAGAAAGAAAAAGACAAATACCATATGATATCACTTATATGTGGCATCTAAAATATGACACAAATGAACATATCTATGAAACAGAAAGAGTCATAGACATAGAGAACAGACTTGCAGTTGCCAGGGGAGTGGGTGAGGAAGGAAGGATTGGGAGTTTGGGATTAGCAGATGCAAATTATTATATATAGAATGGATAAACAACAAGGTCCTACTGTATAGCACAGAGAACTACATTCAATATCCTGTGATTTAACCATAATGGAAAAGAATATGAAAAAGTATATATATGTATAACTGACTTTGCTGTAGAGCAGAAATTAACACATTGTAAATCAACTACACCAGTAAAATTTTTAAAAATGTAATTAAATACTCATGTTGGAATTACATAGAACACATACAGTTTCACTATGCTGTTCAAGTAACTTTGTTTAAAAAAAAAATAGTGACCCAAATAGTCATTTGAGATTTGTGTTTGTGTGTTTGGGCATGTTTAATTATCTTTTTGTACCCATTGCTCTCTGTTTTTTTGTTGATGTTTTTACTGAATTCTCTGTTGACTTGAATAAATTGAACAGATAGATGAAATTGGGCAACAAATTCAGGCCTGTCAGTTGTATATATTAAGTCATTGTTTTCCTATATAATGTAAAATAGGAACTTCACCTTTTAAGACCTAAGGATAACATAAACAGAATGAATTAATTTATATTTGCAGAGTACAATGAGTTATGCATAAAGATATGTTTTATTTAAATATAGAAAACATATAATAAAAGCGCACTGTGCTGAGTATACAACATTATAAAAGACAGACAGGCTTACTTTAGAAGAAGAAAAACAAGAAAACCATACTTAAAATAATAAGAATTTAACACAATATTCTTGGAAATAAACAGTTTATGAATTGCAATCTTTCCTATGTTTGACATATCGCTTACATGGTATTCCAAATCTCTGGTGATTTTAATGAAATGGTATTAGGGGTTTTGCATCAAGTCTTAAAATACAAATTCAGGAATTGCAGCATTTACATTGTTTTTGCATAATCTTATTAATTGGTGAATACAAATTTGGTAACTCCCATGGTTTGGATGCTACCAGTTCCTCTTCAGCTATATCATTTTATCATATAATGCAGAAAGAGAAATATTTGTTTGAGGTAAGAATATCTCACTTCTGATCACAAGCCAAGCTTCTTATCACCTCTGTCTTCCTTCATAATTTGTGTTTTTTGAACAAATGATTTTTCTGATCTAATAATTTATATAGTATTGATGTGATGCTCTGTCTTTTCTCAATTCTATACATTATTTTCATCACTTTTTAAAATAAACTTATTTTATTTATTTATTTATTTTTGGCTGAGTTGGGTCTTCATTGCTGCTGGTAGGCTTTCTCTAGTTGTGGCGAGTGGGGGCTACTCTTCATTGTGGTG
Source organism: Eubalaena glacialis (assembly GCF_028564815.1). Taxonomy (NCBI): domain Eukaryota; kingdom Metazoa; phylum Chordata; class Mammalia; order Artiodactyla; family Balaenidae; genus Eubalaena; species Eubalaena glacialis. Next base: position 34,982,517 of record NC_083730.1, read on the forward strand.
TGCAGGCTTCTCATTGCAGTGGTTTCTCTTGTTGCGGAGCACTGGCACTAGGTGCACAGGCTTCAGTAGTTGTGAAATGCAGGCTCAGTAGTTGTGTCTCACGGGCTCTAGAGCTCAGGCTCAGTAGTTGTGGTCCATGGGGTTAGTTGCTCTGTGGCATGTGGGATCTTCCCAGACCAGGGATCGAACCCGTGTCCCCTGCATTGGCAGGCAGATTCTTAACCACTGCACCACCAGGGAGTCCAATTTTTATCACATTTAACACTTAAAATAGAAATGAGAAGTGAGAACATTTTTAAAAATTCATTCATTCATTCATTCATTTTTGGCTGCATTGGGTCTTCGTTGCTGTGCGTGGGCTTTTCTCTAGTTGTGGCGAGCGGGGGCTACTCTTCGTTGCAGTGCGTGGGCTTCTCATTGCGGTGGCTTCTCTTGTTGCGGAGCACAGGCTCTAGAGCACAGGCTCAGTAGTTGTGGCACACATGCTTAGTTGCTCCGTGGCATGTGGGATCTTCCCAGACGAGGGCTCAAACCCGTGTCTTCTGAATTGGCACGTGGATTCTTAACCGCTGCACCACCAAGAAAACCCTAAGTGAGAACATTTTTAAAGACAATATTATAAGCCTTTTGGTGATTGCTATATCTTTTATGACTTGAATTTTTTTCTCCTTTCCAATTCCTCCCACATAGAACCACCCTAATTGTTGATTTAATGCACTATCTTTATTACATCGTGGTTTTGCTTATCACATTGCTCCCAAATGCTGCTGTATGCTGTCCAGATACTCCAAAATCTGTTCCATCCTACCTACCCAGCTGTATTGACCACATCTCCCCAGGATCCACTTTTCACTACAATTAGCCACATGCCTGCAATGTTCTTTATTTATTGTTCATTGCACAGTCTGTGTTCCTTGACATCCTCAGTTAAGTGAACATGATTACTGCTTGGAGCAGTATCTCCAAATTCAAGCTAAACTTCAAGGTCAAGTATTAGATACCAAGACCTCCACAAAACTTATTTAATGACTGTGTTAGCCAAAGACTTCACTCTTTTCTACATATTTACAAATATAAATGTCACCATACATTATACCATATGGGTCTTGTTTCATGTGTGAATCTGGTCATCAAATTTTTGAGAGAAAAAAAGGTCACATTTTATATGTTTAAAATGTTTCTCACAGTGCCAAGTGTAATATGAAGTAAAAATAAGAAAAAGTAGAATTATAAAGTTCCTTACAGATCCAGCTTGCCTGGTTTTGAGCATTCTGAGCATCAGTATTTTGACTCTAAGTCTGTTCATGTGTGGCCAATTCATTCTGGTTGAAAAGTTAACTCATATATATATCATACCTTATTTTTTTAAAAGAAATTTCATATATAGTATCCCATTTTATCTTAAAAATTGAGCATATTAAGCAGACACATCATTAATAAAAATGATTATTGTTTTTCTATAAAACTTCAAGAAAAATTACAGGAGAAAATATTCGTGAACTTGGGATAGGCAAAGATTTCTTGGGGCTCAAAAAGCATGAACCATAAATCAAAAATTGACAAATGGGACTCTATCAAAATTTAAAACTTCTATTCTTCAAAAGACATCATTAAGAAAATGAAAAGGTGATCTTTAAACAGAGAGAACATATTCACAATGCATATACCTGACAAATGACTTGTAGCCAGAATATATAAAGAACTCTTACAGCTCATTAAAAAGACAACCCAGTTAAAAATCTAGGCACAAGAAAGTAATGAATGGACAGTGCAGCACAGGAAAAGAGGTTCAACATCATTAGACATCAGAAAAATGCAAACCAAAACAATGAGATACCATTGTATATTCATCAGAATAGCTAAAATTAAAAATTAAAAAAACAAGAGTTAGAATGGAACTTTCTTATATTGCTGGTAGGAAAGTAAAACGATAAAACCATTTAAACTGTTTGGCAGTGTGTTATAAAGTTAAACATATTACCATAACATACAACAATTTTACTACTAAATATTTACCTAAGAAAAATGAAAACATATGTTTACACATATACTTGTACATGAATGTCCATAGCAGCTTTATTCATAATAGCCTCAAGCTGGAAGCAACTTAAATGTCCATCAACTAGTGAATGGATGAGCACACTGTGGCATATCCATGTAATAATATACTACTCAGCACTTAAAGGGAACAAAGTACTGATACATATAACAACATGAATGAGTCCCAAAAACATTACGCTGAGTTCAATAAGCCAGACACAAAAGAATACAAACTTTATGATTCCATTTACTGTCCACGATTATTATACCAGAAATGTTGCTTAAAAACAAAAGGAAAAAAAACAGATTTAATCTATAGTGACAATAAGCAGATATGTTGTTGTCTGCTGCTGAGGGTGGAGTGTGATTGACCTGGATGGGGCTCAATGGAACCTTTTGGTTTGATCAATGTGTTCTATATCTCGACTATGGTGGTGATTATATGGATATATGTATATGTTTGTAAAATTCATTGAAATGTACACATTTTACCTCAATAATGTTGTTTTAAAAAAAATTACTGTTTTTAATAAAAACTCATAAAATATCAAAATAACATAACTAATATGTTACTTTAATAATATGTACTCTAGGATAAATACAAATTTCATATTAAATTAATATTTATATTATATTTTGTTAAATAAAATATGTAGCACAGGAAATGATATAAAATTTTCTATAGTAACCATGATAATGATTACTTATTATAAATGAGTACATATTGAATGCTTGCTTTGTGTGAGCAGACTCAAAAGTTTACAGACTTCATTTTTGAGACATAGTCTACTATGTGTCTACTTCATGTGGTCCTCACTAAGGGATTCAAACCAAGGGAAGCTCCTTATCTGGACATTTATGATTCTCAAGGAAGGAAAATAGGAATATGAAGACTTGTACCCTAGTGCTTAAAACTTCTACTCACAACTTATTGGCCAAAACACATGACATGACCACACCTCACTTTAAAGGTGGCCAGAATACACGATTCTACTATGTCCTGGAAAATAGAAAGTCAGAAATGGTGAACAGCGCTACCATTTATACCAAGAGGCCTAAGTAGCTCCTATCACATGTAGCACACTACTATGCATGCTTCTAGGTCTCTGAATTTTCTTCTGCTTGCAAATATCTTATTTATGTATTTCCAGGCCCAGGACTTCCATATTTATGTAGAATGTTCAATATTTATACCCAAGTGACTCATATTTTCTTTATTTATCTTATGCTTGCTTGACATAAAATCTGGGTCTTTGCATTCTTGGATAATTAATTTTTGTAATATTTGTTGACTTTTTCCCCTCATCACTGTATATATGTTCATTTGATATTTTGTGCCTTTTATTCAGTGATCATATATCCAAAATTCTAGCACCTTGCCGTGTGTTTCAGATGAATCATTCAATTCTAATTACATTGTTCAACTAAAGCATGACAATTTGTGGATTTTTAGGTAGAATTTATTTTTATTTATTGGTTATTTATCATTTTACCTACTTTTAAATTTACCTCTTTTACAGAAAAAATTTCAGACCCTATTATTGAGGAAGTTAAACACAAAGTTGAATCATTTTATTGTATATAAGTTTTGAACTCCTGCTAGATCTTTACAGCCTGGGTGACATTCCCAGTTCAACAACACATTGTCCTTTCTGGTCTCTGGCATTTGTAGTATCCTTTAACCTTAGTCCAGCTCTTTGTTTTCTGGCTGTGACCCTGCTTAACAATTCCTACTTTACATATCCTTGCTCATACATGTCTCCTACAAATATGCCTTCAATGTGAACTGTTTTTGAACTTTCAAAATTGTTATTTGTGATATGGTCCTATCATTTAATGGTCAGTGGGAAACCATAGATAATGCTAGAATTGCTCTTGAATCAAGAGCAAAATCTATTTTGTCTATAGCTGAATGACAGATGACACCAAAGGAATTTATAAGCAATAAAATAAAATCTGAGAAATGGAAGAGTGTTTTGAGGTCATCTACTTTAATTTCCAAGTCAAAGTCTGAAATTTAAAGCGTGTTCACGAAGTTGAAGGGAATGAATCTGGCATTCCAAACTGGGAGAATGGCATGAACTAAAGCAAAGCCAGAGAAAACTGTAAAACCTCTTTTGAGAGACTGAAACCCAGCAGGATCCTTTGGAGCCCTCCCAGGTACAAAATCCCCTCTATGTCTCTCATTTCTTTTTTGTAAAAAAAAGCTTTAGTCTCCTAGGCCTTACCAGAGCCCCAAAGAACAGATTCAAGCAGTTGCTAGTGAGAAAAGAAGGTAATGCAGAAACAAAGGAAAAGCAGTCAAGGAAAAATAGTTCAGTTATAAAACAAAGTCCTAGTTCCTCTTCAAGGGATATACATAAAAATCTGATGGATATCTTTGAGATGTTCTACAGAAACTAAGACCCGACCAGGTTGACCACAAGCATGTAGACCCCAGACTGGTTGAAACCAGAAGGTTGATGATTAAGACTTCTGAAACTTCACCCTGTTACCTCCCTGCAAACCAAGTCATACCCCTGCAACTCTCACCTCAAATGTTGCCTTTGAAAATCCTTCCCTGACAGCCATTGGGAAGTTCTGGTCTTTTGAGAATGAGCCACCCATACTCCTTGCTGGGCCCTGCAATAAATGCTCTACTTTCCTTCACCACAACCTGATGTCAACATATTGGCTTTGCAGGCAAGTGACCAATGTTCTGCTCAATAACAAGATAACAATTGGAAAGTTTCACATAGTATGATAATCTCTGGGCTATTCATGTTGCTGCAAATGACATTATTTCATTTTTTTTTTATGGCTAAGTAGTATTCTATTTTGTATATATACCACATCGTCTTTACGCATTCATCTGTTGATGGACAATTAGGTTAGTTAGGTTGCTTCCATGTCTTGGCTATTGTAAATAGTGTTGTGATGAACATTGGGGTGCATGTATCTTTTTGAATTATAGTTTTCTCTGGACATACGCCCAGGAGTGGAATTGCTGGAACATATAGTAACTTTATTTTTAGATTTTATGGAGCCGCCATATTGTTTCCCGTAGTGGTTGTACCAATTTACATTCCTATCAACAGGGTAGGAAGATTCCCTTTTCTCCACATCCTCTCCAAAATTTATTATTTGTAGTCATTGTTGTGAGTTTCTACAAATACTCCTGACTCCAAAACACCTTAAATATTATCCTGCAAATTTTTAATTCTTTAAGGTTTTCTATATACAGTATCATGTCTTCTGCATATAATGATAATTTTACCTCTTCCCTTCCAATTTGGATATTTTTTATTTCTTTTTCTTGTTTGATTGCTGTGGCTATGACATCCAATACTACGTTGAATAGACGTTGTGAGAGTGGGCATTCTTGTCGTCTTCCAGATTTTAGTGGGAATGCTTTATTTTGGCTGTGGGTTTGCCATAAAAAGCTTTTATTATACTGAGATATGTTCCCTCTCTACCCACTTTGGTAAGAGTTTTTATCATGAATGGATGTTGAATTTTATCAAATGCTTTCTCTGCATCGATTGAGATGATCATGTGGTTTTTGTCCTGTCTTTTGCTCATGTGGCATATCACATTGATTGTTTTGCATATGTTGAACCATCCTTGTCATCCTGGTATGAATCTAACTTAATCATGATATATGATATTTTTTGCATGTTTTTGGGTTTGGTTTGCTAATATCTTGTTGAGAATTTTTGCTTCTATTTTTATCAAAGATATTGGCCTGTAATTTTCTTTTTTTGGTAGTGTCTTTGTCTGGTTTTGGTATAGGGATAATGGTGACTTCATAAAATGATTATGGAAGTATTCCCTCCTCTTCAATCTTTTGGAAGAGTTTGAGAAGAATTGGTATACATTCTTCTTTGTATGTTTGGTAGAATTCCCCAGTGAATCCATGTGGTTCTGAACTTTTGTTTTCAAGGAGTTATGTTTATTACAGATTCTATTGCACATCTAGTGATTGGTCTGTTCAAACTATCTATTTCTTCTTGATTCAGTGTTTGTGGACTGTATGTTTGTAGAAACTTGTCCATTTTTTCTAGGTTGTCCAATTTGTTGCCATATGATTGTTCGTAGTATTCTCTTTCTCTCTCTGTTTTTTGTTTATTTATTTTTTTGTATTTCTGCAGTCTCAGTTGTCATTTCTTCTCTTTCATTTCATATTATGTTTATTTTGGTCCTCTCTTTTCTTCTTGGTGAGCCTGACCTGAGGTTTGTTGACTTTGTTTACCTTTTCAAAAAAATGGCTTTTGTTTTATTTTTTTTTCTATTTTTTAAAAATCTTTATTTTACTTATTTCCTCTCTGATCTTTAATATTTTCTTCCTTCTGCTGACTTTAGTTTTTGTTTGTGCTTCTTTTTCTAATTCTTTTAGTTGGTAGGTTAGGTTGTTTATTTGAGGAAGGCCTGTATCACTATGAACTTCCCTCTTAGGACTGCTTTTGATGCATCCCATAGATTTTTTCTGGTTCTGTGTTCATTGTCATTTCTCTCAAGGTATTTTTTAATTTCTTCTTTTTTTTCATCATTGACCCATTGCTTTTTTAGTGTCATGTTGTTTAGTCTCCATGGAATCAATTTCTTCTCGTTTCTTTTTCTGCTGTTGATTTCTAGTTTCATGCCATTGCAGTCAGAAAAAAGCACAGTAAATAAGAGTGATTGTGATGCAGATTTAAGCCATTGTTTTCCCCACTGATAAGAGTTTCTAGAAATTTGGCCACCCTCTTTTTTCAGGTACAGAGAGGGAAACACCCTTACAAATGTGTTTCTCACAAAAGGGTAATTTTCACTTGGTTGTCAGAGCCCTTCCCATGTCTGCTGTTTCTCTGAAAATAACCAGTTTAAAAGAATTAATACTCCAGAGAAATATTTTGGGGTGGCAAATTCTTCACCCTTATAGTGTCATTAAGAGAAAATAATACAGGTATTTAGGATATTTGAATTAAAGTAATTTAAGTCTATCTCTAGTTACAGAATTTTGGTCAAGTCTTTTAATCTTGTCCTTATATTTTCATTTCAATAAATAATTTGGCCCAGATTTTCTCTAAATTTCTTTCCAGTGCTAAAACATTGACTCAAACTTGATTTTTTTCAAAACACAACATAAGCAGAATTTTTATTGACTTTAATATTTTTGCTATCTTTTTATCACTAATCATATAATGTAATAAGTATATATGATCTTTACTCTTTGTTTTGCCTATTCTATCTCAATAGTATTGTAAAATCCTTAAAAACAAAGTCAAATGTAATACAATTTCCTCCAATGTAAACACATTTTAAAAGAAGGTTTTTTCTCATTGCAATGATATTGATATAAAGCTTGGGAAAGCCAGATCTTTACTGTAAACCTTGAGAGGCTAGAATTTCTGGTAGTATCACCGTCACTTTAAATTTAGTAACTGATACTGATAGAGAACTAATCTAAATAGAACAATAGGATTATATTTTGATTATTGCTAGAATTGTTCATGGTTATTTATTGAGTCCAGTTTTTGGTGAATTTTCACACCCAGTGATGATTTATATGAATAAATTACATGTCCTAACATTCCTGCAGGTATTTATAAAATAACACAAAAGTAGTTTCAAGAGGGAGTGCAACTAAACACAGAAGACCTAATATTCAGTTTAATCAAACTTTTAGTTGGTAGCCTCCTTTTCATCTAACTCACCAAGTAAAAAGACACTAAATTATCTTTTTTTCTTTTTAAGCCATCTTTTTAATTCAAATTATGTGTACTTAAGTTTAAACATAGATGTTTTTATCATGGCATCTATACTGAAATAAGATATAGAACTATCATTTCTCTTTAGAGAGAAAATAATTAGCTCTTTTTTTTAGCAATAGTATGGGGCAGGGGGCTGGGGTGGTAAATTTCCACACAAGATTATGACTTTACATGTCCTTTATGTGTGTTCTTTGCATGAGTTTATAACTTCTCTTTTCTATGAAGTACATAATTTTCCAGACTCTCTTGATGTATTTTAGCAGAATGTATACCTCAAAATGTGCTAAATAACCAGCATGTGTGATACAGAAGTTTGTGTTAATATTTTACTAATTTCCAGGAGTAACTCAGTTTTTTCAGTTAGTTCATACAACTCTAAGGTGAGAGAATAGATGCTAAATGCTTTTGCTTTTACTCCACTGAGCAAAACAACCTTAAGAGATGCCATATAAGCCTTCCAGATTTTCATTAATCCTTTGTTCATATTTATTCTGTCACTCTGATAATTCTGACTAGCTTCCCAACTGACAGCTCATTAGATTCTGCTGGACAATTCCTAACACATCATCCACTCTCGCCAAAAGAACCAACCTTGAGTCTTTTTTCATTTCTCTATACACTAGCATAATCAAAAATCTTACCTTAACATTTTTAGCATTGTTTGTTACCTACACCAATAATACCTGCTGAAGCTCCTAAGCAAATTCACATCTAATTTAATTTATTTCAGATGTGATGTGTACTCACTTTGCATTAAAATAATCTTGTACCTTGCTTTTGTGCTTCTAAGGGACAGTGGTTTCCATAAAAGCAAAAGCACAAGAACGGGAAATGTTTTGTTTTACTTTTTATTCTGACTCAGTACCTATGACACAGTTTTCAGATACCACAATTAAAAATAACAACAGTGTTCCCAGAACACAAACACTTTATTCAAGGCTGCTTAAAAAATATTAAAATGCATACAATGACACATTCTGAAAGAAAATAGAAGAGCCTGAGGACTGCCTCTTATCTAGAAAATTCTGAAAGAATTAATGACCCACTCAGAATAAAATGGTCTTTCTTTAAATTTAAAGTAACAAATTTATATATTGAAAGACTCAGAGACACATAACTTAAAATATCCATAACATTAGGATAATGAAATCAACACAGAAATGTAAGAATATCTAAACAATTACAATCAATACAAGATATATTTTAAAGCCATACACTGTCCTTCATAAACATACCATAGGAATCATCCTTCAAAATTACTGTGATAAAAAGTTATTTTCTTCAAAGAAAAAATAATTATTTCTATATGCTGAGACTCAAAATTCCTGTTTACAATTAACTGTTTTGTATTTTAACAGTATTGCTTAATATGTCCTTCTTTACTAGACTAGTATTGAAAATTTTGTAATTATTACATTTGTAAATTCAGTAGTCACTTGTTATTTATTAACAAATTTAGGTTAATTTCTTTGCAAAATGTTAATATAGAACAGTTACAAAGAGTATTCCATGACCCTTAAGACCCTAGGAGATCAAAACTATTTTCACAATAATACAAGTTGCTATTAACCTCTTTTACAGTGAAGTCACTGGCCCTTTAGCACAAATCAAAGCAGTGACATTAAATCATATTGGTGGTCATTTGTATTCTTCATGGCCATGCAGTCTTAAAAACAAATACCCAGTTTCACTTAAAAATGCCTTTGATGAATCAGTAAAAATTATGAATTTTACTGAATTTCTACGCTTAAGTATATGTCACTTTAATATTTTGGTGACAAAATGGGAAGTCTACATAAGGTACATATAGAAATACATAGTAGTTGTAACTTCTCTATACATAAGGATTTCTCTTATGAGCTTGGTAATGATATTAATAAATGTGATATTTTTGATATTTTATAATCAATGTATTAATATTTGGAAGATCAGCATCTATCAGTAAACCAATATTTTCCAAATGATCAATACAAGATTTACAAAATCAAGCATGAGTAAAAAATCCATTCAAAATGCAAGTTAGACAAATAGATTTAAATGTAAGAAGGTATAAGCCATTTACTCATATGGTTTCAGACTGGTAAAATAACAAAGAAGAATATTCTCAATTATCTAGAAAGTCTATTCAAATACTCCTCCCTTTTCCAGCTTTGTAAGCCCAGATTTTCTTCATGTACTCCAAAAAAAAAAAAAAAAAAAAAAAAAAAATTGTAACATATTAAATAATACTAAAAAGAAAAAAAAAAAATCTGAATCCAACTTTCTTATATCTGACCAGACATTAATGAGATTTGTAGAAATGTAGCTCAATGCCATTTTCTCCCACATTTTTTTGAAAAGTGCATTTTTAATAAAAAAATTATGTTAAAATCAATGAGTTATCATTGTTATTTTTCAATGAATTAATAAACATAATTAAAAGTCAGTTTTAATTTCTAATATGGTAAATGTCAATAGATGTAACTTACTTAAATTTGGAGCCGTTGGTCTAATGACCTTAGTCTTTAGTCTCATGTTTTGATATTCAAAGAAAGATGGGTGTTTTATTTTGTTCTCAGCTTTGCTTTTGCTGGTGAAAATTGTCTCAGTTATCTCCAAGCCTCTCTGTTAAGAACCCTCACTCTCCTTTCTGACATTCTCAAACTGTCTGTTTTCTTTTCCTGATTAGGGCACATCTAGGAAACAGAAAATGACAAAGTTCAGGTCATCCCCACCTGGAAATTAAAACAGGAGTTAGTGATTATCAACCTTGGTCAGCTAGTGTTGGTAAAGAACCTCAAGTGAGTTGAGACAGTTGACTCGGTCACAGTGAGCTGTGATAGTTGGCACCAATTTTGAGGACCAAGGGCATGAGTTAATCATTTATATCTTGTTAGATATGGATGAAAGACTGGGGATACAAGGAAGATATTTATCATTAATTTCCTAAGAATATAAACCTTAATCCATGTTGGGATGAATGTTCCTTCTTGTCCAATTTATGCTTGATATGTATATTGTTATCCTGGAAATGCTGATGTGTTTGTTAAAATTTCCTCTGGAACATCTGATTTTTGTCACATTTTTTGATATATAATCCACCATCTGTGAATCTATTCTTCAACTATTACTATAATTCTTCAGTCACAAGCAGCTTGATTCACTAGCTAGTCAGAATGCCTTAAAGCCCTTTGGCACATATTTTCCTTTTAGACCTGAATGTAACAAAATTATTACATTACCAGACCGTTATCTTAAAAACAACATGACACCTTAAAACTTACCTGTACTCTGTCCAATCTGGGTCAAGTCCTATGCTAGTTAATAACTAAAGATTCTATTTCTTAAAATGGAAACATCTCTTGAAAAGTAATTAAAATAAAGTTCTTGCTGAAATTGAATTTTTACAATAAACGTTTTCATTTTCATCAGAGAAATGTTGTTTGCAAAATGTTTATAGGACTATTAATAAACACCTTGGGCAACAAATAACATCAGGTTGAAATATACCAAAACATGTATTAATTGCCCCATACAACATGCTCTGTTGTGTCTTATTGATTAAATTAGGTGGAGTTGCCAAGGCAATGCTTGTATACTACAATACCACAATGGCTAAAAGAAGGCATACTAAATTCTTTGTTCCATTTACAGAAAGGCTAATGGGAAACCTGCTCAGAAATGAAGATCTCATTGTTTACACTCGACTGCAAACACACTCTCACCGACATACAGTATTCAGTAACAAATTATTAAACAATATTAGATGGAGATGAAACCAGGTCAGATACAAGTTATTTTCAATGGACTGTTGAAACTGACATCTATGGCTTTCCATACAGGCACCAAAGTCATGTAACACATGGCATAAGAATATTCTTTTAACTTCCCAGCTCTATAGTCTCAATCCATAAAAAAAGCAAGTGATCTTATGTTTCAAATGAGATTCTAAGGCCTTTAAAATCCACTTTAGGTTATTTTAACTATTTCCTCGGTCATTGTTTTTCTTTAATCTGTTATTAAGTACTAAACGCTTTGATAGGGCTGAACGGTTGCTGGTTTTTGATTTTAAAATCTAGAAGCTTATTCTTCACTAGATTAGGGCATTATGGAGGGTAATGCTTGCTAGTTTCTATAACAACCAACAAAAAAATCTCATTGGTTTAACAACATGAGACTTTAGTCTAGTTCATGTCATAATCTGATATAGGTTGAGCAACTCTGCTGGGTGGCTTCTTTCCAAGTAGCGACTCAGGGATCTAAGCTCGTTCCATCTTGTGAAACTGTTATCTTCAACACAGGGTGTCTACAGTTGCCATCAAAAGGTAAGAAAACATGTAATTACCCAGGTGATTTTATGGTAGATGTGCAGTCATTTTTTATCATGTTTTATGTGAGTCCTCCTTTTCTAGTTGCTGATGCACTGAAGAGACAAGTTATATACCTCCTGTCATACCCCATATACAATAACAGAACAGGACCTTACCATTCAGAAAATGGAACAGATGAGAAACATAACACTTGCCACTCCTTACTAATTCTGAAATTCAGCTTGACAGCTATTTTAAAGGACTCCTCCTCCCACTAGGGATCAAGGAGTGTTACCTTGTTAAGGCTTGTAACTTCTCTTGCCCATTGGTATCTATAGTACCTGTTCCTAACCTCTGATTTGAGTATTGAGGAACATGCTTTCTTCAGGATCTGTACACACCTAGAAGCTGATTCTTGTCCATGGTAAATTGGGAACTAAAGAATTTTTTTAGGTCTTGAATATTCAGCCATATTTAAATTGAACACATGGCTTCTTTGCCAGTGCAATTCCCTAAAAAAGGGAATTAAACTTCTGATCAATGTGCTTCAGTGATCACTCTCAAAATTATGTGCAAGATATTTTTAAATCTGATTCACTTATTTGCTTTCTCATATTATGTTTTTCTTTCTATGATTAATGGAAGCTACCTTAGAGATATCAGAAATAACCTGGTCTTTGCCTAAATTACTTTACTCATTTGAAAAGTTTTATGGCCTCTTTTTGTACAAAGCCTTTTCAAAATCTTATTCCTATTTATTAAGGGTCTAGACCTACACTGTACAATATTGCAGTTACCAGCCACATATGGCTCCTGAGCACTTAATTGTAGTTAGCCCAAACTGAGATGTGATATAAATTTAAATACACACTGATTTTGAAGTCTTAGGATAAAAATAAAAGTATAAAATATCAAACTAATATTTTATATTGATTACATGTTGAAATAGTATTTTATAAATATTAGATCTTATAAGATATTATTCAATTCATTTCACCAAGTTCTTTTTAATTTTTTGATATGGCCACTAGAAAATTTAAAATTACCTTTGTGACTCAAACTATATTTCTATTTGAAAACACTTGTCTAGAAGCAATTGTCCAAAGCAAGTTGTCAATTTTCTGAATTCTCTCTGTTCCTTTTTATATCTTTTTGAAAACCAGTCAATTTGTTCCTTAACTTATCTCTATCATATAACCCCTCACCAAGCACAGACAAAAAATATAACACATAACACTAATATTCCATTTTCCAAAGCCTTGCCTTAAAACCACAACCTCATTAGGCAAATGAGTTGCCTTCTAGGGTATATTGGATAATAATTTTACTAAAATTCTTTGCTACTATATATCACTGATTTTCATCTTTCTAGTGTCTGATACCAGTTTTTAGCTTGCACACCACCCAATACCAAACCAACTTTATGAGCTTTAGCTTTGGTCTAAAACAGCACCCTAATTCAAGCATAAATTACTCAAGAAATTGAAGTAGGCTCTGTTGTAGTACAAGAGCAATTCAATTCTTAGTGACATAACACAGGCTACTCATTTTAGAATCTGATGTAGTTTGGATAGCTCCTGTCCAGAGAATGACTCAGGAATCTAGGCTTTTGGTGGGCTTGTGACATTTCCAGTGTAGTTAGAGAATAAAAGGAGTGACAGTGACACAGGAGTTCTATACCAGGCCTGGGATTAGCTTACATCACTTTGACCATACTACATTTACCAGCTTCCAGTTACACAGCCCCTGTGTAAGTACAACAAAAGCAGAGAAATGGAGTTTTCCTGTGTGCCCAAAAAGAGGAAATGGAATTGGTGAGCATTTCAACTGTCTCTGCCACAATAAATGAGTTCAAATACCATATAAGGAGCATAAAACAAAGGACATGTGAGTACTCTACAGAGCTTTTGTCTGTGTGCCATATGATGTGAGTGGAACATATGTATGTTGATATTTGAATTCCTCAGGGGAGCCTGGTAGGGACTGATCTGAGCCCCAGGGCAACTCATAAGATGAAGCCTGAAGAAACGTGGGATGGCTAGCATATTGCCCATAAAACTATAAGCACTCAGTCAATGCCTGTCAGTGAGGTGAGATGAAACCTATATTTAAATAATTAAAAGAGTTCCAGGGAAGCAGAGATTAGACCTACTTATGTACAGTTCTACAGGAGGCTACTTGGTAAAAAATAGCAGAAAATATTTTTAAGTAAAACAAATTCCTTGTTAGATATTGGAATCATCTAAACATTTTAAGAGCTGCCTTATGAAGTGTTGAGATTCTTATTAGTATAAAAGCCTAAGTATTTCTGGAAACAATCTATCAGAATTATTTCTGAGAACATTTCTGAGTACACTTGTTAGTCTCTGGTTTTCCTTCCAAATCTAAAAGCCTAAGTTTTGACACTGAGGATTGTGTATATATGACAAATGAAATGATGAGGTTTTGCCAAAGACAGTTACATCTACAGAAGGTGTAAAACCTAGCAAATAAAACTTGGGTCTGCTCATTTACATGCAGTAAAGCCAATCTACTGACACCGGGTTGTGGTGAAGGAAAGTGCAGTGTTTATTGCAAGGACAAGCAAGGAGTATGGACAGCTAATGCTCAAAAGACCCAAATTCCCTGAGGATTTCAGGGAAGGGTTTTTAAAGGTAAGGTGAAAGAGAGAGTAGCAGGTTGCATAATCGTCTCATGCACAATTACCTGATTGGTTGATGGTGAGGTAACAGGGTGTTGACACAGAGATTAACATCATCAATCCTCAGGCACCAGCTGATTTGGGGGCTATGCACTCATGGTCATCATGCAGTTAGCTTCTTCCATCTGGGGGGGGTGCAGTTAGCTTCTTCCATCTGGGGGAGGGGAGGGTTTGCATCTGTAAAACTACCAGGAATGTACATCAGACACTATTATCTGTGTCCTTCAGGGAGGACTAAAGATTCTGTGACTCTGAGATATGGCTGATCTGTTGTTTAAATTGTTACCAGTTCTCCTGGCCCAACTGCTATATTTTGTTATTACATGTTCACATTCTCCTATCATTAATTCTTAAGCTAGCCTTTTGTAACTCAAGGGAGGCCTGGGAGACTAAAGCTAAGTACAAATAAGAGGTAGGCAGGCAGAAGACATGGGAAGGGGGAAACAGTTACAGGGGGACATATTATGGTATAAAAATGTTTAATTAAATAAAAAAGACTATTATCTGAAGACTTTTAATATATCTAATAGCATGTTTTAAACTGATACTAGAATCTATTATAATTGGGGAACATTTATAGTTATGCCATGTCCAATTTCCTACTGTAACTCTCTCTTCACCAACTTATTCCTAAACCATCAGCAAAATAATTTTGCCAACAAGATGTTAAAATGAATAAAATAATTTCAACATTTAATCAGAAAAGTGGGAGACAGAAGATCTGGATCCTGTCCTTTACAACCTCATCATGTTGCCTGATCACCAACCAGATCTCTAACTCAAAGACTAGTACAGGGAAAAACTAAAAAAGGTAATTGATCTTTATGATGTTACATTGTATAAAATATTCAAAATGATTCTGTACAGCCTTTTCTCAAGAAAATTATTCCTAGTTTGAGAGATTATTTTAACATATGCAGACATTCTTAAATGTTGATTCAGGATTTATGGACATCTTATCTATGGTTTCATGTCAAAAGCAACTAGCATACTCCTCAAAATATTCAATTTCACAAAGAAAAAGTTCATGATAACACATGTGAAATAAGCTCAACAAAGAGTAATTAAAATCCCACTTAATCCCATGGAAACTTCCCTGGGTAGTCTATTTTCATTTGTTTTCTATTATTCTGTACTTCCTTAGTAAATATAAATTTATACAACACAATTCTAAATTTATACACATTTCATTTTTAATTAATTTTGTTATATTTACGATTTGTGAAAATCTTGTCTCTCTCATGGTATTAGGACTTTGAAGAATACCTTGTACTGAAATACATAACTAATAACCAATGATTAAAAAATAACCAATTGGAAAATTTCTTATTTGTTGATGAAAATATATTCTAGCATGTGAATTATATGCAAACACATAATATTCAAATATCATCAACTTTGAAAAAAAATCCTTCCACTCTATATCTTAACAGAGATAACCAACATTGCCTCATATACAAACAGGTGCAATTAAAAAACAAAACATTTAGAAAAGAGACAATCATGCTGATGCAGATAGTCACCACATTTATCTTTGAGAAAATTAATATATAATACACAACTTATTAAGTGAAAAACATTTTTTACCCTATTAGTTTAACTTTCATAAAAAGGAATCGAATAACTTTGAATTTACAGAGATTTGAGTTAGTACTTCAGTTAGCTGCAAAAATGCATAAGAATTGTTTCCAACCTTATTGAGATATAATTATTATATAATATTTGATATATAAGTTTAAGGTGTGCAACATGATTTTATACACTTATATGTTATTTCATGGTTGCCACAATAGGGATAGGTAGCAACTTCGTCACCTCACATAAATACCGTTTTTGTTGGTTTTTTGTGGTGAGAACATTTGAGATCCATTCTCTTAGAAACATTCAAGTACATAATACAGTATTGTTAACTGTAATCACTATGCTATACCTTAGTTCCTTAAAACTTATTCATCTTATAATTGCAAGTTTGTACCATTTGACCAACATGTTTCCATTTTTCCCACCCTTAGCCTTGGCAATAATCTACTCTCTGTTTCCATGGGTTTAGTATTTTTGTTGTTGTTGTTGTTTTTGTTTCTTTTTTGTTTCTTTTTTTTTTTAGATCCCACATACAAGTGAGATCAAGCAGTATTTGTCTTTCTCTGACCTAGTTCAATTTTAATGCCCTCAAGGTTCATCCTTGTTGTAGGAAATGGCAGAATTTCCTTCTTTTATGTTTTAATAATGTTACATTGCATATGTATATAACATCTTCATTATCCTTTCATCCATCAACAGACACTTAGGTTATTTCCATATCTTGGCTATCATAAATAATGTTGCAATGAACATGGTAATACATATAACACTTCAAGATACTGATTTCATTTCTTTTGATATATACTGAGGAGTAAGATTACTAGATTATATGGTAGTTCTATTTTTAATTTTTTGAGACCTCCATACTGTTTTCCATAGTGGCTGCACCAAATATATTTCCACCAACAGTGCATAAGGATTCCCTTTTCTCCATATCCTTGCCAACACTTGTTATCTTTTATCTTTTTGATAACAATGATTCTAACAGATGTAAGGTAATATCTCATTGTGGTTTTGATTTGCATTTTTCTGATGATTAATGATATAAGGCATTTTTTAGGTACCTGATGTCCATTTGCATGTGTTCTTTGGAAAAATGTCTAAGTCCTCTGCTCATTTTTTAATTGGATTTTTTTTTGTTTGCTTTGCTATCAAGTTATATGAGTTCCTTATATATTTTGGATATAAACCTATCAGATGTCTGGATTGCAAATATTTTCTCCCATTCCATAAGTTGTCATTTCATTTTGTTGATTTCTTTTTGCTGTGCAGAAGTTCTTTAGTTTAACATAGTTCCACTTATTTATTTTTTCTTTTGTTGCTTGTGTTTTTGGTGTCATATCCAGAAAATCATTGTTAAGACCAATGTCAAGGAACTTTTCTCCAATGTTTTCTTCTATGAGTTTTATGACTTTAGACCTATATTTAAGTCTTTAATCCATTTCAAGTTTATTTTTGTAAGTGGTGTAAAATAGAGGTTCAATTTCAATCTTCTGGATGTGATTATCCACTTTTCCCACCACCATTTAGTAAAGAGACTACTCTGTCCCCATTAAGTATCATTGGCTTCCTTGCCAAATAATAGTTTACTGTATGTAAGAGTTTATATCTGGGCTCTCAATTCTGTTCCATTGATCTATGTTTCTGTTTTTATGCCAGTACCATACTGTTTTGATTACCATAGCTTTGTGATATAGCTTGAAATCAGGAAGTGTGATATCTCCAGCTTTGTTCTTCTTTTTCAAAATAGCTTTGGTTATTTGAGATCTTTTGTGTTTCCATACAAATCTTAGGACTTTTTCCTATTTGTGTGAAAATGCCATTGAAATTTTGATAGGAATTACCAAAAATCTATAGGTAGCTTAGGATGGTATTGACATTTTAACAATATTAATTTTTTTCATCCATGAACATAGAATATCTTTATTTGTATCTTTAATTCCTTTCATTAAAATCATAGTTTTCAGTGTACAGAATTTTCACCTCCTTAGTTAAATTTAATATTAAGTACTTTGTTGTTTTTGATTCTATTGTAAATAGGATTGATTTTCTTATTTTTTTTAGATAGTTTGGTTTTTATGTATAAAAATGTAATTGATTTCTGATATTGATTTTGAATCCTGCAACTTTACTGAATTTGTTGATTAGTCACAATGGTTTTTTGATGGAGTCTTTAGGTTTTTTTATATATATAATCATGTCATCTGTAAACAGAGACAATTTGACTTCTTCCTATCCAATGTGTATGCTTTTTATTTCTTTTTCTTGTCTAACTGCTCTGGTGAATATTTCCAGTACTATGTTGAATAAAAGTGGTAAGAAGAGAGGGGGCAAGATGGCGGAAGAGTAAGACGCGGAGATCACCTTCCTTCCCACAGATACAGTAGAAATACATCTACACGTGGAACTGCTCCTACAGAACACCCACTGAATGCTGGCAGAAGACGTCAGACCTCCCAAAAGGCAAGAAAATCCCCACGTACTTGGGTAGGGCAAAAGAAAAAAGAAATAACAGAGACAAAAGAATAGGGACGGGACCTGCACCAGTGGGAGGGAGCTGTGAAGGAGGAAAGGTTTCCACACACTAGGAAGCCCCTTCGCGGGCAGAGACTGCGGGTGGCAGAGGGGGGAAGCTTCAGAGCCACGGAGGAGAGCGCAGCCACAGGGGTGCGGAGGGCAAAGTGGAGAGATTCCCTCACGGAGGATCAGTGCCGAGCAGCACGCACCAGCCCGAGAGGCTTGTCCGCTCAGCCGCCGGGGCGGGGGGGGCTGGGAGCTGAGGCTCGGGCTTCGGTGCTAGCTGGGAGGGAGTCCGGGAAAAAGACTGCAGCTGCCGAAGAGGCAAGAGACTTTTTCTTCCCTCTTTGTTTCGCAGCGCGCAAGGAGAGGGGATTCAGAGCGCCGCCTAAACGAGCTCCAGAGACGGGCGCAAGCCGCGGCTATCAGCGCGGATCCCACAGCAACACGGGGGCAGAGGGAAAAACGGAGAGATTCCCGCACAGAGGCTCGGCGCTGAGCAGCACTCACCAGCCCTAGAGGCTTGTCTGCTCACCCGCCGGGGCGGGCGGGGGCTGGGAGCTGAGGCTCGGGCTTCGGTTGGATCGCAGGGAGAGGACTGGGGTTGGCGGCGTGAATACAGCCTGAAGGGGCTAGCGCACCACAGCTAGCCGGGAGGGAGCCCGAGAAAAAGTCTGCAGCTGCCAAAGAGGCAAGAGACTTTTTCATGCCTCTTTGTTTCGCGGCGCGCAAGTAGAGGGGATTCAGAGCGCCGCTTAGGCGAACTCCAGAGACGGGCGTGAGCCGCGGCTATCAGTGCGGACCCCAGAGGCGGGGGCGAGCCGCGGCTGTCAGCGCGGACCCCAGAGACGGGCGTGAGCTGCGGTTGTCGGCGCGGACCCCAGAGGCGTGCGTGGGACGCTAGGGCTGCTGCTGCCGCCGCCGGAAGGCCTGTGTGTGGGCGCGGGTCGCTCTCCACGCTGCCCCTCCCGGGAGCCAGTGCAGCCCGCCACGGTCAGGCTCCCGTGATCCGGGGACAGCTTCCCCGGGAGGGCACATGGCGTGCCTCAGGCTGCTGCAACATCATGCCGGCTTCTGCCGCCACAGGCTCGCCCCGCCTCTTCCGTATCGCTCCCTCCCCCCGGCCTGACTGAGTCAGAGCCCCCGAATCAGCTGCTCCTTTAACCCCGTTCTGTCTGGGCGGGGAACAGACGCCCTCAGGCGACCTACATGCAGAGGCGGGTCCAAATCCAAAGCTGAACCCCGGGAGCTGTACGAACAAAGAAGAGAAAGGGAAATCTCTCCCAGCAGCCTCAGAAGTAGCGGATTAAAGCTCCACAAAGAACTTGATGTGCCTGCATCTGTTGAATACCTGAATAGACAACGAATCATCCCAAATTTAGGAGGTGGACTTTGGGAACAGGATATATTAATTTTTCCCCTTTTCCTTTTTTTGTGAGTGTATATGTGTATGCTTCTGGGTGAGATTTTGTCTGTATAGCTTTGCTCTCACCGTTAGTCCTAGAGTTAGGTCCGTCCGATTTTTTTTTTTAACTTAATTTTTTTTTCCCTAATAAATGTTTTCTTAATAATTTTTTCCTTATTTTCTATTTTTAAAAAATTAAAAAAAAATTTTTAATAAGTTTTTTCATATTTTTTATTTTAAAAAATTAAAAATTTTTTTCTTAATAAATTTTTTTCTTAATAATTTTTTTCTTATTTCTTATTATAAAAATTAATAAATCTATTTTTTAAAATTGAAAAAAGTTTTCTTCTTAATAAATTTATTCTTAATAATTTTTTTCTTATTTTTTATTATAATAGCTTTATGTTATTTTATTTTATGTTCTTTCTTTCTTTCTTTCTATTTTTTTCTCCCTTTTATTCTGAGCCGCGTGGATGAAAGGCTCTTGGTGCTCCAGCCAGGCATCAGGGCTGTGCCTCTGAGGTGGGAGAGCCAACTTCAGGACACTGGTCCACAAGAGACCTCCCAGCTCCACGTAATACCAAACGGCGAAAATCTCTCACAGGTCTCCATCTCAACATCAAGACCCAGCTTCACTCAACGACCAGCAAGCTACAGTGCTGGACACCCTATGCCAAACAACTAGCAAGAGAGGAACACAGCCCCATCCATTAACAGAGAGGCTGCCTAAAATCATAATAAGGCCACAGACACCCCAAAACACACCACCAGACATGGACGTGCCCACCAGAAAGACAAGATCCAGCCTCATCCACCAGAACACAGGCACTAGTTCCCTCCACCAGGAAACCTACACAACCCACTGAACCAACCTTAGCCACTGGGGACAGATACCAAAAACAACGGGAACTACGAACCTGCAGCCTGTGAAAAGGAGACCCCAAACACAGTAAGATAAGCAAAATGAGACAACAGAAAAACACACAGCAGATGAAGGAGCAGGGTCAAAACACACCAGACCTAACAAATGAAGAGGAAATAGGTAGTCTACCTAAAAAAGAATTCAGAATAATGATAGTAAGGATGATCCAAAATCTTGGAAATAGAATAGACAAAATGCAAGAAACATTTAACAAGGACGTAGAAGAACTAAAGAGGAACCAAGCAACGATGAAAAGCACAATAAATGAAATTAAAAATACTCTAGATGGGATCAATAGCAGAATAACTGAGGCAGAAGAACGGATAAGTGACCTGGAAGATAAAATGGTGGAAATAACTACTGCAGAGCAGAATAAAGAAAAAAGAATGAAAAGAACTGAGGACAGTCTCAGAGACCTCTGGGACAACATTAAATGCACCAACATTCGAATTATAGGGGTCCCAGAAGAAGAAGAGAAAAAGAAAGGGACTGAGAAAATATTTGAAGAGATTATAGTTGAAAACTTCCCTAATATGGGAAAGGAAATAGTTAATCAAGTCCTGGAAGCACAGAGAGTCCCATACAGGATAAATCCAAGGAGAAACACACCAAGACACATATTAATCAAACGATCAAAAATTAAATGTAAAGAAAACATATTAAAAGCAGCAAGGGAAAAACAACAAATAACACACAAGGGTATCCCCATAAGGTTAACAGATGATCTTTCAGCAGAAACTCTGCAAGCCAGAAGGGAGTGGCAGGATATACTTAAAGTGATGAAGGAGAAAAACCTACAACCAAGATTACTCTACCCAGCAAGGATCTCATTCAGATTTGATGGAGAAATTAAAACCTTTACAG
The DNA here is from genome assembly GCF_028564815.1 of Eubalaena glacialis. Classification (NCBI taxonomy): domain Eukaryota; kingdom Metazoa; phylum Chordata; class Mammalia; order Artiodactyla; family Balaenidae; genus Eubalaena; species Eubalaena glacialis. The sequence goes on from NC_083730.1 coordinate 35,004,568, forward strand.
ACAAGCAAAAGCTGAGAGAGTTCAGCACCACCAAACCAGCTTTACAACAAATGCTAAAGGAACTTCTCTAGGCAAGAAACACAAGAGAAGGAAAAAACTTACAATAACAAACCCAAAACATTAAAGAAAATGGGAATAGGAACATACATATCGATAATTACCTTAAATGTAAATGGATTAAATGCTCCCAGCAAAAGACACAGACTGGCTGAATGGATACAAAAACAAGACCCATATATATGCTGTCTACAAGAGACCCACTTCAGACCTAGAGACACATACAGACTGAAAGTGAGGGGATGGAAAAAGACATTCCATGCAAATGGAAATCAAAAGAAAGCTGGAGTAGCAATTCTCATATCAGAAAAAATAGACTTTAAAATAAAGCCTATTACAAGAGACAAAGAAGGACACTATATAATGATCAAGGGATTGATCCAAGAGGAAGGTATAACAATTGTAAATATTTATGCACCCAACATAGGAGCACCTCAATATATAAGGCAAATACTAACAGCCATAAAAGGGGAAATCAACAGTAACACAATCATAATAGGGGACTTTAACAACCCACTTTCACCAATGGACAGATCATCCAAAATAAAAATAAATAAGGAAACACAAGCTTTAAATGATACATTAAACAAGATGGACTTAATTGATATTTATAGGACATTCCACCCAAAAACAACAGAATACACATTTTTCTCAAGTGCTCATGGAACATTCTCCAGGATAGATCATATCTTGGGTCACAAATCAAGCCTTGGTAAATTTAAAAAAATTGAAATCGTATCAAGTATCTTTTCTGACCACAACGCTATGAGACTAGATATCAATTACAGGAAAAGATCTGTAAAAAATACAAACACATGGAGGCTACACAATACACTACTTAATAACAAAGTGATCACTGAAGAAATCAAAGGGGAAATCAAAAAATACCTAGAAACAAATGACAATGGAGACACGACGACCCAAAACCTATGGGATGCAGCAAAAACAGTGCTAAGAGGGAAGTTTATAGCAATACAAGCCTACATCAAGAATCATGAAACATCTCGAATAAACAACCTAACCTTGCACCTAAAGCAATTAGAGAAAGAAGAACAAAAAAACCCCAAAGCTAGCAGAAGGAAAGAAATCATAAAGATCAGATCAGAAATAAATGAAAAAGAAATGAAGGAAACAATAGCAAAAATCAATGAAACTAAAAGCTGGTTCTTTGAGAAGATAAACAAAATTGATAAACCATTAACCAGACTCATCAAGAGAAAAAGGGAGAAGACTCAAATCAATAGAATTAGAAATGAAAAAGGAGAAGTAACCACTGACACTGCTGAAATGCAAATGATCATGAGAGATTACTACAAGCAACTCTATGTCAATAAAATGGACAACCTGGAAGAAATGGACAGATTTTTAGAAATGCACAACCTGCCAAGACTGAACCAGGAAGAAATAGAAAATATGAACAGACCAATCACAAGCACTGAAATTGAAACTGTGATTAAAAATCTTCCAACACACAAAAGCCCAGGACCAGATGGCTTCAAGGCGAATTCTATCAAACATTTAGGGAAGAGCTAACACCTATCCTTCTCAAACTCTTCCAAAATATTGCAGAGGGAGGAACACTCCCAAACTCATTCTACGAGGCCACCATCACCCTGATACCAAAACCAGACAAAGATGTCACAAAGAAAGAAAACTACAGGCCAATATCACTGATGAACATAGATGCAAAAATCCTCAACAAAATACTAGCAAACAGAATCCAACAGCACATTAAAAGGATCATACACCATGATCAAGTGGGGTTTATTCCAGGAATGCAAGGCTTCTTCAATATACACAAATCAATCAACGTGATACATCATATTAACAAATTGAAGGAGAAAAACCATATGATCATCTCAATAGATGCAGAGAAAGCTTTCGACAAAATTCAACACCCATTTATGATAAAAGCCCTGCAGAAAGTAGGCATAGAGGGAAATTTCCTCAACATAATAAAGGCCATATATGACAAACCTACAGCCAATATTGTCCTCAATGGTGAAAAACTGAAACCATTTCCACTAAGATCAGGAACAAGACAAGGTTGCCAACTCTCACCACTATTATTCAACATAGTTTTGGAAGTGTTAGCCACAGCAATCAGAGAAGAAAAAGAAATAAAAGGAATCCAAATTGGAAAAGAAGAAGTAAAGCTGTCACTGTTTGCAGATGACATGATACTATACATAGAGAATCCAAAAGATGCTACCAGAAAACTACTAGAGCTAATCAATGAATTTGGTAAAGTAGCAGGATACAAAGTTAATGCACAGAAATCTCTTGCATTTCTATACACTAATGACGAAAAATCTGAAAGTGAAATTAAGAAAACACTGCCGTTTACCATTGCAACAAAAAGAATAAAATATCTAGGGATAAACCTACCTAAGGAGACAAAAGACCTGTATGCAGAAAATTATAGGACATTGATGAAAGAAATTAAAGATGATACAAATAGATGGAGATTTATACCATGTTCTTGGATTGGAAGAATCAACATTGTGAAAATGACTCTACTACCCAAAGCAATCTACAGATTCAATGCAATCCCTATCAAACTACCACTGGCATTTTTCACAGAACTAGAACAAAAAATTTCACAATTTGTATGGAAACACAAAAGACCCCGAATAGCCAAAGCAATCTTGAGAATGAAAAACGGAGCTGGAGGAATCAGGCTCCCTGACTTCAGACTATACTACAAAGCTACAGTAATCAAGACAGTTTGGTACTGGCACAAAAACAGAAATATAGATCAATGGAACAGGATAGAAAGCCCAGAGATAAGCCCACGCACATATGGTCACCTTATCTTTGATAAAGGAGGCAAGCATATACAGTGGAGAAAAGACAGCCTCTTCAATAAGTGGTGCTGGGAAAATTGGACAGGTACATGTAAAAGTATGAAATTAGAACACTCCCTGACACCATACACAAAAATAAACTCAAAATGGATTAAAGACCTAAGTGTAAGGCCAGACACTATCAAACTCTTAGAGGAAAACATAAGCAGAACACTCTATGACATAAATCACAGCAAGATCCTTTTTGACCCAGCTCCTAGAGAAATGGAAATAAAAACACAAATAAACAAATGGGACCTAATGAAACTTAAAAGCTTTTGCACAGCAAAGGAAACCATAAATAAGACCAAAAGACAACCCTCAGAATGGGAGAAAATATTTGCAAATGAAGCAACTGACAAAGGATTAATCACCAAGATTTACAAGCAGCTCATGCAGCTCAATAACAAAAAAACAAACAACCCAATCCAAAAATGGGCAGAAGACCTAACTAGACATTTCTCCAAAGAAGATATACAGATTGCCAACAGACACATGAAAGAATGCTCAACATCATTAATCATTAGAGAAATGCAAATCAAAACTACAATGAGGTATCATCTCACACCAGTCAGAATGGCCATCATCAAAAAATCTAGAAACAATAAATGCTGGAGAGGGTGTGGAGAAAAGGGAACCCTCTTGCACTGTTGGTGGGAATGTAAATTGATACAGCCACTATGGAGAACAGTATGGAGGTTCCTTAAAAACGTAAAAATAAAACTACCATACGACCCAGCAATCCCACTACTGGGCATATACCCTGAGAAAACCATAATTCAAAAAGGGTCATGTACCAAAATGTTCATTGCAGCTGTATTTACAATAGCCAGGACATGGAAGCAACCTAAGTGTCCATCATCGGATGAATGGATAAAGAAGATGTGACACATATATACAATGGAATATTACTCAGCCATAAAAAGAAATGAAATGGAGTTATTTGTAGTGAGGTGGATGGAGTTAGAGTCTGTCATACAGAGTGAAGTAAGTCAGAAAGAGAAAAACAAATACAGTATGCCAGCACATATATATGGAATCTAAGGGAAAAAAAAAAAAAGGTCATGAAGAACCTAGTGGCAAGATGGGGATAAAGACACAGACCTACTAGAGAATGGACTTGAGGATATGGGGAGGGGGAAGGGTAAGATGTGACAAAGAAAGAGAGTGGCATGGACATATATACACTACCAAACGTAAAATAGATAGCTAGTGGGAAGCAACCGCATAGCACAGGGAGATCAGCTCGGTGCTTTGTGACCGCCTGGAGGGGTGGGATAGGGAGGGTGGGAGGGAGGGAGATGCAAGAGGGAAGAGATATGGGAACATATGTATATGTATAACTGATTCACTTTGTTATAAAGCAGAAAGTAACACACCATTGTAAAGCAATTATACTTCAATAAAGATGTTAAAAAAAAAAAGTGGTAAGAATGTACACCCTTGTCTTACTCTTGATCTTAGAAGAAAAGCTTTCAAACTTTCACTGTCAAGAGTGATGTTCAGTGTGGGTGTATTGTATATAACCTTTATTAAATTAAGGTATATTCCATGTATACACAATTTGTTGAGAATTTTTATCATGAATGGTTATTGAATTTTGTCAGATGCATTTTCTGCAACTATGGAGATCATTATATAAATTTATCCTTCATTTTATTAATGTGGGGTATCATATTTATTGATTTCCATGTATTGAACCATTCTTGCATCCCAGGGAAAAAAATCCCCCTTGATCATGGTATATAATCTTTTTAATGTACTGTTGAAATCTGTTTGCTAATGTGTTGAGAATTTTTGCATCAATATTTATCAAGGATATTTGCCTGTAGTTTTCTTTTCTTACAGTGTTCTTGTGTGGCTTTTTAATGAATGCTGGCCTTGTAAAATGAGTTTGGGAGTGTTCCCTCCTCTTCAATTTTTTGGGAAGAGTTTGAGAAGGATTAGCATTAATCCTTCTTTAAATGTTTGATAGAATTCAGTAATAAAACCTTCTGTTCCTCGTTTTTTATTTGTTGGGAAATTTTTGATTCAATCTCCTACTCTTTTTTTTTTGGTCTGTTCAGATTTTCTTGTTCCTCATGATTCAGTATCAGTGGATTGTATGTTTCTAGGAATTCATTTCTTTTAGGTTATCTGATTTGTTGGCATATAATTGTTCATAGTAGTGTCTTATGATTCTTTGTATTTCTGTAGTATTAGTTGTAATGTCTCTTTCATTTCTGATTTTATATTTATTTGAATAATCTCTCATTTTTTTCTTTGTCTAGCTAAAGGTTTGTCAATTTTTTTCTTTAAAAAAAGCTCTCAATTTTGTTAAACTTTTTCAATGCTGTTCTGGTATAGATTTCATTTATTTCTCCTCTTCATTTTGCATCTCTTTCATTGTATTATTCAGCTGCTGAATTTCTATTTAGTTCTTTTTTATGATTTCCATTTCTTTATTGAACTTTTCACTTTGTTTCTGTATTGTGTGCCTCATTTTATTGAATTTTCTTTCCATGTTTTCTTATAGCTCATTGAGCTTTCTTAAAACAACTATTCTGAATTCTTCATTGGGAAAGATTATTGAGATCCTTTATTGGTGTCATGTTTCAATGATTTTTCATATTACTTAAAGTCTTGCATTGCTGTCTTCACATTTGAAGTAGCAGTCACCTCCTCCATTTTTCCTGGCTATTTTGGGAGAGAAATACCTTCTGCCAGCCCTGCTAGGGATTCTGAGGCTTTCTTATACCTTCTACATACACCTACTCCACACTTATTTCTCCCTCTTGTGACAGAATTCTTAAACTTGTATGCTTTCTTTCTATCCTGCAATATACCATGGTCAAGCGCTAACAGCTTCCCTTTTGCTTTCCCAATGTCAGTGTTAAGGCTGCAATTGGTGGTCTTACCCTCACCTGTAGATTTGATCCCCATTCTCTTTGTGTTCACTTGTCATCTGCCAAAGCTTTCTCTCACAGCTGATGGAAGAAATTCTTACACGTATTGAGGAAGTCGTTCTGTTTATACATGATTTGGCTTGAACTAGAACAGCCTGTCTTGTGGCCTATCAAACGTACATTGTACATCTGATTTAACCATTAAAGAAAAGAATGCATTTAAAAATCAAAATGGAGTATCTGCTGTTCAGGCATTCAAAATGGAGCCTGATGGCCATTATGAATGTTTCAGACCTGTTCCTGCATTACTGAGAACTTGAATTTTCTGACCTGAGTCAAACTCAAGGACACCACCAGCCATTCTCAAAACAGTATCTGCTAGTAGCTATAAGTCTGGATAACTTTAGGGAAAATTTCAAAAAATAGGTAAATAAATGGAATGGAAAGATAACTTAATTAGCTTCAGCATTACAAACTTCACTTCTGCTATATTATTGATAAGTAAATACATTGAATAATTAATAAATGCCCATTTTACAGGTAGATAATTGGTTTCTGTGAATAAAAATATATAGATGTTGGTGAATTCAAAATGTAAAAAGCTATTTCCATTCATCTTCCTAATTAACAAATGTAACTTTAGTTCCTTTCTTTGGAAGATGGGAAAAATTTGGTACAATAAGTTTAATTTACCAGAAGAAGTAGATAATGCTTGAATAAAGAATAGTGTGAGTGAATTTCCTGATGGTCCAGTTGTTAGCACTCTATGCTTCCACTACAGGGGGCACGGGTTTGATCCCTGGTCAGGGAACTAAGATCCTGCATGCCACATGGCACGACCAAAAAAAAATTAGGTTGAGATGATGAAGTCATTGGAATTTATTTTTGATAAGAAGAACAGTTAATATTTATCAAATACTAAATAGATGCCTAGAGTAGACATTAACAAATATTTAATTAAAAATATAACAGTGAGTGAAGGGATTCATGGCATTATCTCCATTTTACAGTCATGGAAACTAAGACTTAGCAAGATTAAGAATCTTTCTCAAGGTCACAGTGCTGGTGGTGACAGAGCCATGATTCTCTGACAGCACCAAAACCCATGGTATACTGCCACTTGAAGAGTTTAAACTGAAATATGTTACAGGTTTGTTTTGTTTTGTTTCATAAATCGATAGGGCGTAAGATTTCAAATTACCTGACAACAACATGGTTTTGGGATTCTAGGACACACATAAAGAGTAAATGAGAGAGAATATAAACATCTGTGTAGTCAGCAATATCAGTCGATTAGGAGAATCAATCCTGTCCATGAATAAAGTAAAAGAAGATCCCTATATGTAGTTTAAAGAGTCACTTTATGATAAAACATATCCTAAATCCCAGAAAGAATTTACAAAATAGCTAATGCCTCCATAATTTTATGCTTAACTCCTTTTAGCAGTGTATCTCACTTTTATCTTGTCACTGTGCAAATAGGAAATGATACTAGACTTTGTTACTTAAAGTAGTGCATACTTTAATAAATACTTTTTGAAACACGATGCCCAAAACTGAAGACAAGGCTTCAAATATTATTTGACATACACCAAGAGCAATACAATTGCTGACTTTCTTATTTTTAGTATTTTTATATTTATTCAGCCTAAAATTGCATTCACTTTTTGTAACTACATCACAGCACTGTTTGTTTAATCATATTAAGCATGTTATCTAATAAATTGCTTTTTCTTCTGCATGAACTAGTTTTTAAATAATATCTCAAGTATCTCTGTATGTTTTATGATTTTTTGAACCGAAGTGTTTGGGTATTATCTTAATTATAATCCCAATTAAAATTCACACTTTCAGTTTTAACTCTATTTTCACGTCTTTCCAATTGACTGATATCCCATATTTTCTGCATTTGAGCTTTGCAATTTTTGTCTCTTGCACTATTTACATGCCTGTTTTATAAGTCATCTTTATGAGCCAAATAAAAATTAATTAATTAATTAATAATACTATAGATAGGGCTGCAGTCAAAGCCCTGTAGCTCTTGGCATTTGATGTCCAAAGTGACGTTGAGCAGTGGCCCAATGTCACATGCTGTAAGTATATTGATCAACAAACTTCAACTGTTTCTAATAGCACTAGCATCAAGTTAATATTTTGCATAGTGTAAAATAGACTGTCATGAGAAACACTTTCAAATAGCTGTTTAAATCAAGCTTCTTCTTTCTGCAGCTTAGGCGCTGAGTGCAAGAAAGAGATAAAAATGACAGCCATCAGCAACTGGTGCTCTTAAAACCTATGGGAGAAGATGAAATTGCCAAGGGAATGCATGCAAAATTAATGGAATGGAGTAGAGAATATGATTGTGAATTCATCAAAAAATAGAGGCCATTCAGAGGAAAAGGGTCCAATACAGGAAACTAAGAGGAAAAGATTAGAGAGGTTAAAGGAGAAGGGAGAGTACAGTGTCCTGAAAACAAAAGGAGGGACAATTACCTTCAGGGTGCTTCAGCTCTAAAGTTTACCTCCACATACAATTTAAGCAGGTTAAAGTCAATGTGCATAATGCTTTAAATATAAACCCTTATGTAAAGCAAAAATCAAGATCCTAAGGATAACAACTAGCAGCTGAAACCTAATCCTATGTAAAGAATTAAAGTTACTAGTAAAAGTTAGCTTAAAAATAGAAATAAGGGCTTAAGGGAAATGTGCTATCTTCAGATACCTTTAGGACCAATTGTTTGTAGCTCCAGAGAACCATACTAAAATTAGATGGTATTTGTTGTGCCATAAATGAGATGACCAATCTTACAAAAGAGTAATTGGAAATGCTACTTTTACATGAGTGTCATTTATTCCTCTATTCTTTTGATTAACCAATGTTTATTGAGCCAGACCATGTGTCAGACATTTTTTAAAGTGCCAAGGATATAGTGGTGACTGAGACAGACACATTCCTAACTTCATGGAGTCTATAAGCTAAATGAAGAGGGTAGATATAAAACTTATATACAAATAACTATTTAAATTTCAATTATGATAATATTAATGAAAGACAAATACAAGATCTATAATAACACGTAGTGGGAGAATTAGGCTAGTTTGGAAGGCTCTCTATGTGGAGGTGATGTTCTAGCTGAGAAGACTGCCAAATGAAGAGGTAGAGGAAACATCTGAGCAGGAGACAAACACAAAAGTTGCTCACCACAAATAAAAAACTAAAAGAAAATCAATATGGATGGAAAAAGGTATTCTTTAGATTCATGGGGGAATGCATTCTTTACATGGATCAAGAAAATTAAGCAGGACCCAGACTATGCAGCGTTCTGTGAGGTTTTAGCCTTCATTTTTATTTTTAAAAAGTAATCATTGAATTTTCTAAAAAAGTGACATGGATTAAAGAGATCACTTCAGCTGATGAGAGGAAAATGGATTCATGGGACTGAGAGAGAATAAGAAAGTAACAATTAGGAAGTTATTGCAATAGTTTAATCAGGAAATAGTGGTAGCTTGGGCTACAGTAGTAACAAAATAAAAATGAAGAAGTAGATTCAAAATATTTTAGACATTTATTTTGGTGTGCAAATGGATATGAAAAATGAGTATTTATGAGAAATGCAAGAGTGAGAAATTTTGCTTTAGATAAAGTCTTTGCCTAGGTTATTTCTAAGGTCTATTCCAGACAGTCTGTAATCTCATTATTCTGTAACACCTTAATACCTACTTATATTGCAATTCCATGAAAAGAGAATAGACTTTGAATTTATTGTCATAGCTCCACTGGGGGCAGGGAAGGCAGAGACGTATGATTTCATTTGATTCACTGCATCCTTTTTTAAAAATTCATTTTATTGGAGTATAGTTGATTTACAATGTTGTGTTAGTATCTGCTGTACAACAAAGTGAATCAGATATATACATACATAGATTATTTTCCCATATAGGCCATTACAGAGTATTGAGTAGTTTCCTGTGCTATACAGTAGGTTCTTATTAGTTATCCATTTTATATATAGTAGTGTGTATATGTCAATCCCAGTCTTCCAATGTAACCCCCCCCCCCTTTTCCCCTTGGTAACCGTAAGTTTGTTTTCTACATATTGATTGACTGCATTTTGTTTCTTCAACCTATGAAGGCCTGACAGAGGTGCCCTATTTATTTATTTTTCAGAATACTAAATACCCTCCTGATAACTGCTGAAGTTAATATGTTGACAGTGTGACAGTAGTGGAGGATAACAGATAATTACAAACAAACGCTAAAACTAAAATAGTTTATGCAATGAGACTAGATATATTTCCTTGAGGGTTGATCATGATTAAAGACCTATAAAAATCCTCCCTCCACAATGATTCTACAGCATGCTGAGATCCTCAGGGAAGGGTTATTTATGCCTCCATCTGCATCCGAGTTATCACCAGGCTCTCTAATAGAGGGACAGGAGATTTTTAATTAAACTTTTGTGAATAAAGACAAAACCATTTTCTAAAGCAATTGTCTGGAAGTCAGTGGCAACCCAATTTTCAACATGCAGTGTAGCCATTAATTGGCTAGGTGCCAATAGTGGATGGGAGGGGTTGGGGAGAAAGTATGTCAGAATGGAAGAAAAACCACAATTTAATGTTCTTTTACAAGTATACTTTCCTAGAGTTCCATCAGAAGGGTCAGTATGATTGAAGATCTTTATCTTTCCAATTTAATATCTACTGGTTATTTATTTTTTGTAATACTTTATTTTAGTGCAATAAATTTTAGAGAGGAAAAGCCAATATTATAACAAAATATTGGAAATTGAATTAAAGTAAACTAGCTTTTATCAAATATACATAATCTCGATGCTTAACCAAAAAAAAAAAAAAAAAAAAGAAAAAAACAAGAAAGGTACTGTAGTTTCCTGGAAGTGGTTTCAATTTTAACTTTCTATGACCATGAGGTAAAATCTTTGATAACATTAAGTTCACAAATTCCAGACTGTTTTGTTTCTTCCAGAATTAATAGCAGTGAATCTGAAGGAAAACTTCTTGAGACAATTCTTTAGGGTTTTCTGAGATCAGAATGATTCTTGACACATAGTGGGTACTCAGTGAATATTAAATGACTGAAGACAAAACAATTTTAAATGCTGAAAAGGCAGGCTAAAGTTCTAATGGATAATGGCTCAAAAGATCAGATAATTAAAACCATATATACCATGGTATTATATTATAATCTGCATATTTTTATGGAAGTTAAGATTTATGATCTAGAATTTGGTCACAACCAAATCTTGAATGTTTTAGATCTGCCTGTGCTGAGGTTGATTGTAAGGGCTCTTCCACATAATTTGTAACAAGCAATATGTAAAATGACTAATTTTGCAAATTAACTACCTTTAACAAAATAGAGAGCTGTAAATTAATCTTCATATACTATCAGTTATTCATGTGCAGTTTTTTTTAATTCTTGTGGAATATAAATGGAATTGCTCAGAAACCCACAGATTTCCCCCCAGTACAAAGACCCCTCTACGTCCACTCACTCTTTTTTGTAGAAAAATTGAAGTCTCCCAGCCCTCCCTGAGTCACAAAATTGCAGGCTCAAGCAGTTAATAATTAGGACTATAGAGTCACAGACTCAGTGTCTGATGCACATTCCTGAGTTATTTTACGGATACTATAACTGCCACCATAGAGGAAAGGCTAAGTGTATGGTGATCAGACTGTAGCCAATACAAAAACTGCTCCATCTTGAGTAGTACTGAATCTATGGCTAGCACAATTCCAAGAACTGGCCTTAAGAGAATGGGAGTAACACTATTGCTCATAATCTATATCTTTGTGGGCATCAAAATAATTGTAGGGGCTTCCCTGGTGGCACAATGGTTGAGAATCTGCCTGCTAATGCAGGGGACGTGGGTTCAAGCCCTGGTCTGGGAAGATCCCACATGCCGTGGAGCAACTAGGCCCATGAGCCACAACTACTGATCCTGTGCGTCTGGAGCCTGTGTTCCACAACAAGAGAGGCCACAATAGTGAGAGACCCGCACACCGCGATGAAGAGTGGCCCCCGTTTGCTGCAACTAGAGAAAGCCCTAGCACAGAAACGAAGACCCAACATAGCAATCAATCAATCAATCAATCAATCTTTAAAAAGAAATAATAATTGTAGCTTGTTCTGTCTGTCTATGTAATCAGGCAACTAAAATTGTCAACAAACAGATGGTACAGACCCATGTCAACATCTTCCACTTTAAGTATATGGCATCCTATGTCAGCATGAAGTTACACAAGACCGAACTTTGCCCCTAATCTCATAGAAATAGAATGATGTCTGAAAAGTGGGGATTTGTAAGCAGCTCTTTTGCCCCTTTCTTATTTTGTCTATTTCTGTTCCACTGAAACCTTAATTATAAAAATGAGATTACTAGGTAACATTTAACACAACTGCTGACTTATACCCTGCTAAATGCACACAATACCATGCCTAACCTATTGATTCTTTCCCTAAATTAAAAGAAGTAGAAATGAAGAATTAAGTAGTTAAAGGATGGCTAGCTCTCTACCCCTAGTAGCTCCGTTAACAATACTGCAGGTAGACCACAAAGGGATGAGATAACATCTGAAGAAAGATCATGAGGAGTCAGCCAGCCTGCAGGCAAAGGAAAATGACTCAGAGTTTGACTTCTGCCTTGATGATTCACTGAGATACTTTCCCCTTTAAAAACTGTTATGGCTGAGCAGAATCTTTAGAGTTGGTTTTTGAGGACATGAGTCCACATGCTCCCTAGATCGCTGGCTTTCTGATTAAAGCAACTTTCCATTCTACCAACTTTTGCCTCTCAAGTATTGACTTTTGAGTAGTGAGCAGCTGAAACTGAGTTCAGTAACAGAAAAAGATGAAGTCTTGATTATAGATCCCAGGTGTTTTCTTCATGTGATTTTAGCGAAGAAAAAATTGTGACATTACTAAAGTAAAAACATCTTATCCTCCTTCTCAGTACTACATCCATAATCATGGATTTTTTGTTTCCTAATTGAACCTTTCTTAACATTTGAGTTCCTTTTTAGATTGTGTGCATGATTTCCTATCCTTTACATTTCTTCTACAGAACTAGAAAGTAAGGTAAGGATCAGGGAAGGAAATTAATATTTACCAAGGGACTATTGTGTAGATGCTCTCTGGAGATACAGATGTTTATTTTATTTAAATCTCCCAATCACCCTATGAGGTTCTGACTATTATTCCTTGGTACAAATAGATAAATATGAATTTGTGTATATCTAAGATTAGCCAGCAGAAGAATGCAGAAAGAAATAAAAATTTTAACTTATTTTTTTTATTGGAGTATAGTAGCTTTACACTGCTGTGTCAGTTTTTGCAGTAGCAAAGTGAATCAGCCATACACATACATATAACCCTTCTTTTTTGGATTTCCTTCCCATTTAGGCCACCACAGTGCACTGAGTAGAGTTCCCTGTGTTACACAGTAGATTCTCATTAGTTATCTATTTTATACATAGTAGTGTATATATGTCAATCCCAATATCCCAATTCATCCCACCCTTCCTTCCCCTCTTGGTTACATACGTTGGTTTTCTATGTCTGTGTCTATATTTCTGCTTTGCAAATAGGTTCATCTGTACCATTTTTCTAGATTCCGCATATATGTGTTAATAAACGATATTTGTTTTTGTCTTTCTGACTTACCTCAGTCTGTACGACAGTCTCTAGGCTCATCAACGTATTTGCAAATGACACAATTTCTTTCCTTTTTATGACTAATATTCCATTATATATAGGTACCATATCTTCTTTACCTATTCCTCTGTTGGTGGACCTTTATGTTGCTTCAATGTCCTGGATATTGTAAATAGTGCTGCAATGAACATTGGGGTGCATGTATCATTTTGAATTATGGTTTTCTCTGTGTATATGCCCAGTAGTAGGATTGCTGGATCATATGGTAGTTCTATTTTCAGTTTTTTAAGGAAACTCCATACTATCCTCCATAGCGTTGTATCAATTTACATTCCCACCAACAGTGTAAGAGGGTATCCATTTCTCCACACCCTCTCCAGCAGTTACTGTTTTGTAGATTTTTTGATGATGACCATTCTGACCAGTGTGAGGTGATACTTCATTGCAGTTTTAATTTGCATTTCTCTAATAATTAGTGATGTTGAGCAGCTTTTCATGTGCATCTTGGTCATCTGTTATGTCTTCTTTGGAGAAATATATATATTGGTCTTTGACCCATTTTTTGATTGGGTTGTTTGTTTTTTTGATATTGAGCTGCATGAGCTGTTTGTATATTTTGGAGATTAATCTTGTCAGTTTCTTCATTTGCAAATATTTTCTTCCATTCTGAGTGTTGTCTTTTTGTCTTGTTTTTGGTATCCTTTGCTGTGCAAAAGCTTTTAAGTTTAATTAGGTTCCATATGTTTATTTTTGTTTTTATTTTCATTATTTAAAGAGGTAGGTCAAAAAATATCTGGCTGCAATTTATGTCAAAGAGTGTTCTTCCTATGTTTTCCTCTAAGAGTTTTATAGTGTCTGGCCATACATTTAGGTTTTTAATCCATTTTGAGTTTATTTTTGTGTATGGTGTTAGGGAGTGTTCTAATTTCATTCTTTTACATGTAGCTGTCCAGTTTTCCCAGCACCACTTATTGAAGGGGCTGTCTTTTCTACATTGTATATTCTTGCCTCCTTTGTCAAAGATCAGGTGACCATATGTGTGTGGGTTTATTTCTGGGGCTTTCTATCCTGTTCCATTGATCTATATTTCTATTTTTATACCAGTACCATACTGTCTTGATTACTGTAGCTCTGTAGTATAGTCTGAAGGCCGGGAGCCTGATTCCTCGAGCTCCAGTTTTCTTTCTCAGGATTGCTTTGGCTATTCGAGGTCTTTTGTGTTTCCAAACAAATTGTAAAATTTTTTGTGCTAATTCTGTGAAGAATGTCATTGGTAATTGATAGGGATTGCATGGAATCTGTATATTGTTTTAGGTAGTATAGTCATTTTTACAACATTGATTCTTCCAATCCAAGAACACGGTATATCTTTCCATCTGTTTGTGTTGTCCTCAATTAGTTTCAAAAGCATCTTATAGTTTTCAGAGTACTGGTCTTTCCTCCTTAGGTAGGTTTGTTCCTAGGTATTTTATTCTTTTTGTTGCAAAGGTAAATGGGAGTGTTTCCTTAATTTCTCTTTCTGATCTTTCATTGTTAGTGTATAGGAATGAAAGAGATTTCTGTGTATTAATTTTGTATCCTGCAACATTACTAAATTCATTGATTGGTTCTACTAGTTTTCTGGTAGCATCTTTAGGAATTCTATGTATAATATTATGTCCTCTGAAAACACTGACAGTTTTATTTCTTCCTTTCCAATTTGGACTCTTCTTATTTCTTTTTCTTCTCTGATTGCTGTTGCTAGGTCTTCCAAAACTGTTGAATAAGAGTGGCAAGAGTGAACATCCTTGTCTTGTTCCTGATCTTAGAGGAAATGCTTCTGTTTTTTGCCATTGAGAATTATGTTTGCTGTGGGTTTGTCATACATAGCTTTTATTATGTCGAGGTAGGTTCCCTCTATGTTCATTTTCTGGAGAGTTTTTATCATAAATGGGCATTGAATTCTTTCAAAAGCTTTTTTATGCATCTATAGAGATGACCATATGTTTTTTATTCTTCAACTTGTTAATATGGTGTATCACATTGACCAATTTACACACATTGAAGAATCCTTGCATCCCTGAGATAAATCCCACTTGATCATGGTGTATGATCCTTTTACTGTGTTGTTGGATTCTGTTTGTTAGTATTTTGGTGAGGATTTTTGCATGTATGTTCATCAGTGATATTGGTCTGCAATTTTCTTTTTTGTGTGTGTGTGATATCTTTGTCTGATTTTGGTATCAGGGTGATGGTGACCTCATAGAATGAACCTGAGAGTGTTCCTTCCTCTGAAATTTTTTGGAAGAATTTGAGAAAGATGCATTTTAGCTCTTCTCTAAATGTTTGATAGAATTCACTGGGAAGCCATCTGGTGCTGGACTTCTGTTTGTTGGAAGATTTTTAATCAAAGTTTCAATTTCATTACTTGTGATTTGTCTGTTCATATTTTCTGTTTCTTCCTGGTTCAGACTTGGAAGCTTATACGTTTCTAAGGATTTGTCCATTTCCTCCAGGTTGTCCATTTTACTGGCATATAGTTGCTTGTAGTAGTCTCTTCTGATTCTTTGTATTTCTGCGGTGTCTGCTGTAACTTCTCCATTTTTATTTCTAATTTTATTGATTTGAGTCCTCTCCCATTTTTCTTTTCTTTTTTTAAAGACCAGTGTTTTGTTTTTTTTTTTAACATCTTTATTGCAGTATAATTGCTTTACAATGTTGTGTCAGTTTCTGCCATATAACAAAGTGAATCAGCTATATGTATACAGTCTGGCTAAACTTTTATCAGTTTTGTTTATCTTCTCAAAAAAAACATGTTTTAGTTTCATTGGTCTTTGCTATTGTTTTCTTTGTTTCTATTTCATTCATTTCTGCTCTGATCAATATGATTTCTTTCCTTCTACTAACTTTGGGTCTTGTTCTTTTTTTCTAGTTGCTTAAGGTGTAAGGTTAGATTGTTTCTTTGTGATTTTTCTTGTTTCTAAAATTTTTTTTAATTAATTCATTTATTTATTTATTTTTGGTGTGTTGGGTCTTTGTTGCTGCACACGGGCTTTCTTTAGTTGTGGTGAGCAGGGGCTACTCTTCATTGCAGTGTGCAGGCTTCTCATTGTGGTGGCTTCTCTTGCTGTGGAGCACAGGATCTAGGCACATGGGCTTCAGTAGTTGTGGCATGCAAGCTCAGTCGTTGTGGCTCACAGGCTCTAGAACACAGGCTCAGTAGTTGTGGTGCATGGGCTTAGGTAGTCTGCAGCATGTGGGATCTTCCTGGAGCAGGGATCAAATTCATATCCCATGGATTGGCAGGCAGATTCTTAACCATAGTGCTACCAGGGAAGTCCCTTTCTCGTTTCTTGAGGTAAGATTGTATTGCTATAAACTTCCCTCTTAGAACTGCTTTTGCTGCATCCCGTAGGTTTTTGGGTCTTCATGTTTTTGTTGTTATTTGTTTGTAGGTATTTTTAGATTTCCTCTTTAATTTCTTCAGTGATCTCTTGGTTACTTAGTAGTATTTATTTAGCCTACATGGTTTTGTATTTTTTACTGTTTTTTTTTTCCCTGTAATTGATTTCTAATCTCATACCATTGTGGTTGCAAAAGATGCTTGATACAATTTCAATTTTCTTAAATTTACCAAGACTTGATTTGTGATCCAATATGTAATCTATCCTCGAGAATGTTCTGTGTGCACTTGGGAAGAAAGTGTATTCTGTTGCTTTCAGATGGAATGTCCTATAAATATCAATTAAGTCTATCTGGTCTAATGTGTCATTTAAGGCTTGTGTTTCCTTATTAATTTTCTGTCTGGATGATCTATCCATTTGTGTAAGTGGAGTGTTAAAGTCTCCCACTATTATTGTGTTACTGTCGATTTCCCCTTTTATGGCAGTTAGAATTATCCTTATGTATAGATGTTCTCCCCTATTGAGTGCATAAATATTTACAATTGTTATATCTTCTTGGATTGATCCCTTGATCATTATGTAGTGTTCTTCCTTGTCTCTTGTAATAGCTCTTATTTTAAAGTCTATTTTTTCTGATATGAGTATTGTTACTCCAGCTTGCTTTTGATATCCATTTGCGTGGGATATTTTTTCCATCCCCTCACTTTCAGTCTGCATGTGTCCCTAGGTCTGAAGTGGGTCTCTTGTGGACAGCATATATGAAGGTCTTGTTTTTGGATCCATTCAGCCAGTCTGTCTTTTGGTTGGAGCATTTAATCCATTTGTATGTAAGGTAATTATCGATATGTATGTTCCTATTACCATTTTCTTAATTGTTTTGGGTTTGTTTTTGTAGGTTCTTTTCTTTTGTGTTTTCTGCCTAGAGAAGTTCCTTTAGCATTTGTTGTAAAGCTGGTTTGTTGGTGCTGAATTCTCTTACCTTTTGCTTGTCTGTAAAGCTTTTGATTTCTCCATGAAATATGAATGAGATCCTTGCTTGGTAGAGTAATCTTGGTTGTAGGTTTTCCCTTTCGTCACTTTAAATATATCCTGACACTCCCTTCTGGTCTGCAGAGTTTCTGCTGAAAAATCAGCTGATATCTTTATGGGGATTCCCTTGTATGTTATTTTTGCTTTTCCCTTGCTGCTTTTAATAGTTTTTCTTTGAATTAAATTTTTGTTAGTTTGATCAATATGTGTCTCAGCATGTTTCTCCTTGAGTTTATCCTGTATGGGACTCTCTGTGTTTCCTGGAATTTGGTGGCTATTTCCTTTCCCATGTTAGGGAAGTTTTTGGCTATAATCTATTCAAATATTTTCTTATTCCCTTTATCTTTCTCTTCTTCTTCTGGGACCCCTATAATCCAAATGTTGGTGCATTTAATGTTGTCCCAGTTTCTGAGACTGTTCTCATGTCTTTTCATTCTTTTTTCTTTATTCCTCTCTGTGGCAGTTATTTATTTTCTTTTCATGAGAGAGACTGATACCTGTACTCTTGTGGAGCTGATTCTTTTCCCTCTTATGGGCAGGGCCACATAAGGTGGTGTGTTATGGGATGTCTTTGAGCTTAGTACAACTTTAGGCAACCTATCTGCTGATGGGTGGGGTTGTGTTCCTGTCTTGCTGGTTGTTTGGCATGAGGTGTCCAGCCCTGGATCCTACAGGCAGTTGGGAGGAGCCAGGTCTTTGTGTCTTGGATACCTCAAGGTGAGTGCATGCCAATTAATATTCCCTGGGCCTGGGAATTCTCTGGTGGTCCAGCATCCTGGACTCATCTTTCCCACCCTGGAGGCCCAGGCCTGACCTCTGGTTGGGGAACCAAGAGCTTGAAAATCACATGGCACAGCCAGAGAAAAAAGAAAGAAAAAAAAAAGAAAATAAAACAAGAAACAAACAAAACCCAAGAGAAGTAGCAAAAACAAAAATAGACAGCAGTAAAACAACACACAAAATAAGAAGGATGAAAACAGACAAACCAAACCCAAGACAAATGATAAAAACAAAACCAAACAAACAGAAACAAGCTAGCAGACAGAAAAGAAAGAAAAATAAAATAAAAAACGAGAGAACAAACAAAGAACTCAAGAGTGAAAATATTAAATACTAAACTAACAAAAAAAAGATGAAAAACAAAATGAAAACAGAAAGGAAACCAAAAAAAAAAAAAACGCAAAGAGAACATAAGACAAACATATAAAAACGATTTAAAAAATAAAATAAAGAACAAAAACAAGAAAAAAGCACAAAACAACAAAAAAGTAAAGTAAAAATAGAAAAAAATATTAAAGAACAAAGCTTAAAAAATATTAAAAACAAGAAAACCAACTACTGAACAAAACAAAACAAGAAAAAAAGAATAATAGTGATAAAAATATTTTCCTGGGGCCTCCTCTGTCAGTGTCCTTGCTCCCTCAGTGAGCCAGAGCCAACCCCCACCTGTCCAGGAGGTCCTCCAATACTCTAGGTAGGTCTCTGGACCTGACGTGTGCACTGTGGGGCCAGCTCAGACTCTGGCCTGTCCCAACTTCCACATGGACTTGTCCCCAAATTCCACTGCTGCTAATGCTAGACCAGCCCCTCTTGTGGGAACACTTGTTGTCTCTTCAGATATTCCACAGATGCAGTATTTAACAAGCTGATCACAGGGATTTAATCCATGGCTTGTGCACCTGCATGGAGAGATTTCCATTCCTCTTCCTTTGTTGTACTGCCCTTGGGGCTCAGCTTTGGTTTTGGTTACCCCTCTGTGTGTGTGCCACCCTCAGGCATCTGTTCCCTGCCCAGGCAAGAGGGAGCAAAAAAGCAGCATCTAATTGGGCTACACTTACTCAGGTATGGAGGTCACAACTGGGGTGTCCCTGGTGGCAGTGGAGACCAGCAGGCAGTTGCAACAGATTGAGGTGCAGTCACTTTGTTGGGAGTCTCTCCCAGTGCCCATGAAAGCAGGGGCTGGCATGTGGGGGCAGTGGCAGCCCTGGCCCTTGCACTCAACAATGGTGCCTCATTTCCTAGGCAGATGACGCTTCCTCTATGGGCATTCCTGGTGGCAGAACCCCTCACTCCTTTCCCCTCTGTTGTATCCATGCAGTCAACAGTGGTCCTTTCCCCAGATTTGCTCTCTTGACCCCATCCTTTAGCACTCAACCCCTTCAAGCACTGCCAGATTCCTGTCTCAGGCAGGGATGCCCAGGGCTGATTCCCAAGGAGGCTTTGGGATGGACAGCACTCAGGACCGTGGAGCCTACATGAGCTGAGGAGGCCTTGGTTTGAAGGGCTGGTGAACCTGTTCAGATGGATGCCCTTCCCAGTGCCCTCAGAGGCTGAAGCCAGTGGGTGGGGAAAGGGGTTGCAATGGTAGCCCGCCCCTTGCACACCACTCAACAATGACACCTTTCTTCTTATGGTGTCCCAGGCTTTTTCCTCAAACTTACCCTGTTGTGGAGCTCTTTACTCCTGTCCCTTCAGGCTGTCTTTTTCACAGCCAACATCTGTCCCCTCCCTGGGTTCATGCACCAAACCCCACTTTCCAGGACCCAGCCCCCTTTGGCAATGAGACACACGACTCAGGCTGGTGTGTGCAGAGCTGAGGCACAGACTATGAGCACAGTTCTTACTTTTTCCTGCCTGTCACAGACTGTCCACTGTGTTCTCCTTTGATCCCACAAAGGTCCCTTTATGTCCCAGCTGATTTCCCCACCATGAAGGGGGTGTTTTTCTGAGTGTGGGAACTTCTCACCTTCAGCTTCCTACAAGGGTTGCTGGTCCCTTTTTTGATTCTTCTTTTCTTTTTTCCTTTCTTTCATCCTACCTGGTTGTGAGGGAATTTTTCTTGTCTTTTTAGGTGTCCAAATCTTCTGCTAATGTTCAGCAGGTGCTCTGTGAGAATTGTTCCATTTGTAGATGTATTCTTGATGTACTTGTGAGGAGAGATGAATTCCACATCCTCCTATTCCACCATCTTGACTCCTCCTCTAATTATTTTTATTGCTTTTACCAAATGTCTATTAACTCAACTACTCTGATGTTCTGAGCTAATCCTTCTCTTTACTTAAGGAGGAAGGACTAATAGCTGGATGACTTGAAAGACAGGTGTCAAGTAAACTTTGCAATTCTTTCTGTTTGGACCTTATATTGCTGTTCTGGTAATTGAGCTCTCTGGTAGAACCCAGCATACACTCCTGAGGGAATGTTGTAGGAGAGGAGCTAAGACACCCAAAAATACTAGTCTTGTTGACTAGATGAGATAGAAAGAGGGGCAGATTCTGAGGAACTATGATGAGTTCAGTTTAGAGGAAATTGGATGAAAGTTGTATGTGAAATGAAAAAAAAAACCCTGAAATATGTGCTAAAAACACTCCAAGGTTTTTAAAAAACACATTTAAAAAGATGGTCACCTTTTAGAACTGGGTTTAAATCCTGTCACATACTAACTTTATAAACTAGGTCTGTTTTTTTTTTTTTTTTCTTTTTTGGAAAACAAGAACTATAACATCCACCTCATAAGGATGCCTAATGGAAGACAACCCAATGATAAAACTCCTGTAAACCCCACACTCAGCACCCAGCTCACTGTGGTCAGGAGTAGATATGAGTGCTATTGCCTTTGTTTCAAGGAAGGGGAAATATTTTAAATGTTCATGTCAATTTTTCTACAGCCTTTGACATATTCAAGATTTTCCTGTGGAAAAGAAATGCAATAAGTTAATGGTTGTATGCCTTTCACCAGTGTCAACTTATTTGACAGTTATTTTCATAGTTTTTTATTATGCATTATTTCTCACAATATTGATGGAAAAATAGCCCCTCCCTCATTAGCAAGGCAGCCTCAAAGGTTTTTCATTCCTCTTTTGATAAATGGCATGATATGAATCAGCTTTTACTGCACAATATGAACTGTTTCCTCTAATAAAAGTGTACCATACAAACAATTTCATCACTCTTATTGGATTTATGTTTTGTTTTTTTTTAAATTTTAACTGTTTGCACTGAGACATCCATATGAACCATTTGTAAAATCAGATGTAGAAGTCAGAGGTATAAATTGTGTCTCCAGGACCTCATTATTTTAACCTTAAAAAAAAAAAATCATATGTTGGCTTACATTTCCATCACTCATAAGTAATGTAGAAGCGAGCATTTTAGTTAATACAAAACTGACTAGTTAATTAGCTAAATACTTTATATTTCTATGATAGACTATTCAATGATATATAATATTCAATGTGATATCCTATAAATGATATATTTGATTTGACCTAGGTAGATATTCCTCCTTTAAAATCAAGATTCCAATGATTTAAAAGATCAGTGACTTGACTGATATTACAGAGTCAATGTTAGAACCAGGACTAATTCATTTTACTCTTTGCATCTGGTGCAGTTTTCTGCTGAGTTCTTATTGAATGTGTCTGAGAGGGAATGAGTGTGGCAGAGTAAGAAGATGCTAAGCTCACCTCTACCCACAGGCACACCAAAATTGCAACTATTTACAGAGCATTTATTGATGATAAAGGTGGAAAGATTAGCAAAAAAGGTTTTCTACAACTAAAGATATAAATAAAAAGCCAGAATGAGGCAAGTGAGGTATAGACAAGACCCATACTCCTGGATGAGTGATCCACAAACAGGAGGATAATTACAATTGCACTGGTTTCCCCAAGGAGCACGTGGTCTGATCCCCACAGCAAGTTCCCCAGTCTAGGGATCCTATGCTGGAAAATAAGCCCCCAGAACATTTGGCTTTAAGGCCAGTGAAGCTTACTTTCAGAAGAGCCAAAGGGCTGTGAGAAATAGAGACTCCACACTTAAAGGGGTAACACAAAATCTCACATGTTCCAGGACCCAGGGCAGGAGCAGTAATTTAAAAGGAGCCTAAATCAGACCTACCTGCTGATCATGGAGTGCCTCCAGGAGAGGTAGGAGGCAACTGGAGCTCACACTGTAGACATAGACACTGTTAGCAGCCATATTGGGGAGCACATTCTACCACATGGACAGAGATGCTGACAGGCATCATTTTGGAATCCTCCCTCTAGCTTATAGTGCCAGTAGCCAGCCATTCTCACCAGCCTGTCAATGCCAGTATTGGGATACCTCAGGCCAAGCAACTAGCCAGGCAAAGACAAATCCCCACTCACCAACAGGCCTGCTACCTTAAGACTCCCTGAGTACACAGCCACCTTGGAACCTGGCTGTGTTCACCAGAAGAAACAGGACTTACCCCCACATACCAGTGCACTGACACAAACCCCAGGAACTCCAGGGCCTTGCAGCCAGAGACTCACTTTCTGTGGACCAATGCACCAGCTCTAGGACCCTAGGGCCCTACTGCCAAAGACCTTGGGAGCCAGCTCCACTCACTAGTGAGCTGGCACTAATGCCAGGACTCCCTGGGCCTCAGCCTCTTCAACCAATGGGCTGACACAAGTCTGGAACCCTGGGCCCTGCAGCAAGAGACCCCAGAACCTGACTCTGCTAACCAATGGGCAAGCACTAGTACCAGGATCCAATGTCACCTACCAGCGGGTGAGCAAAAGTCCCAGGATCCCCTGGGCCCCAGTCCTGCCTACCAGTGGCAGACACCACCACTTATAAAGCTAGTAGGAGAATTAAAATACATAGGTAGTAAAATCATCTATATCTGCATAAATAGTTAAGGAATATGAAAAGCAAAAAAGATGTAAAACATCATATACATATATATGACCATATGCATATATAGATCATATACATATATATATATATAGAGAGAGAGAGAGAGAGAGAATGAGAGAGTGCTATATATAAACCTCATAGTAACAACAAACCAAAAATCTATGATAGATACACACACACAAAAGAGAAAGGAATACAAACATATAACTAAAGGTAGTCATCAATCTCAATGAGAAAGAGCAAAATATAAAAAAGGAACAAAAACTATAAAAACACCCATTAAACAATTTAAAACTGGCTATAAGTACTTACCTGTCGATAATTACTTTAAAAGTAAATGAACTAAAAAGATACAGATTTGAATGGATACAAAAACAAGACCCATATATATACTGCCTACAAGAGACCACTTCAGATGTAAAGACACAACAGACTTAAAGTGAGGGGATGGAAAAAGGTATTCCATGAAGATGGAAATCAAAGGAAAGCTGGGGTAACAATACTTATATCAGAAAAAAATAGACTAGAAAATAAAGACTGTAAAAAAGACAAGGGACTTTACATAATGACCAGTGGATCAATCTAACAGAAGATATAACAATTGTAAATATATATGCACTGAACATAGGAGCACCTAAATATATTAAGTAATCATTAACAGACATAAAGGGAAAAATTGACAGTAACACATTAATAGTATGGGACTTTAACACCCCACTTAGATAAGTGAAGAGATTAGCCAGACAGAAAATCCATAAGAAAACAGTGGTCTTAAAAACACATTACATATATATATATCATTTTCTCCAGGATCGATTACTTGCTAGTTCACAAAACAAATCTCAGTAAATTTAAGAAAATTGAAATAATATCAAAATTTTTTGGCCATAGTATTATGAGAATAGAAATCAACTATAAGAATAAAAACTTCCAAAAATACAAACACATGGAGGTTAAATATTATGCCCTTAAACAACCAATGGATCACTGAACAAATCAAAGAAGAAACAAAAAAATACCTGGAGACAAATGAAAGTGAAAACACAATGATCCAAAATCTATGGGATGCAGCAAAAGCAGTTTTTTGTTTTTTTTTTAAGATTTATTGATTGATTGATTGATTGATTGCTATGTTGGGTCTTCGTTTCTGTGCTAGGGCTTTCTCTAGTTGTGGCAAGCGGGGGCCACTCTTCATCACGGTGCATGGGCCTCTCACTATCGTGGCCTCTTTTGGTACGGAGCACAGGCTCCAGCCACGCAGGCTCAGTAGTTGTGGCTCATGGGCCTAGTTGCTCTGTGGCATGTGGGATCCTCCCAGACCAGGGTTCGAAACTGTGTCCCCTGCATTAGCAGGCAGATTCTCAACCACTGCACCACCAGGGAAGCCTGCAAAAAGCAGTTTTAATGGGCAAGTTTACAGCAATAGAAGCTTACCTCAGGAACCAAGAAAAATTGGAAATATACAACCTAACTTTAAACCTAAAGGAACTAGAAAATGAATTAAAAACAAAACCCAAGGTTTGTAGAAAAAAGAAATCAAAGATCACATAATAAATAAATGAAATAGAAAGCAGAAAAAAAATAGAGAAAATAAATGCAGCTAAGAGCTGGTTCATTGGAAAGATAAACAGAAGGAATAAACCTTTAGCCAGTCTCAACAAGAATATAAAAGAGAGGGCCAAAATCAATAACATCAGAAATGAAAAAAAAAAAAAAAGTACTTACAACAACCCAAAGAAATACAAAGGATCATAAGAGATTACTGTACACTATTATATGCCAATAAAATGGACAACCCAGAAGAAATGGACAAATTCCTAGAAATTTGCAATCTCCCAAGACTGGAGTTGAGAGAAATTACCAGTAATTTCATTACCAGTAATAAAATTGAATCAGCAATAAATCAACTCCCTCCCACCCTGAAAAAAAGAACAAAAGCTCAGGACCACAAGTCTTCACAGGTGAATTCTACCAAACATTTAGAGATGAATTAATGCCTATCCTTCTCAAACTCTTACAAAAACTTACAGAGAAAGAAATATTTCTGAACTCATTCTATGAGGCCAGCATCATCCTGATA
The DNA here is from genome assembly GCF_028564815.1 of Eubalaena glacialis. Classification (NCBI taxonomy): domain Eukaryota; kingdom Metazoa; phylum Chordata; class Mammalia; order Artiodactyla; family Balaenidae; genus Eubalaena; species Eubalaena glacialis. The sequence continues at coordinate 35,030,187 of NC_083730.1, forward strand.
CCAAAACCAAAGATATCACACAAAAATAAAATTACAGGCCAACATCACTGTTAGACTTAAATGCAAAAATCCTCAACAAAATATTACTTAACTAAATTCCACAATACATTAAAATGATATACACCATGATCAAGTGGGATTCATCCCAGGAGTGTGGGAATTTTTCAATATCCACAAATCAATCAATGTGATGTGCCACATTAACAAATTGCAGAATAAAATAAAATTAGCTTGATAAATGTAGAAAAACTTTTCACAAATTCAACATTAATTTATGATAAAAACTCTCCAGAAAGTGGGTATGGAGGGAGCATACCTCAACATAATAAAGGCCATATATGGTAAGCCCACTGCTAACATCATACTGAACAATTAAGAGCTGAAAGCATTACCTCTACTATCAGGAACAAGACAAGGGTGCCCACTCTCAACAGTTTTATTCAACATAGTATTGGAATTCCTAGCCACAGCAATTAGAGAAGAAAAATAAACAAAAGGAATCCAAATTGGAAAGGAAGCAGTAAAACTGCCACTGTTTGAGGTCACATCATATTATACATAGAGAATCCTAAAGACACCAACAAAAACATATTAGAGCTACTCAAGGAATTTGGTAAAGTTGAAAGACACAAAATCAATATACAGAAATCTGTTGCATTTCTATACACTTACAACAAAATGTCAGAAAGAGAATTGAGAAAACAATCTCATTTACAATTGCATCATAAAGAATGAAATACCTAGAATAAATCTAACCAAGGAGGTAAAAGACATTTACTCAGCAAATTATAAGATACTTATGAATTAAATTGAAGATTACACAAACAGATGGAAAGATTCCCTGTTTTCACAGGTAGGAAGACTCAATATTTTTTAAATGATCATACTCCCCAGGTCAATCTACATATTCAATGCAATCCTCATCAAAATACTAAGGGTATTTTTCACAGAACTAGAACAAATAAAATTTATATGGAAACAGAAAAAACTCTGAATAGTCAAAGCCATCTTAAGAAATAACAAAGCTGAGGGTATCAAGCTCCCTGATTTTAAACTATACTACAAAGTTACAGTCATCAAAATAATATGATACTTGCATGAAAACAGACACATAGATCAATGGAACAAAATAGAAAGCAAAGAAATGACACCACACTTACATGGTCAATTAATATGTGAAAAGGAGGCAAGAATATACAATGGGGAAAGACAGCCTCTTCAATAAATGTTGTTGGGAAACTGGACAGCAACCATGCAAAAGAATCGAACTGGATAATTCTCTCATATGATGTACAAAAATAAATTCAAAATGGCTTAAAGACTTAAATGTAATACTTGAAACCATAAAACTTCTAGAAGAAAACATAGGCAGTAAGCTTTTTAGCATTGGTCTTATTTATATATTTTTTGGATGTGTCTCTTCAGACAAGGGAAATAAATGCAAAAATAATCAAATGGGACTACATCTGATTAATGGGACTGAATCACACAAAAAAGGTTTTGCACAGTGAAGGAAACTATCAACAAAGTGAAAAGGCCACCCCTTGAATGAGAGAAGGTATTTGCAAAAGACATATTAAATAAGGGGTTCATATCCAAAATATGGAAAGAATCATAAAACTCGACATCAAAAAAAAAAAAAAAAAAACTAATCAGAAGTGGGCAGAGGCTCCAAATAGACATTTTTTTTCTATGGAAGGTATACAGATGGCCAACAGGCACATGAAAAGATGCCCAACATCATTAATCATCAGGGAAATGGAAATCAAAACCACAGTGAGATATCACTTCACACCTGTCAGAATGGCTATTAACAAAGAGACAACAAATAACAAGTGTTGTCAATGATGTGGAGAAAGGGAACCCCCCTGCACTGTTAGTGGGAATGTAAATTGGGGCAGTCACTATGGAAAACAGTATAAATATTCCTCAAAAAATTAAAAATAGAACTACCATATAATCCAGCAATTTCTCTCCTGGGTATTTATCCAAATAAAACAAAAATACTAATTTAAAAAGATATACACACCACAATGTTCATCACAGCATTATTTATAACAACCAAGATACAGAAACAACCTAAGTGCTCATCAATAGAAGAATGGATATAGAAGATTTGGTATATACACTTATATATAATGGAATATTACTCAGTCATAGAAAAGAGTGCAATTTTGCCATTTGTGGCAATATACATGAACCTAGAGAGTATTAGGCTAAGTGAAATAAGTTAGGGAAAGACAAATACTGTATGATTTCACTTATATGTGGAATCTAAAAAAAGCAAAATGAATAAACAAATTCAAGAAAACAGAAAGTGATTCATAGATACAGTGTACTAACAGGTGATTGCCAGAGAAAAAAGGGTTGGAGGGAGAAAATAAATAGTTGAGAGAGATTAAGAGGTACATACTTCCAGTTGCAAGATAAATGGTTAACAGATATGAAATGTATGACGTGGGGAATGTTGTTAAAAACTATATAATATTTTTGGTTACTGTAACTAGACTTATCTTAATGATGAGTTTGTAATGTATAGAAATATCATTTCTATACACCATATTGTGTAACAGGAACCAACATAGTGTTGTAGGTCAGTTATATTTCAAAAACAAACTAACAAACTAATAGAAAATAAAATCAAATTTATGGCTACCAGAGAGGAAGGGGGAATTGGATGAAGGCAGTCAAAAGGTACAAACTTCCAGTTATAAGACAAGTAAGTACTAGGTATGTAATGTACAACCTGATAAATTTAATTCACACTGTGGTATGTTGCATATGGAAGTCATTAATAGAGCACATCCTAAGAGTTCTAATCACAAGGAAAAATGTTTTCTATTTTTTTAAAATTTGTTATCTATATGAGATGATAAATGCCCACTAAACTTGTTGTGATAATCACTTCATGATGTATGTAAATCAAATCATTATGCTGTGAAACCTTAAATTTATACAGTACTATATGTCAATTATATCTAAATACAACTGGAAGAAAAACAAAAGGCAGTCCCTTACCGGCAATTTACTTCCTGACTTCAGGGACAATGCATCAATGGAACCAATCCAGAAAAAGATTCTCATTGTCCAGGTCTTCTTGTTGTACAACCACAAGACGGATATGTGGTATTTCTTTTCCCTTAAAGGCTCGGGCATCATCAGCTTTATACATAAGGGCAGTTCTGATCATAAAACTGACTGCATTTGCATAAAACTGTAGAGTTATCCTACTCCTTCCTGCCTTAAATCCTGCTGCACACTTCTCTTCCTTACTAATAATTGTCTTTTGTGGCATTTTTTTCCCAGAATAGGACACTTTTATCTGCATTAAAAACCTGTCCAGGTAGATATCCTTTCAATTCAATGATTTTCTTAGTGATGTCTGGGAATGCACGTACTGCATCCTTGTTGACAGAAGCAGCTTCTCCTGTTATCTTGACATTTTAAAGCCAAACCTCTTTCTAAAATTATTAAACCATTTTTTGCTGGCATTAAATTCTCTGACTTTAGATGCTTCACCTTCCTTTTGCTTTGTGTTGTCGTATAATGACTTCACATTTTTCAAGTCATATTGGAGTTTATAGGTATACATTTCTTATAACAATCCTGCACACACATAAAAGCTACAATTTCAATATAAGACAAAAAGGTATTTCACAAAAAGTGTGAGGTTTTTGCACATGTTGGCATAGCTGTAGCAATGACTCCTTAAATTTCCTTATCTTTTTTGATAATTGTCCTTATGCTGGATTCATTTATCTTGAAATGAATGGGCAACCACCACTGCAGACCTCAATATACTGTACATATCAAGCAATTTAATTTTTTCTTATAATGTCATGACTTTTCTCTGTTTCTTGGGAGCACTTCCTGCATCATTAGTGCACTTCATCCTATGGTGTTACTCAAGGTTTATAGAGTTACACTAAAAACAATAAAAATTATATGAGAATGTGAGAGATCATTTTTTTACTGTGATATCCAATTTACTGGAGAGATGAACTGCTCAGGTGGAGATGACCAGGGTCACATGGTGTTTTAAGCAGATACTCATAACACTTGAGCTCACTGCAATAGCAACAGGAGGTGGCTACAAAATTATTACAGTAGTACAGTATTACTACAGTTAACTTTATGCTGTTATAATTTAATATTGCACCTTTACATTTGTTTATATTTCTCATGATGGTGAATGGCACCATGTATGGTCTGTAAGTGTTTGAGTGCATAAGTTTTGCTAAATTTCTACTGTTTATAATAGATTTCTCTATATTTTATGGTAGTAAACAATAAAATGGACGATTATCTATGTATATTTTTATGCATTCATGACATACCTAACTTTTTATTAATTTTTTTCAATATTTCTAGGCTACCTGCTTCATCTGCCAGTTTTTTCAAATTGTTGCAAATTTCCAATATATTTATTGAAAAAAAAATCCATGTATAGTGGATCCACACAGTTCAATCCAATGTTGGTCAAGAGCCAACTGCATATGATAGTATGAGTAAAAGTACTAATTGTGGGGTGTTAATCAAAATACAAAAGGACTTGGATATGAGAGAGGGCTCTCCAGAAGTTACCAAGCTATCCTAGAAAAACTGTGAAAAAAATCAAGGAAACTTTTGGTTAATCTCCATTCTTATCTCCTTCTATCCAATAGTAAAAGGAGTGTGGGAGTAAAAGTTATTCATTATTTATCAGCAGTATTTGCCAAAGTTGATCACTCTCTCCTCCTTGAAATACTTTCTTTTTTTGCTTGATTTTTTTTTTTTGACTTTGGATCTTCTGTCTCTTTCTTCTTTTCTTTTCATTTTTCTTTTGTTTCTTTTCTTCCTTTTGGTTTCTTTTTATTTTCCTTTAATTCCTTTTTGTGTTACCAGTCCTCAGATTTTCTTTTTTTCCTGTGTTACTGAACCAAACTTGATTCTGCTTGCCCATGTGCAGTAAAGCCAATCTACTGACACAGAGTTGTGGTGAAGGAAAGTGCAGCATTTTTTGCAGGGAGCCAAGCAAGGAGTCCAGGGAAGTTAGTGCTCAGAATACCTGAATTCCCTGCTGGGTTTCAGAAAAGCATTTTTAAAGGCAAGGTGAGAGAGGAGGAGTCCCAAGGTATGTAATCAGCTCATGCACAATTCTCCTATTGGTTGATGGTGAGGTAAGAGAGTGGTGTCACAGGGGTTAACATTATCTATCCTTAGTTGACAGTAGGTTTGGGAGCTACTTGCTCATGGTCATCAAGTTGTTAACTTTTTCTATTTGGTGGTGGTTTTAGCATCTGTAAAACAATTCAGGAAATGTGCATCAGATACTAATATCTAGGTACTTCAGAGAAGAACTAAAGCTGAGGATATGGGGGAAAAGTTGGCTCCAGGAAGACTCCATAGTGTCCCACTTGGTTACAACTACACTCCATTACTAGGTGATCTCATTCAGTTTCATGACTTTATTTAGCATCACTATGCTTAAGTTCCCCAGAGTTATTTCTCTAGCTGAGACCACTTTCTTAAATAAGAAAAAAAAGAGCCCAGATAAGAAAGATGACTGGATTTTGAGAAATCAGGATGGGCATCATGGAATTAGTGGGATCTGAGCTAGTTTTAAATGATGGAGTAAGATTTTAAACAGAGAAGAAGGAGATAGGTCGTTTATGGGGAATGGTTAAAAATGTCTATGTCCTGTGCAGTGAAACAAGAAGTAAAATAGTTAAACTCAAATGGAGAATTAATGTTGGGCAACATAGAGAAAAGAACTCAGAAAATTTGATTAGGATTATTTTATGAGCAAAATTAAACTCAAGAAATGAAATCTTATTTTACACAGGGCTGCCCCTCTTACAACATACACATTTAAAGGAATCACTCATAATACTCCTAATTGGTTTGTTATTAGAGTCAGTTCAAACAGTTCTAAGGAGAAGTTGGAGATTAATAAAAAACATGAGTGTTAAAACACATATTCTTGTTGAGGAATCTAAGTTAACAATAAGAATGTTTATGCAGAGAGAGAGTTTCCTAATCTTCAATATTTTCCCTGGTATTTGGATAAGAATACTGAATAATCAGCTAATACTTTGGAGGAAAAAATATGGTTAACAAAACAGGATTTTTACTACAGTTTTGCACAGGAAGACAGAAAGAGGAGAATTGAAACTTTCAATAAAAGTTGACACTAAGAAGGCAATTTTTATATGTAAACTACAAATAAAAAATTGATTTGTGGTGTGTGTTGTATTTATTTAACAAATTAATTTGGGGTTAAACATAAAGGTCAATCTGCAGAGTAGAGAAGTAAAAGAAAAGAACATTCAACTAGAAATGTTGTCTTGTTTGGCTTCACTAGGGATTCAGTACATGAATTTAAGCATATCATGTATTCTATATTTTTTTATTGTTCTCATTTGTAAAATGTAAATCCTACCTTTCCTACTTCATTGAATCAATCATCCATGGATTAAAATAGATAATGAACGTGGAAACTTTTTTGTATAAAAAGCACAAAGAAAATGGAAGGTAGTATTTTGGTTATACTCTTATTATTATTATAAATTATATTGCATATGATTAGTCTAAGACAGATTGGAAAATAGAAGCAACTGAAAGTTGAGTCTGGATACATTGAGATGACTGATGTTGTAACTGTCAAGAAGTGAATTAAATTGTCTAAATAATGGTTCAACTATTTTTCCTTTTTAGTTCAGTTTTTCACCTTTTTGACTATCTTCTTAGGTGATAGCAGAATTACATTTTAATAGAAAATATAAAATATTTCAATACTATTGCTCATACACCCAAGAAACTTTGAATCACTATCTACCCTATTTCTCTTCAGGCTGTGTGTGACAACTCTGTCTCCTTGAATCTTAAGGGAGAAGAGAAAAAATATAGAACAAAATTTGTTAAAAAATAAAATCAAACAACATGTTCAACAGTAAAACTCCCACATGCAAAAATGTATGAGACAAGACAGTGGCAAACCTCCCAATAAGAAGTTGATGACTGATATAGTTTTCCTGATTATTTTTTCTTTTTCAAATCACAGTTCCCCAAGCAAGAAAATACAGTGAGTAAAGCATCTTAAGTCATATTCGGTCATTTATGTCAAACACTCCACACAGCCTCCTGAATTATCTGACAAATTGGTCTAATTTTGTTTCTACTTATCTCAGGAATACTGCCATTGTTATATTACCTATTAAGTTCACAGCCTATACAAATACAGTGAGGAACTTATATGGCTATCCCATCATTGGGCTAGTTTAGGTGGTGATAAAATAAGTGGTTTTCCCAAGATGTTGAGATTATTGAGAAAGGGTTTTTGTTATTGTTTGCTTTTTCTTTGTCTTAAACATCATTTTAAAACAAGCACCTCTTTCACACACGTATATAGTTGTCCTTATCTTTATACCTAAAATATTTTTATTTATCTTTGTATATGTATTTGGAATGTATTACTATCAAGTACGCATGTGTTCTACTCTTCATTGTATTTTTTTTCTTTCCCTTTCTTGTAAATTCTGCCTTCTACCAGAGTGACATGTTTCATAAATAATATTTTTTAAAAAGGAAAGGGAAAACAAACAACAATGTTTTTTAAAATATATTCTATGTATATATTCTATTTATTTCCAAAACTTATATCAGGAGTTTTGAGGCAGTGATTTGATAGCTGAGAGCTAAAGTGACTTCACAGAACAAAGGGTTACAATGAAAATAATAATGATCATTTTCTACTTGTCAAGTTATGAGTCTGTGCTCGATCCTAACTTTCTTGATAGTTCAGAGTGATTAACAGATATGGAATAGAAAACAAACATTAAGGAAACTCTTGTTAGAAGAGATCTTTGTAAGTAGCATTCCTGGATTTAAGAGAATGAGATAAATAAATCTTTTCTGAAAGTACAAAAGGAAAAATTACTATGATTCCTGACACTGCTGTTGGCCATGGAAAAAAGATTTTGGACAAAGTAGTGGCATCGCTGGTCTAAGACTGGTGAATCCAGACTGGTCTAGACCAGGGGATCTCCAAAACCTGTTCAGAGAATTTATAATGTCAATTTTATTTTTATAATAAAACTAAAACAGTATTCTCATTTTTTCACTGTTGACATTTACACTGATGGTACAGAAATTATGGTACATAAAAATACTAGTTCCTTGGAATAAATCAATGTGGTGGTGCAAATTCTACTAGAGATTATTTTATTCTTGACCACTACACACTTTGAGTAAAAATATGCCAATTTTATTTAAGAATCTCTTTGATGAATCAATAGAAATTATTAAATTTATTAAATCTCTACCCTTGAGTACATATCTTTTTTTAATATGATAATTTTATCATATCATTTCATATCATTTATGAAAATGATAAAGAACCTCTGTCCCATACTGATATTAGATGGTTATCTCCAGGAAAAGCACCTGTGCAATTGAGTGGCAGGCTAAATTAGCTACTTTGTTCATAGAAGGCTGTTTTTTATTAGCAATAATAATTGACTGATAAAATATGGTTATTCAGACCTAGGTAGTTGGCATATATTTTCTCAAAAAATAATGAATAAGCTTGTTACTTCAAGGAAAACAAATGACAATGCCACCATCAGATTTGCAAACAAAAATTAGAATTTTGGAAAATCTGTATGCACCCCATGGATTTGGACAGCTCTTCAATATTTAGACTTTTCTGATGAAATCAATGGGGATATTAATGAATCTAATCTTGACATTTTACAATAAAATGTGTCAACATTTAGAAATTCAGCTTGGGTCAATAAACAAATGTTTTACAAATGATAATTGTAGGATTTTTAAAAACAATTAATTGATAAAACCTCATTCAAAATTTCTGCTGTCTGAAGGTGGAGAACCAGGAACGTTGGTGGTACAATTCAGTCTGACTCTGAAAGCCTGAGAACCAGGACAGCTTATGGTGTAATTCTCAGCCCCAGTTGGATGTCTGAGGGCAGGAGCTCAAGCTAAAAGAAAAAAAATTCACCCATCCTCTGCCTTTTTCTTCTATTCAGGCTCCCAATAGATTGGATGATACCGACTCACTTTGGTGAGGGTGGATCTTTACTCAGTCTGACAATCAAAGTGATAATCTTTCCTAGAAACATCCTCACCAATGCATCCAGAAATAATATTTTACCAGGCATTCCTTACCCCAGTCAGGTTGACACATAAAATTAACCATAGCAGAAGCAACATGAAAATCTAAGTGTCTTCACAGAGCCACGTGAATCTGCAAAAATGTAAAACAATAATACTCTTCTCTCCAACTATTTTTGTTTTGAAAATTGTAGTTATTTTGTTTCATAAACATTATTTATGTTAACATATAATGGAGTTTATTATTATTAATTATATTAATAAACATTTTAAAAGTCTGTTTTATTTTACAATATAGAAACATTAATATGTAACCCATATAAGCAAAGATTTATAGGATTCTCAATAATTTTTGAGTGGGGTCCTGACCTTTATCTTACACCACTCACAAAAATTAACTCAACATGAATTCAAGCCTTAAATGTAAGACATGAGACAAGTACAAGAATGCACTGGAGAAATTCTTGCAGAGAACATACTGGGCAGTAGGGGAGTACCTCGGACATCTAAAGGGGAAAGGAGGAATCTCAACGTGACAAAGCCAGGGAGTGGTCCTGAACTCCTGTGGTGGGAGCACTGAGTCCAAACTGCTGGACTAAGAGAGAATTTCAGGTCCCAGGGAATATTAATCAGTGTGACCTCTCCCATAGTTCCTCATCTAGGCACCATGAGCCAGTTCCATCCAACTGCCTGCAAATTCCAGTGCTGGACGCCTCAGGCAAAACAACCAGAAAGACAGGAACACAGACCCACACATTAAAAAAATGAGATGACAATAAATATGTTACAGACAAAGGAGCAAGGTAAAAACTACAAGACCAAATAAATGAAGAGGAAATAGGGAAAGTACCTGAAAAAGAATTCAGAGTAATGATAGTAAAGATGATCCAAAATCTATGAAAAAAAATAGAGGCACAGATAAAGTACAAGAAATGTTTAACAAAGACATAGAAGAACTAAAGAAAAAACAGAGATGAACAACACAAGAACTGAAATGAAAAATACACTGGAAGGAATCAATAGCAGAATGACTAAGGCAGAAAAACAAATAAGTGAGCTGGAAGATAGAATTGTGGAAATAACTGTCAAGGAGCAGAATAAAGAAAAAAGAATGAAAAGAAATGAAGACAGTCTCAGGGACCTGTGGGGCAATATTAAATTCACCAACATTTGAATTATAGTGGTCCCAGAAGAAGAAGAGAAAGACAAAGGTTCTGAGAAAATATTTGAAGAGATTGTAGTCTAAAACTTCCCTAACATGGGAAAGGAAATAGCCACCGAAGTCCAGGAAGCACTGGGAGCCCCACAGAGCACAAACCCAAGGAGAAACATGCCAACACATATTATTCAAACTAACAAAAATTAAATTCAAAGAAAAAATATTAAAAGCAGCAAGGGAAAAGCAACAAATAACATACAAGGGAATCCCCATAAAGTTATCAGCTGATTTTTCAGCAGAAATTCTGCAGGCCAGAAGGGAGTGGCAGGATATATTTAAAGTGATGAAAGGGAAAAACCTACAAACAAGATTAATCTAGTCAGCAAGGATCTCATTCAGATACAATGGAGAAATCAAAAGTTTTGCAGACAAGCAAAAGCTAAGAGAATTCAGCACCACCAAACCAGCTTTACAACAGATGCTGAAGGAAATTCTCTGGGTGAGAAACACAAGAGAAGAAAAAAACCTACAAAAACGACAATTACGAATATGGTAATAGGAACATACATATTGATAATTACCTTAAATGTAAATGGATTAAATGCTCCTACAAAAAGAAACAGACTGCCTGAATGGATACAAAAACAAGACCCATATATATACTGTCTACAAGAGACCCACTTCAGACCTAGGCACACATACGGACTGAAAGTGAGGGAATGGAAAAAGATATTCCATGCAAATGGAAATCAAAAGAAAGATGGAGTAGCAATACTCATATCACATAAAATAGACTTTAAAATAAAAACTAGTATAAGAGACAAGGAAGGACAAGACATACTGATCAAGGGATCAATCCAAGAAGAAGATATAACAATTATAAATATTTCTGCACCCAACATATGAACACCTCAATACATAAGACAAATGCTAACAGCCAAAAAATGGGAAATTAACAGTAACACAATAATAGTGGGGGACTTTAACACTCCACTTACACCATGGACAGATCATCTAGACAGAAAGTTAATGAAGAAACACAAGCTTTAAATGGCACAATAGACCAGATAGACTTAATTGATATTTATAGGACATTCCATCTGAAAGCAGCAGAATACACTTTCTTCTCAAGTGCAAACAGAATATTCTCCAGGATAGATCACATATTGGGTCACAAATCAAGCCTTGGTGTATTTAAGAAAATTGAAATCATATCAAGTATCATTTCCAACCACAACACTATGAGATTAGAAATCAATTAAAGGAAAAAAAAAAGTGTAAAAAACACAAAAACATGGAAGCTAAACAGTGTGCTCCTAAATAACCAAGAGATCACTGAAGAAATCAAAGAGGATATAAAAAAAAAATACATAGAAACAAATGACAATGAAACCACAATGACCCAAAACCTATGGGATGCAGCAAAAGCAATTCTAAGAGGGAAGTTTATAGGAATTCAATCTCACCTCAAGAGAGGACGAAGTCAAGATGGCAGACTAGGAGGATGTGGAGTTCGTGTCTCTGCACAACTAGGGAACCAACCAGTCACTGGTGGGGGACCATGGACACCTAAGGGGATAGGAGGAAACCCCAGAGACCAGGTAGGATGTGGGGGGAAGTGAGTGGGGAGGAGAAGTGGAGGCGGGATGGGACCAGTACCCATGAAGGGAGGCTGGGGGAGGGTAAGTGTTCCCATACCCAGAGGGGGAAAGAGGGGGAGCACTGGGAGAGCAGAGGACCAGAAGGGAGGTGGCAAGCATTTCCCCTGCCCACTTGGGTCCCAGGGAGCCTGCTGAGATCCTGGGCCTGATCCTTTGCCCATTGAGGCACCCTCCAGTTGCGTGGGCCCTGAGAGAATGGGAGGGAGGGAAGGGGGAGCAAAAGTAAAAGCTGGACTGATTGGCCAGCACTCCTGAGGGGTGACTGGTGTAGGGAAGGAGTTCTCACACCCAGTGGGGCCCACCCACAGTTAGGGGTTCAGCGGTGACAGGGGAGACACTCCAGGGTGTGGAGGAATGGAAGAAAACGTGGCTACTGCTTTCCCTGCTCACTTGGGCACCAGGGAGACTGTTGGGCTCCCGAGCCTAATCCCCACCCTTGGAGGCTACCCCCAGCAGCAGCAGTGCAGAGCCTAACCTCTGCCTCTACATTCCCACCCAGGTCCCTACCTCTACAAGCAGCACTACAAGAGACACCTCTGAGCCCCCTCCAGCAGAGCTAGGCCTAAACCCTGCCCAGAAACTCATATCCAGGGCCTTCCACCAAACTCCAGAACTCCATGCCCCATAGGCCTCCTCAGGCCATGCTGCCTTTCCCCCACCCCACAGGACCTAAGCTTCAGCCCCACCCCATGCTTAAACGTTGCCCCACCCAGGCCCCGCCCACAAGGCCTTTTCCAGCTGTGCAGGCCACGCTTCATGCTTAAATGTCACCCCTGCCTAGGCCCCACCCCCACCCTAAACCCCACCCTCTCCTAAGTTCCACTCCCCACCAAAGCTCCGCCCCCCCATCCAAGGACTTTTCTGGCCTTTTTTTTCTTCTTCTTTTAGGGTGTGGTTCTGTTTTAGCTTGTTGCTTTTTATTCATTTATATTTTTATTTTTCTAAGAAATCTTTTATTTTTTAATTTTATTTTATTCTTTATACCTTGTTATTGTTCTGCTCTTTTTGGCTTGTTCCCTTTTTTTTTTCTTTCTTTTCTCTGTTGTGGTTCTGTTTTATCTTGCTGTAGTTGTTTCAATTGTAGCTTTATTTTTCCTAATATATATTTTAATCTTTCTAATTTTATTTTATTTTTTATTCTCTGCTATTGTACTGCTTCTGTTTTTTCTTTTCTTTTGCCAAGCCACGTGGCTTGTGGGACCTTGGTTCCCCGGCTGGGGGTTGAGTCTGAGCTTCTCTGATGGGAGTGACGAATCCAACCCACTGGTTCTCTCTAAGAGAGAACCTCAGATACCAGGGAATATTAATCAGAGTGAGGCCTCCTGGAGGTCCTCATCTCAGCACCAAGACCCAGCTCTACCCAACTGCCTTCAAACTCCAGTGCTGGACACCTCAGGTGAAACAACCAGTAAGACAGGAACACAGTCCGACACATCAAAAAAAAAAAATGAGATAACAAAAAATATGTTACAGATGAAGGAGCAAGGTAAAAACCTACAAGACCAAATAAATGAAGAGGAAAGAGGCAACCTACTTGAAAAAGAATTCAGAGTAATGATAGTAAAGATGATCCAAAATCTTGGAAACAGAATGGAGAAAATACAAGAAACCTTTAACAAGAACTTAGGAGAATTAAAGAGCAAACAAACAGTGATGAACAACAAAAAAACTAAAATTAAAAATACTCTAGAAGGAATCAATAGCAGAATAACTGAGGCAGAAGGAAAGATAAGTGAGTTGGAAGATAAAATGGTGGAAATAACTGCCATGGAGCAGAATAAAAAAAAAAAGAATGAAAAGAATTGAGGACATTCTCAGAGACTTCTGGGACATTAAGCACACCAATATTTGAATTATAGGGGTCCCAGAAGAAGAGAAAATAAATACTTGAAGAGATTAAAAGCTGAGAAAATACTTGAAGAGATTACTGTTGAAAACTTCTTTAATGTGGGAAAAGAAATATCCACCCAAGACCAGGAAGCACAGAGAGTCCCACACAAGATGAACATTAAGACAAACACACCAAGACACATATTAAACAAACTAACAAAAATTATATTCAAAGAAAAAATATTAAAAGCAGGAAAGGCAAAGCAAGCTCACCTCAAGAAACAAGAAAAATCTCAAATAAACAATCTAACCATACACATAAAGCAACTAGAGAAGGAAGAACAAAGAAAACCCAAAGTTAGTATAAAGAAAGAAATCATAAAGATCAGAGCAGAAATAAATGAAAAAGAAACAAAGACAATAGCAAATATCAATAAAAATAAAAGATGGTTCTTTGAGAAGATAAACAAAATTGATAAACTTTTAGCCAGACTCATCAAGGAAAAGAGGAAAAGGAATCAAATCAATAAAATTAGAAATGAAAAAGGAGAAATTACAACAGATACCACAGAAATACAAAGCATCATAAGAGACTACTACAAGCAACTATATGCCAATAAAATGGACAACCTGGAAGAAATGGACAAATTCTTAGAAAGGTACAACCTTCCGAGATTGAACCAGGAAGAAATAGAAAATATGAACAGACGAACCACAAGTAATGAAATTGAAACTGATTAAAATCTTCCAACCAACAAAAGTCCAACACCTGATGGATTCACAGGTAAATTCTATCAAACATTTAGAGAAGAGCTAAAACCCATCCTTCTCAAACTCATCCAAAAACTTGCAGAGTAAGGAACACTCCCAAACTCATTCTACGAGGCCACCATCACCCTGATATCAAAACCAGACAAAGATATTACAAAAAATGAAAATTACAAACCAATATCACTAATGAATATATATACAAAAATCCTCAGCAACATACTAGCAAACAGAATCCAACAACATATTAAGAGGATCATACACCATGATCAAGTGGGATTTTTCTCAGGGATGCAAGGCTTCTTCAATATATGCAAATCAAACTGTGTGATACAACATATTAACAAGTTGAAGAATAAAACCTATATGATATTCTCAATAGATGCAAAAAAAGTTTTTGACAAAATTCAACACACATTTATGATAAAAACTCTCCAGAAAGTGGGCATTGAAGGAACCTACCTCAACATAAAAAAGGCCATATACAACAAACGTCATTCTCAATGGTGAAAAACTGAAAGCATTTCCTCTAAGATCAGGAATAGTTCCACTATTATTCAACATACTTTTGAGAGTCCTTGCCACAGCAATCAGAGAAGAAAAAGAAATAAAAGGAATACAAATTGGAAAAGAAGAAGTAAAATGGTTACTATTTGTAGATGACATGATACTATACATAGAAAATCCTAAGGATGCCACCAGGAAACTCTTAGAGCTAAAGAGTGAATTTGGTAAAGTTGCAGGATACAAAAGTAATGTACAGAAATCTCTTGCATTCCCATACACTAAGAATGAAAGATCCAAAAGAGAAATTAAGGAAACAACCCCATTCACCATCGCAACAAAACAATACAATACATAGGAATAAACCTATCTAAGGAGGTAAAAGACCTGTATGCAGAAAACTATAAGACACTGATGAAAGAAATCAAAGATGACACAAACAGATGGAGAGATATACCATGTTGTTGGGTTTGAAGAATCAATATTGTGAAAATGACTACACTACCCAGAGCAATCTACAGATGCAGTGCAATCCCTATCAAATTACCAATGACATTTTTTACAGAACTAGAACAAAAAGTCTTAAAATTTGTATGGAGACAAAAAAGACTCCAAATAGCCACACCGATCTTAAGGGAAAAAAATGGAGCTGGAGTAATCAGGCTCCCTGACTTCAGACTATACTACAAAGCTACAGTAATCAAGACAATATCGTACTGGCACAAAAATAGAAATATAGATCAATGGAACAGGATTGAAAGCACAGAAATAAACACACACACCTATGGTTAACTAATCTATGACAAAGAAGGCAAGGATATACAATGGAGAAAAGCCAGCCTCTTCAATAAATGGTGCTGGGAAAACAGGACAGCTACATTTAAGAGAATGAAATTAGAACACAACCTAACACCATACACAAAAATAAACTGAAAATGGATTAAAGATCTAAATGTAAGGCCAGACACTATAAAACTCTTTGCGGAAAACATAGGAAGAACACTCTTTGACATAAACCACAGCAAGATCTTTTTTGACCCACTTCCTAGAGTAATGGAAATAAAAACAAAAATAAACAAATGGGACTTAAAGAAACTTAAAAGCTTTTGAACAGCAAAGGAAATCATAACCAAGATGAAAAGACAACCCTTAGAATGGGAGAAAATATTTGCAAAGGAATCAACAGTCAAAGGATTAATCTCCAAAATATATAAACAGGCCATGCAGCTCAATATCAAAAAAACAAACAACCCAATCAAAAAATGGTCAGAAGACCTAAATAGACATTTCTCCAAAGAAGACATACAGATACCAAGAGGCACATGAAAAGCTGCTCAACATCACTAATTATTAGATAAATGCAAATCAAAACTACAATGAGGTATCACCTCACACCAGTCCAAATGGCCATCATAAAAAAATCTACAAGCAATAAATGCTGGAGAGGGTGGGGAAGAAAGGGAACCCTCTTGCACTGTTGGTGGGCATGTAAATTGATACAGCTACTATGGAGAACAGTATGTAGGTTCCTTAAAAAAACTAAAAATAGAACTACCCTATGACCCAGCAATCCCACTACTGTGCACATACCCTGAGAATACCATAATTCAAAAAGAAACATGCACCCCAATGTTTATTGCAGCATTATTTACAATAGCTAAGTCATGGAATCAACCTATATGTCTATTGACAGATAAATGGATAAAGAGGACATGGTACATGTATACAATGCAATATTACTCAGCCATAAAAAAGAACAAAATTGGGTCATTTGTAGAGACGTGGATGGAGTTAGAGACTGTCATACAGAGTGAAGTAAGTCAGAAAGAGAAAAATATCGTATATTAACGCATACATGTGGAATCTAGAAAAATGTTTTGCAAGGCAGAAATAGAGACACATATGTAGAGAACAAATGTATGGACACCAAGAGGGGAAGCGGGGGGTGGGGGGTGGGGGGTGGGATGAATTGGGAGATTGGGATTGACATATATACACTAAGATGTATAAAATAGATAACTAATAGGAACCTGCTGTATAACACAGGTAACTCTATTTCACTTTGCCATACAGTAGAAACTAACACAACATTGTAAAACAACTATATCCCAATGAAAGAAAAAAAAAGTATTGAAAAAGAAGTTACAACTGACACCACAGAAATACAAAGCATCTTAAGAGACTACCACAAGCAACTATACACAAATAAAATGGACAACCTAGAAGAAATAGATAAATTCTTAGAAGGGTACAATCTCCCAAGGATGAATCAAGAAGAGATATAAAATATTAATAGACCAATTATAATTACTGAAATTGAATGCATAATTAAAAAACCCCCAACAAAAAAGTCCATGATCAAATGGTTTCACAGGTAAATTCTACCAAACATTTAGAGTAATCACCTATCCATCTGAAACCATTCTTAAAAAATTGCAGAGAAAAGAACACTTCTGAACTCTTAGTATGAGACCACCATCACTCTGATAACAAAACCAGACAATGATATCACAAAAAGGAAAATTATCGGCCAATAACATTGCTGAACATAGATGCAAAAACCCTCAAAAAAATACTAACAAACCGAATCCAACAATATATTAAAAAGATCATACACCATGATCAAGTGAGATTTATCCCAGGAATGTAAGAATTTTTCAATATCCACAAATCAATCCGTATGATATATCACATTAAAAAATTGAAGAATAAAAAACATGATCATCTCAATACAGCAAGTCCCCTACATACGAACCTTCATGTGAACTTTCAAAGATGTGAACGTGCATTCACATGTCCAATCATGGAAGTTAGTTCACATGTCTGGTGTACATTGTCATGTGCGTACATCCTCTACAAGTGGTTGTGCTTTAGTGTACTTTACTGTACAGTATTGTATAGAGTACAGTAGTACAATATCTTTATTACAAGCCCAGGATGTACAGAAGCAAGCATAAAGTAGCAATGATGTAGCTGGTACTGTTAAGAAGCACCAGCTGTTGTACTGTACTACTGTACTTTTTGAGGTACTGTACTGTAAGATGAAAATATTTTCTTTATTTTTTGTACTTGTTTTTTATTTATTTGCTTTATGTAATATTTTTATGTATTATTTGAAAAGTATTATAAACCTATTACAGTGCAGTACTATATAGCCAATTGTGTTAGTTGGGTACCTAGGATAACTTTGTCGGACTTAAGAACAAATTGGACTTATGACGTGCTCTCAGAATGGAACTCATTTGTATGTAGGGGACTTACTCTATATTATCTCATATGATCATCTCAATAAAAACCATATAATCATTTTGATAAAATTCAACATCCACTTAAGATAAAAACTCTCCAGAAAGTGGACATAGAGGGAATATACCTCAACATAATAAAGGCCATATATGGGAAGCTGACAGTTAACATCATACTCAGTAGTGAAAAGCTGAAGGCATTACTTCTAACTAAGATCAGGTACAAGACAAGGATGCCCACTCTTTCTACTTTAAGGCAACACAATATTGGAAGTTCTAGCCACAGCAATCAGAGAGGAAAAAGAAATAAAATGAATCTAAATTGGAAAAGAAGAAGTAAAACTGTCACTGTTTACAGATATGATACTATATGGAGAAAATCCTGAAGATGCTACTAGAAAACTACTAGAGCTCATCAATGAATTTGGTAAAGTCACAATATACAAAGTTAATATACAGTAATCCATTGCATTTCTAAACACTGACAATGAAATATCAAAAAGAGAAATTAAGGAAACAATCCCATTTAACATCACATCATAAAGAATAAAATGCCTAGGAATAAACCAACTTAAGGAGGCAAAAGACCCATATTCTGGAAACTATAAGATGTTGTTGAAACTAGTTGAAGACAACACAAACAGATGGAAGGATATACTATGTTCTTGGACTGGAAGAATCAATATTGTTAAAATAACCATACCCAAGGCAATCTACAGATTCAATGCAATCTCTATCAAATTACCAATGTCATTTCTCACAGAGCTGGAACAAAAGATTTTAAAATTTGTTTAGAAACACAAAAAACCCTGGATAGTCAAAACAATCTTGAGAAAGAGGAACAGAGCTAGAGGAATCAGGCTCCCTAACTTCAGACTATACCTTAAAGCCACAGTAACCAAGCAATGTGTTGCTGGAAGAAAAGTAGACACATAGATCAATGGAACAGTCTAGAAAGCCCCAGAATAAACTGGCACACCTATGATGAATTAATCTATGACAAAGGAGGCAAGCGTATACAGTGGAGAAAAGATTGTTTCTTTAATAATTGGTGTTGGTAAAACTGGACAGCAAATGTAAAACAACGAGGTTAGAACATTCCCTCACACTGTATACAAAAATAAACACCAAATGGATTAAAGACCTAAATATAAGACTGGATGCTCTAAAACTCCTAGAGGAAAACATAGGCAGAACACTCTTTGACATAAATCACAGCAATCTTTCTTTATATCCATCTTCTAAAGTAATGGAAACAAAAGCAAAATAAATGTGACCTAATTGAACTTAAAAGCTTTTTCACAGAAAAGGAAACCATAAAATTAAAAAGCAACCTACAGATTGGGAGAAAATGTTTGCAAACAATGAAACAAACAAGGGATTAATTTCCAAAATATAAAAATGGCTTATACAGCTCAATATCAATAAAACAAAAACCCAATCAAAAAAAGGGCAGAAGACCTAAATAGACATTTCTTCAAAGAAGACATACAGATGGGCAACAGGCACTTAGATAGATGCACAACATCGCTAATTACTAGAGAAATACAAATCAAAACTACAATGAGACACCACCTCACACTTACCAGAATGGTCATCATCAAAAAATCTACAAATAATAAGTGCTGAAGAAGGTGTGGGAAAAAGGGAACCCTCCTAACACTGTTGGTAAGAATGTAAATTGGTGCAGACACTATGGAGAACTGTATGGAGGTTCTTTAAAACACTAATAATAGAGTTACCATATGATCATGTAATCCCATGCCTGGGCATATATCTGGAAAAGACAAAAATTGTAATTCAAAAAGATGCAAGTACCCCAATATTCATAGCAACACTATTTACAATACAACAGCCAAGACATGGAAGCAATCTAAATATCCATCAACAGATGAATGGATAAAGAAGATATGTTGTGTGTATATATATGTATATATATGTGTGTATACATATGTGTATATATGTATGTGTGTGTATATATATATAATATATACGCACAATGGAATATTACTCAGCTGTAAAAAAAAATTGAAATACTGCCAATTGCCATAACATGGGTGGACCTAGAGATTACCATACTAAGTGAAGTAAATATCATATGATATCACTTGTATGTGAAGTCTAAAAAAAGTGATACAAATGAACTTATTTACAAAACAGAAATAGGTTCACAGACATAGAAAACAAACTTAATGTTACCAAACGGGAAAGGGTGGGGGAGGGATAGAGTGGAAATTTGGGATTAACAGATACTACTATATATAAAAGAGATAAATAACAGGACCTACTGTATAACACAGGCAACTATATTCAATAACTCGTAATAACATATAATGGAAAAGAATCTGAAGAAGAAAATATATTCTTGTTCAGATTCTTTTCTATTGTAGGTTATTACAAGTTACTGAATATATATTTGTATATATATGTATGTGTATATAAATACATTTATAATATATATAATATATAGTATTTATATATAATGTATAATCATTTTGCTCTACACCTGAAACATTGTAAATCACTTATACTTCAAGTTATTTAATTAATTAAAATAATCAATATATTATTTTATTTAATAGATGTTTTTAAAATCTACAGCTACATTTAAAATTATAAGCAAATATGTAACTCAGTTTATAAATTCAAACTTCTTTTGTGTCTTCTCATTTGAAACTTGGGCAGTCTCTTATATTTGATCAATTATAGTTACTTATTTAATAATACATAGCTAGGAAATGACAGAGAAGGGATTCAAGCGTAGGTCTGTTTCAAAGCAGTTTCTATGTTCTATAAATTACATTGTTAAAATTTTGTATA
Organism: Eubalaena glacialis; assembly: GCF_028564815.1. Lineage (NCBI taxonomy): Eukaryota > Metazoa > Chordata > Mammalia > Artiodactyla > Balaenidae > Eubalaena > Eubalaena glacialis. The sequence goes on from NC_083730.1 coordinate 35,051,285, forward strand.
ACTTCCTAAGAATACTAAGATAATTCAAAGTGTTGTCAAATCTAAGTTCATTTGTCTGATGCACAGTGAGGCTAAACAAACCGAAATGTTAGAGTTTTGAGCTGAAAAAGATTTATTGCAAGGGCCAAGCAAAGAGAACAGGAGGGTCTTGCTCAAAAGACCTGAACTCCCTGATGGTTTTCAGGGAAGTGATTTAAACGCAAAATTTGAAGTGAGGGCTGCAAGGTGTGTGACTTTCTTCTGATTGGCTGGTGGCGAGGTACAGGGGGTATTCCAGGAATCTTGTGCTCATCCCGAAGTTACCATTCTCTACTTAGATGGGGACCTTAGTTCCTGTATAAGAACTCAAAGATATATTGTTATGTATATCCCTTGAGAAGAAACTAGGACTCTGCTTTACCTACGCACTATTGTTTCCTGACTGCTTTCCCTTTGTTTCTGCATTTACTCACTTCCCTAATTAGTAGCTGTTTGAATCTGCCCTTTGGAACTCAGGGAGTGTCTAGGAGGCTGAAGCATTTTTCTTACAAACAAGAAATGGGGGACACAGAGGGACTTTTGTACCCAGGGGGTCCCCACAGGGTACTGTTCAGTTTCAAAAGGAGATTAGTGGTTACTGAAGTATTTGAGACAGTCTTAGTGATAGTGTAAGAACTGAGTATTGAAAGATAGTTAGGATTTTTATTGACAGAAAAAGCATTGTAATCAGAATGAGTGTCAAAAATAAAGTCGTTCCATTCCTAAAAATTTCTCCTATTAAAACAAAAATTATCTGCTTTGGTAAATTAATAGTAATACTTGTATATTATTATTACTTCTAAAAATGCCTTACACTTACTAAGAGTTTACAGTCTAGCACCATGCAAACCATATGGAAAAATGGTCTCATTCAATGCATATAAAAAACCTGAGGATTGCTATTGTTCTCATTCTAAGAAAGACAAATTTGAAGCTAATGGGAGATTAAGTAATTTGCCTGAAAGCATAAAGAAAATAGCAGAACAGTGGTACAAACCCAAATATATCTAAATCCACTGCCTGAGTTCATAAATTATAGCACTCTGTTGCCTTAGTCTTTCATTCCACTTTAAGGTCAAAAAAATCTTGAGAGAAAAAGAGATTCATGAAGATTGGAATTATCTAGGAAGGTTTTATGCTGGGACTATTGAGTTTGACTTTGGAAGATATGTACAATTTAGATATGCAAAAGGGATATGGGAAATATGATAATGTAAATGTAACTATGGATGACCTGTGTATATAAAACCATGTTCATACAAATTGACTAGCAAATAAGGAAAACATGATTTGCCATTATTAATTCTTTGGAATTTTCTTGGGCTGAAAGTTTTCCTTGAACAACTAAGAGTACATGGAAGTTAAGTTACAATGATTTGTCAAGGGTTCAAGGAACAAATATCCATAATATATTACCCCAGAGAGAGTGATAAACGACCTTGCCCTAAGTGATTTGGCACCTTCCATTGGATTATTAAAATTATAATCTGGCTCTTATATCTCTATATTCTGAATGTTCACAAATAAATTGTTTCTAATGTGAAGTCAGAATTTACAAATATGGTGTCATGTTCTATGAGACTTCCTTGAGGTTTGAGAAAATCTAGGAAAAATGAGCTATTGAGTTGCTCTTTTCTTCCTCTTCCAGACTAATTACAGTTTCCCATGGAATGCTTTAAGCAAAACTAAATAGTGCTTAATGTAACTATGAATGTAGACATTTCACATGTATGCCTCACTCAGGCTGTGTACCCCGTCGTTCTCTCTGTCCAGCCTCTGTAAAATTTTTAGAAATTATAAACTAAAAAAAAAAAAAAAATTTTTAACTTAAAATAGCAAAAATTTTATTTGTTATTTCAATTGGAAACATAATTTTTATTACCCTTGAAATTAGTGTCCAGAAGTGCATTTAAAATCGCACAGGACAAATGTAATTTGTACCAACCCATGTAAAAATCCTCATTTTATTCTACTCATTTTGACATCCCCTCATTGCTTCTTCCACACCTTTACTCCTAGAATTATCCTTGCCCTCACTTCTCCCTCACCACCCTCTGCTTGTCCATTTCTTCCCACTGATCAATGCCCAGATCAGGTTCCATTTCTTGCCTGAAGACTTCCCACACCACTCCAGCCCTCACTATCTTCCCTTTCCTTTCAGTTTCTTTAGTATTTTGAGTAATATGTACATGTGTTACCAAACTCAGGTTCAGCTGCTCGCTGCTCAAAAGTCAATACTCAAGACAAATGTTGGTTGGAGAGGAAATGTTGCCTTACTCAGGAGGCTGCAACCTGGGCAGAAGGTGAAATCACATCCAAGAACCAACCCCAAAGATTCTGCTTGACCATGAAAGATTTTAAAGGGAGAAAGGGGAAGCTAATCACAGTTAATCATTTGGGGAGGGGTTCAGAGCCTTCATTATCTTCCAGTGTGTGCAGGCTTTCTTCTGATTGGTTGGTGGTGAGGTAACAGGGCAGTGGTTCAGGACCCTTGTGCTCAGCCTGAAGTTACTATTCTCCACCTGGGTAGGGGACTTAGTTTCTGCAGAAGAACTAAAAAATATTGTTATGTTTATCCCTTGAGGAGGAACCAGGCCTCTGCTTTATTGCTGCACTATTGTTTTTTGATTGCTCCTCCTTTGTTTCTGCATTCCCTCACTTTTCTGATTGGCAACTGTTTGAATCTGCCCTTTGGAACTCAGGGAAGGTCTAGGAGGCTGAATGAAGCCTATTTCCCACAAACAAGAAACAGGGGATACGGAAAGTATTTGTACCCAAGAGAACCCCTTAGGGTCCTGCTAAGTAGGTTGCACATGGATCACAAAATTAATTCTATTTATGGTGTTTGAATCTGCACAGCATTTGCTTGGTAAAGCACTAATATTTAGAACCAAAGGAATAGGACTTAAGTATTTCAAATACAAGCATCTATAGACTTTGTAAGTGCAATCTGAGTTCCTGGAATATCCTGGTTTTTCCACTAGCCTATGCTTGATCATATGTGACTGTATCCATCAATAATTGCCCTCTGTTTTTACCTTTCTGCTGTTTTTGGCTCCTTATTGTTTCCCTTTCCAGGCTCCCTAGAAATGATCTTGCCTGTTCTATTTCTATCTCTGACCCTTTACTTTTTTCCCCAGGAGATATAAGATTCCACTCCCCAATGCCTATGCTCTTTTGTCATTGAAGCACTTAGATTTTCTTAGAGGTCATATTGTGCTTACCTTAAAGCCAAAATTGTGAGAGCTTATTTACTTTTCATTTCCTATGACTCACGCTATGAACACTGACCTCCAGAAATTTTAGAATATTTTTAGAACATTTATACCCTGTATTGTGTTTTGTATGCTATTCTTCTGTGTATCTAAATTGTCTTCTGCTTATATAGTACTATTATATTACATATATGTATGTATGTATCTATCTATCTATGATCTATCTATCATCTATCTTTGATCTTCTATCATGTCATCTATCTATCATATATCATCTATTACCTAGCCAGCCAGGCAACCATATATATGAATAAATAAGAAATTACATGTGATAAATATCTACATTAAAAAATGGATCATCTTTCTTCTTGTTGTGTGGTGTGACAATTTAGTTAGAGATAACTGAGTAACACATTACATAGCGCTCAAGACTTGGAGTACATCAGGTACTCAAAAAATATTTGTACCCAACAATACATGGACAATAATTTCTAACTGTTAATGTTAGTAATAATCTATAGGAGCAAAAGACATTTTTTGAGCAGCCCAACTTAATGCCTGTTGAATTAATAGTTAAATGATCACCTTCCATACTCCTAGGGCTGATCCAATCCTTTGAATTCAGAAAAAAATCAGTATTGAACATACAAAGAAACTACATTTTGTTGTGTTTCAAAAGATATTGAAAAATTGATGTTTTTCTGAAAATTAAAGCTAACATTGAATGTATTTGAAAGGTGTTGTAATATTTATTTCATTCACAATTACAAAAGAAAAGCTTACTCATGAGGGGAAAAATGCCAAGAATAGAATAATGCAAAAAAGATAAAAATTACCCATTGCTCCACAACCAAAAGTCAAACAGTAGAAGTCCATCATGTCTAGCTCTGCCCTGTCAAGCCTCTGCTTGCAACTATACCTGGAATGATTTCATTTAAGTTTGCATAACTCTCCTTGACCTTGCTTGTCCTATAGGATGTGTGATAAGAAGTATGTAAATAACTGAAGAACAAAGAGCAAGAGAGAGAGGAGAATCAAGAGAACAGAAATCCCCTCAAATCAGAACTAGTTTATATGCACTAGTACATTTTCATACACAACTATCAACATTTATCAATAATCCAGCTCAATTCTACCATCTCTGATGCTTGAAAAATCACAAGGAATATGGTGACAGATGTGTGGAGCATAGACCTGACCTTCAGAATATCTGCCACTGAGGCTCTCAGGGAAAGATCCAAGAGGCTACTATGGGTGGTGATCAGGCAAAGTAAACAAAATAAAAAGCTCAAAATGCAAAGGCTTTCTCTCCTTTGCTTTCAGTGGAGAGAAGGCACAAATCTGCATCTGTCCTTCTCAGTATTATAAAGAAAAACATTCACTGAGAGATGATGCTTCTGATCCAGGAATGTAGATATTTAAGCACAGTTTTTAAATAAGTAGGAAAGAGAGAGATTTGTGTTCTTTTGAGATGTAGAAACTGGAAGGAATATGTAGAAAGCACAATTTATAGAGTTAATGTTTATTACACCCCACATACCAGAATGCATAAGAACAGAGAAATTCCACAAGTCAGTTAGTCTTCCTCTTTTTATAGAGTGGACATTTATTTCTTTATATATTTGTCATATTTTCTGAATATTTGATTTTTTTCAATTTGAAAACGCTTTCACAGATTTTATTTTAGTGAAGTAAACAGTAAAGGTAACTTTCACTGTAGGTCAGCCATTTATGAGTTGATAACCTTGATCAAGATATTTACTATGGCTATGCCTCAGTCACCTTATATGAAAATAGGGATGAAAAGAGTACCACCTAGGGACTTCCCTGGTGGCGCATTGGTTAAGAATCTGTCTGCCAATGCAGGGGACATGGGTTCAAGCCCTGGTCTGGGGAGATCCCACATGCCACAGAGCAACTAAGCCCATGCACAACAACTACTGACCCTGTGCTCTAGAGCTCACAAACCACAACTATGGAGCCTGCATGCCACAACTACTGAGGCTGCACACCACAACTACAGAAGCTTGCGTGCCTAGAGCCTGTGCTCCACAAGAGAAGTCACCGCAATGAGAAGACCATGCACTGCAAGGAAGAGTAGCCCCCACTCGCTGCAACTAGAGAAAGCCCATGTGCAGTAAGAAAGACCCAATGCAGCCAAAAATAAAAATAAATAAATTTATAAAAAAAAAGTGTACCACCTAAAGTTGTGAGAATTGAATGATATTATATATATATATATATATATACATATATATATATATATATGTATATATATAGCATTTAGAACATTACACAAGCCACACCATAAGTGCTCAATAATTTTTGGCTAATTTTAAGTCTCATAACATAGTTAAATCGGCTATTTTTCCCATTTCATGGATGAGGAATCAAAAGTGCATAGACATTAAGTAACCTAATTAAGGTTACAGACTAGTCAATGGGAAAGTCAGAGGTGCTCTTCGCACAATATTACCTTTGGACTCACATAGGTATTAACTAATAATCTTAGTTATACTATTTCCAAATCACAGACTTCTCCCTTCATAGAAGCTCTATTACCCTTACTTTTTCACTAACACTTTTGTGTATTTTTATTTCTATTTTACAGGTTATAAGCTCTGAAGGATAAGAATAGTGTGTATATTTCTACTACATCTTTCACAGATCCTAATATAATACTGTAAAAGAAAAATTGCAGCAAGCATTTGTTAAAAATAGAAAGGAAGACTTTATTGTCCAGGACTTGAAATCAAGACTACTGCAATCAGGGAGAGTTGAACTCAATTCCACTGAACTAAAATGTAAAAGATTTTTAAATACTGGAGTGAGGTAATGGGAAAAAAAAACTGAAGAATGTTTGATCAGTTTGGTTAGGCCATCTGTGTTTGCTAATTATCACTTATTGAAGTTAGATTCCTACCTTTTCACAGAGATTGGGAGGTAGGAGCCCTATCAGTCTTACTGACTATATTTCCAAGGGATAACTCGCAGGTCCTGAAGAATGACATTCCTGAGTTGTCGAAGATTTACATGTCAAAGAAGTAGAGTATAGATATACAATTGCAAATTTTCTAAAGTAGATGCTCTAATGCTTTATCAATTTATATTTTGGAATCCAAAAAGATATTAGCCAAATATCTTATTTTAACAATGTGTAATAGTTGTATTAATATTTTTTGTGGGGGAGGAGGTTATGCAGAAAAGTCAAAAATAATTTGTAGTCAGTCAATGAGTCTAATGAATCATAACCAATACCTGTTTAGGAGGATTTTTTTTTCAGGGCTGTAACTGATGGGAAGTCAAATACATTGCTTCTTTGTGTGTGTGTGTGTGTTGTCTTTGCCCATTTTCTGAAGGAAGTGCTCAAAAACATTAAGATGCTCACAAAATAGCTAAGAAAAATGCATGCAATACAAAAATAGCTATTTCAATTTAGGCATTTTGAATGTTTAAGTCTATTTGTAGTTTTTAAAGTCTAGGATTCAAGAGAAGGGATACAGGCATCAAGTGGGGAGTAAAAGGGCTGACAATGGTGACTGGAGAGTCACTAGCATGGTGCTGATGATAGAAATTCTATAATTGAATGGCTTCTAAAAATCTGAGGTAACTCCATGTATGGATGTTGTCATTTTTATTTCAAAATATATTTAAAGTGTTCAAGTGTTCATGTGGTCTTTCTTATGTGTCAGTTTTAATCAGTGACAGTGTATTTTAGAAAAGGTCCTTATACAAACTCTAGTAGATACACATATATAAGCAATCATTAGTCATCACATGTTAGTATATTTTACAGAGTTAATAGATCAAAAGAAGAGAAGAAATAACTGACAGTAAGATTTCCAAGGGTTAACTAAAATTTTCTGTTCCTTTGATAGATGGAACATCTTCATCTGGAGCTGCCATATTTTTTGTAGAAGTTTTTCTTCTGGTGTCACTATGAAAGAGGAAATGAACACATAATTCCTGTTCTGACTGCTGGAGGGAGAAATGCTGACCTAACTAAGGGGCTAATGACATGATTTTAGAGTACATGTATACCTCAGTCTCTTTTTGTGTCCTTTTGTTCTAAAAGCACAGCAGCCAGTCACAGACAGCATTAAGGCTTTTTTTTTTTTTTAATTGAATGAAAGATTCTTTAAAATCTATAATGCTTTACAATTTTCAAAAGTTTTACACACAAGATTTTATATAATCCCATAATAACTCTTTTTTTCCCCTTCCCCTAAATTGCCCTCCCCCTTCTCTCGCCCCCTGGGTAACCACTAGTTTGTTCTCTATATCTGTAAGTCTGCTTCATTTTTTGTTTTATTCACCAGTTTGCTGTGTTATTTTAGAGTCCACATATAAGTGATAACATTGAGGGCTTTAAATAGAAAATTTCCTGATTGTTGTTGTAAGAGAGATGAAAAAATGTTTTCTTGAAAGCCAATTTGCTAGAGAGGATCAAGAAAAGAAATAGTAGATTGGTACAACTCTTCTGTATGTATTACTGAAAATTTTATGAAATATTTTTGCATATTTATGATTATTTTATTTTGCAGTTAAGGGTTATATAGTTTATACTGGCTAAGATAGCTATATTTAATGTGCGGATACTAGACTAGAATTTGCTATTATTTCTATATTCTAGCTTTTTATGTGTATAGTGAACTTAATCTATTTTTCTTATTGAAATATAGTTGATTTACAATATTGTGTTAGTTTCAGATGCACAGCATAGTGATTTAGTATTTTTGCAGATTATATTCCATTACAGGTTATCACAAGATAATGGGTATAATTCCCAGTGCTATACAATGTATCCTTTTTGCTTATCTATTTTTATATATAGTAGTTTGTATTTGTTAATCCCATACCCCTAATTTGCCCCTCACCCTTCCTCTTCCTTTTGGCAACCACAAGTTTGTTTTCTATATCCGTGAGTCTTTTTCTGATTTGCATATACAATTATTTGTATTATTTTTTAGGTTCCACATATTAATGATATCATAGAGTATTTCTCTTTGTTTGACTTATTTCACTGAGCACAATATTCTCTAGGTCCATCTATGTTGCGGCAAATGACACTATTTCATTCCTTTTTATGGCTGAGTAATATTCTACTGTGTATGTGTGTATACACACACACACACACACACACACACACCACTTCTTTTACATGTAGGTATCCAGTTTTCCCAACATCACTTATTAAAAAGGCAGTCTTTTCTCCATTGTATATTCTTGCATCCTTTGTCACAGATTAATTGACCATAGGCATGTAGATTCATTTCTGGGCCCTCTATTTTGTTCCTTTGATCTATGTGTCTGTTTTTGTGCCAATACCATATAGTTTTGACTACTGTAGCTTCCTAGTACAGTCTGATCTGGGGGGGTTATACCTCTAACTTTGTTCTTTTTTTCTCAGTGTTCCCTGGCAATCTGGGGACTTTTTGTGGCTCCATATAAATTTTAGGATTATTCATTCTATTCTGTGAAAAATGCCCTAGATATTTTGATGGGGATTGCATTAAATATGTAGATTGCTTTGAATAGTATGGCAATTTTAGCAATATTTATTCTTCCAATCCAAAAGCACAGGATATCTTTCCATTTCTTTGAATCATCTTCAATTTTCTTCATCAGTGTTTTATAGCTTTCAGAGTACAGACCTTTCACCTCCTTGGTTTATTCCTAGGCATTTTTTGATGCAATTTAAATGGGATTGTTTTCTTAACTTTCTCTTTCTGATAGTTCATTATTAGTGTATAGGAATTCAACAAATTTCTGCATATTAATCTTGTATCATATGACCTTGCTGAATTCATTTATTCGTGTTAATAGTTTTTGTGTGGAGCTTTAGGATTTTCTATATAGAGTATCATGTAATTTGTAAATACTAACAATTTTACTCCTTCCCTTCCAATTTGTATACTTTTTACTTCTTTTTTTGTCTGGTTGCTGTGGCTAGGAATTACAATACAATGTCAAATAGAAGCAATGAAAGTAAGCATCCTTGTCTTGTTCCTGAATTTAGTGGAAAGACTTTCATCTTGTACCATTGAGTATGATGTTAACTGTGAGTTTTTCATAAATTGCCTTTATTATGTTCAGATATGTTCCATTTATATCTGCTTTGATGAGCATTTTTCTCATAAATTGATGTTGAATTTTGTCAAGTACTTTTTCTACATCTATTCAGATGGTCATGTGATTTTTGTCTTTCCTTTTGTTATTTGCATTGATGATTTGCATATGTTGAATCATCCTTTTGATCCTGGAATAAATCTAACTTGATCATGGTGCATGATTCTTTTTATGTATTGTTGGATTTGTTTTGCTAATATTTTGTTGAGAATTTTTGCATCTATATCCATCAAAGCAAGATAATAACCTGTCATTTTTTTTGTAGTGTTTTTGTCCGTTTTTGGTACCAGGGTATGGTGACCTCATAGAATAAATTTGGGAGTGTTCCCTCCTCTTCAATTTTTTGGAAGAGCTTGAGAAAGCTAAGTTCTTTATATATTTGGTGAATTCCCCTGTGAAGCTGTTCAGTCCTGGGCTTTTGTTAAGTGGGAGGTTTATTATTATTATTATTATTATCATTATTATTATTAAAGAATAATTTCATTTCAAGTTATAGGTCTGTTCTAATTGTCTGTTTCTTCTTGAATCAGACTTGGCAGGCTTTATGTTTCTAGAAATTTGTCTATTTCTTCTAGGTTGTCCAATTTGTTAGCATATTACTGTTCACAGTATTCTTTTATAACATTTTATATCTCTCTGATATTAGTTGTTATTTCTCCTTTTGTTTCTTTGGGTCCTATCTCTTTTCTTCTTGATGAGCCTGGCTAAAGTTTGATTAATTTTATTTATTAAAAAACGAGTGCTTGATTTTCTTCATCTTTTCTATAGTTTGTTTGTTTCTATTTTAGTTCTTTTCTCCCTGATTTTTATTATTTCCTTCCTACTGCTGACTTTGGGCTTTGTTTTTTGTTTTTTTTTTTTCCTTTCTAATTCTTTTTGGTGGTAGGTTAGGTTGTTTATTTGAGATTTTTCTTGTTTCTTGAGGAAGGGCTGTATCACTATGAACTTCCTGCTTTGAACTGCTTTTGCTGCATCCCATAAATTTTGGAAAGTTATGTTTTAATTTTCATTTGTGTCAAAGTATTTTCTGATTTCCTCTTTGATTTCATCATACCCATTGGTTTTTAGTAGTATGTTTTTTAGTGTCCACATGTTTGTTCTTTTCCTCTTATTCTTTCTGTTGTTGATTTCTACTTTCCTACCATTGTTGTTGGAAAAAATGCTTGATATAATTTCTATACTCAAAAATTTCTTGAAGCTTTTTTTGTGACTTACTGTGTGATCTATCCTGGAGAAAGTTCCATGTGCACTTGGAAAAACTGCGTATTCTGCTTTTTTTGGATATAACATCCTATAGATATGAATTAAGTCCAACTGCTCTATTGTGTCATTTAGGACCTCTGTTGCCTTATTAATTTTCTGTCTGGATGATCTCTCCAGTGATGTTGGTGGGGTGTTAAAATCTCCTACTATTATTGTATTATTGTCAATTTCTCACTTTATCTCTGTTAATATTTGCTGTATATATTTAGATGTCCCCATATTGGGTCCCTATATGTTAATGACTGTAAGTTTTTTTGTATTGATTCCTTTATCATTATGTAATGCCCTTCTTTATCTTTCATTATAGCCTTTGTGTTTTGTTTTGTTTTTTTTTTTTATAAATTGTTTTAAAGTCTATTTTGTCTCATATGAGTAACTAGAAACCCCTGCTTTCTGGTCGCTTTTATTTGCATGAAATATCTTTTTCCATCTCCTCACTTTCACTCTGTGTGAAAGTTAGTCTCACCCTGAAGTTAGTCTCTTCTTGGCAGCATATTGAATAACCTTGTGGGGTTTTTTTGGGTTTTTTTTTTTGTTGTTGTTTTGTTTTGTTTTGTTTTGTTACTTTTTAAAAATTTCAATCAGCCACCCTAAATCTTTTGATTGGAGCATTTAGTCCATTGACACTTACAGTAATTATTGATAGGCATATACTTATTGTCATTTTATTCCTTGTTTTCTAGTTGTTTTTACAGTTCTTCTTTGTTCATTTCTTCTTCTTTTTGTTTCTGCCTTTGTGTTTTGATGATTTTCTTTTGTAGTGTGCTTGAGTTCCTTACGTTTTGGTTTTTGTGTATCTATTGCATGTTTTTAATTTGTGGTTACCATGGAGTTCATATATGTTGACCTGTAATTACATCTGCTTACTTTAAACTGATAATCATTCAAGTTCAAACACATTCTAAAAGAGCTACATTTTTTACCCCCTTCCCCCACATTTTGTGAGCTTGATGTCATATTTTAAAGCTGCATGCTTATTCTTTTCCTGTTTTTTGTAGTTATAATCACTTTTATAATTTTTGATTGGTTTTTAATCTATGTACTGGCCTATTCAAGTGACCTTTGATCCTTACTATATATTTGCTTTTCCTATTGGAATTTTCCCTTTTCTATAGATTCTTACTTCTTTTCCATTTAGAGCAGACCCTTTAACTTTTCTTTTAGGGCAGCTTTAGTATTGCTCAATTGTTTTAGTTTCTGCTTGTCTGAGAAATTTTTTCTCTCTCCTTTTATTCTAAATGATAATCTCACTGGGTAGATTATTCTATGTTGCAGGTTTTTCTCTTTCAGGACTTTGAATATATCATGCCACTCCCTTCTGTTCTGCAAAGTTTCTGCAGAGAAAGCAGCTGATTTTTTTTATTGGGGTTCTCTTGTATTTGACTCTTTGTTTCTCTCTTCCTACTTTTAGAATTCTCTTTATCTTTAACTTATGCCTTTTAAATTGTTATGTCTTGATGTGAGTCTGTTTGTGTTCATCTTGTTTGGGACCCTCTGTTCTTCCTGTACCTTGATTTCTCTTTCATTCTTTAGGTTTGGGAAGTTTTCAGCCATCACTTTTCAAATACATTTTCCATCTCCTTCTCTCCCTCTTCTCCTTCTGGAACCCCTATAAGGCAAATGTTGGCAAGTTTTATGTTATTCTATAGGTCTCATACATTGTTTTTTTTTTTTTTTTGTCTTCCTGTCTGCTGTTCTGATTGGGTGAGTTCCATTATTTTATCTTCCAGATCATTTATGCATTCTTCTGTGTCATTTAGTCTGCTATTCATTGTTTCTAACATGTTTTTTTAACTCAGAAATTGAATTATACATTTTTGATTGGGTCTTCTTTATATTTTCTAGCTCCTTGTTCAAATAATTTGTGCTTAGATTGATTCACTTTCTTAGTTCATTTAGCATTTGTATTGCCATCTTTTTTAACTCATTGTCTGATAACCTGATTATCCCTGTTTCATTATTTTTTATTATTTTTATTTTTTTGAAGTATAATTGATTTACAATGTGTTTCACTATTTTTTTTCAGAGGTTTTCTCTTTCTCTTAAGAGTAGCTCCTCAGCATTTTTATTTTACTTAACTTTCTCTTCTTTATGAATTTAGGTGGAACAGTAATCTATTGTGGTCTTGAAGGGGTGTTATTATGTGAGAGCATCCTTATGTAGACTGTGTGTGCCCAGTGCCTTTGGTGTGACAGCTGGGTTCGATGTGGACTACAACCACATCTTTCCTCAGGATGCACTGGCCACTATCACCTGGATGGGATGTGTGGCTGATATTAGTGGAACTGAAGCCTGAGCAGGGTTGGGAATGGGACTTTTCCTCTTCTCAGTGGCAGCTGCTGTCCTGTCAAGGGCAGGATTTTCTCCCAAGTTGCTTGAGTGAAAGCCCTTAGTTTCAGGCTTGAGTTGACTCTTTTCCCTGTGTGTGTTCCAGGTGTGTGTTCTTTCTCCCTGTTCTGGGGCCTTTGCCCCAAAGGAGGGGATTGCTTAAATAAGTGGGGCTCTTGTGCTTACAGAGGTCTGATGTGCTGCCTGTGTTGGCATCTGTGGCTCTATTCAAATGCAGCCTACAGTTGTGTCTTTTTGCCTGTTGTGGTCATCCAAGATCTAATGAAATGTTATGGTGTGGAGTGAACACAGTCAGTGTGTTCACTTGGCTGACACTGAATATTGCAGGATTGTGGTTGTGGGAATTGAAGTGGCTAGGCTTCTGTCAGAAGTCTGGGCTCCTGTGACACTGTTTGATTAATCACAAACAATGGCCATTGCTGTCCCACCTGGGCCATGCTCCAGGCCTCTGGGTTGCCTCTGTGCCTTTAGATTGAGTTTTTTCCCCAGGATCTGCCTGCCCTAGATCCAGTGCCAAGCTGTGGGAAGGACTGAGTGGTGCCAGGATATTCACTCAGCTCGGATTAGGGATCACAACCAGGTGGCAGCCACTAGGGTAAACCTCTCTCCCCCTTGTCTAGTGTCAAGCCAGGACCTGTGCACTCCTCCTGAGTGGAGTCTAGGCTTCTCTAGCCTTTCTACCTGTCTCAGTAGTTCTCCAAGCAGCTAAGGGGATTTTCTCCTCCACTTAGGACCCCAGGACTTGGGTGCCCAGTCTGTGGTTCAACCTGCTCACTTTCCAGGGTGAATTTCTATCCATGTGGTCTCCTTTTTCCTCTTAATTCCCTTCCCAGCCACAGGTCCTGACCTAAAGCATTTCTTCCCAATTACATGGAAGTGTTTTTTTTCAGCCATGATTTTATAGGATTTCTTCTGCCAGTTTTCAGTTATTTTGCTGTGAAAATTGTTCTACATGTGGATGTATTTTCAGGGGAGGTGAGCTCCACATTCTCTTACTCCACCATCTTGATTCCCTTCCATGAACTTAATCTTATAATGTTTACATAATGATTAGATACTGCTGCTGTCAAGGGTATTATTTTAGGAGAAAGTAGCCAGCCTCTTCAATGGGGTAAATTGTGAAAATTCAATTTCTGTTAATAGAGTATTATATAGAGAGAATAAGACTATGGAGTAAGGCTACGTTTCTAAAATCTCTAACAAATCAGAAATTGTGGGTGACCTCCAGCTAAATGACAATATGAATTTTCCAAATGATTTTCATCATGTTGAACCCTATACTTAGTTCACAATCAATTTTACTTGACCTAACATCAACATTTGCCACTGATTACTTTTTTTTTTCCCTTGAAATTTGAAGCTTTTCTCACTTGGCTTCCAGGAGTCCACATTCCCCATATTGTCTTTCTATTTTATTGGCCACTACCTCTAAGTCTCATTTGTTGGCATCCCTTCCTTTTTCTAGTCTGAAAATGTTAAAATTCCTAAGGATTTACTTATTCTCAAACATCCAGGACCATGGCTTAAATGCTGTCTACATGCTGTTGTATCCTATGTTTATGTCTCTAGTCTTACTTTCTCTTTCTTTAAAATCCAGACACATGTTTCCAACTATCAGGTTGATGTCTCTTCTTCTCCATTGGAATAATTAATAAATCATCTCAAACATAAAGATTTCTGAACACAATTTTTAATTTTCCCTACTTCAAAATTTTTCCTTCCATCTCAGGAAATATTGCACCATTCATCCAATTAAGCAGGCCACAAAACTAGTAGCAATATTTTTTTCTTTCCTTTTCTTATACCCATATGCAATCTGTGGGGCAATATCTTCAAAGTATATCCCAAATCTGACCATTTTCTGCCAAAGTTTCTACCACCCTGATCCAAACCACTACTGTGTATTTTCAAAACACTTCAGAAAATTCCATCCTGTTTTCTTTTTCCTCTACCTAAGACACCCTGAGGTCTATTCACATACATATTGATCTTTCTGAAAATGTAACTCAGATAATGTCACTCCCCTTCTTAATCCCCTCCCATAGATTCTTGTCACACTTAAGCTCCTTCGTAGGACTTATGTGTACTATTTTTTGTACTGCAACAAATGAGAGTGTAGAATTCTTAGGTTTGAATCTATACTGTTCTTTGGAACTTTTGGAAAATTGTTAATACTTTCTGAGCCTCATTGTCTTGTCTATAAATGGGCATGATAATAGTAATAGCTCATAAAGTTGTTAGTTTTGAGAATAAAATAAGTTATTTGATAAGAATCCCTTAAACCATCATTCTACTTTTGTATAATTTTCAATGAATACAGAGAGTTAGTTTGTAGTAAGTACCCAGTGGAGGTGGTGATGTTGCCATAAGCTGGTGAGTTCCATGAAAATAAAGACTGAGTTTGTCTTGTACGCTCTGTGTCCAGAGCCAACTGTAGGGTTAGCACATATTAGGGGACCAGTAAGCAATTGCTGAAAGAATGAAATAATGTAATAAAATAGACGTCTTTCCTTATTCTCAGCTCTTTTTCTCCTTTTTTTTATTTTCCAGCTGTTTATATATTTTCATTTTCCTAAGACCTGGAAATAATTATTTTCACAATCTATTCTTCCTAATAGAGTTCTTCCTTTCTGTTCATGTCCTTTCCCTTCCCTGATTTTCATTAGACCCACAATCCAGAGCACTGGCAGCTATCCATTTTATTAGCAGAATAATCTGAACCCATTTTTGAGCTTTTAAAAGATCTCTCATGTTCTCATCATGTCAATTTATTGCCTTAAATGTTATTCTTATCACATTTATTTCTCTACTGAATAGTACTGGGGGAAAAAAGAAAGTATGTGTGTGTGGGATTGACCTTATTAGGGATGGTGTTGTTCCAAAAAGCTGGGAGTAGTGACAATGAGCAGAATTCTCAGGCAATCTGTGATAAACACTTAGTGTATGTAACAAATAAACTTTTGTCATTTTGTGCTCCTGAGATTTGGTGTCTGTGTTACTTCAACATAACCTAGACTATCTTGACTTAGATAAAATGGTCTTCTCAAAATATGTCATTGTCTACTTCTCTTGTTCCTTATGCAATGAGAAAAATATAAATGAGAGGATACTATGTGCTCAAAAACAAAATAAAATTTGAAGTCTCAATCTCTGCTATCATATTTTTACATAAACTTAGTAGAAAAACATACATATAAGCATGGTGGGTTTTGTGCTTCTGTTACTGCACATTAAAGATCATGAAAGTTTAGAATCTACTCTAAGACTCTTATTCAAAAGATGTTTTATTTGTGGGAAAACTAAGATAATATACTTAGCTAGAAATCTAGTTTCCCTTCTAATATTTCATACTAATATTGATATTAAAAATGAATAAACAAATGGATTAAGGCTATATATCCATGATGTCAAATTATTAATTTAGTTTGGTTAAAGAAATTCTAGTCAACCTTAACACTTGATACGATGTAGAAAAAATGTCTGGTTAACTGATTGAGAAGATGTATTTCTATCACATAGATACTGCCTAGGGAAAATATAATTGTGTTGTTTCTGTGCCTTACCTTAATGTTTAGCTGAGGCCAAGTCTTTCACAGAAAGTGGACTGATACTGTCAATTTGTGGGGTAGGAGGAGTGCATGCTACTCTACAAAGAAAAAGAGAAGAAAAGCCTCTTTCTGGCTTCTTATAGAGATTTTCTCTACAGTCAAATTATTAGACATTGTCTGAAAAAAATCATGCAACTTAGTCACCCATGCTGTTAGACGAAGGGGAAAATAAAACAAACTAAAATTTTAAAAAAACTTTGAGTCTACCATTTAAAGGTACAGATGTTAAAATAAAATTGGTCTTAAATTGTAACTTGAGAGAAAACATTCTGTAAATGGTTTGAATTGCTTTCCTTCTCTTAAGTTCTGTAAGTTTCATGGGCTTGGAAATATTTTTTAACTTTGTTTAAAGGAAGTGCTAACCTATAGACTCTTAGTGAAACTGACTAATTGCTTTTCACAACATTGGTAAAATTGTCAATTCCATTACTTTCTCATTTATGCCAGGTCCAACAGTTTCTACAAACTCTTTTGTGTTGCCTTTAGAATTTAGAGTAAAACCAAGTAAAATGAAATAGGGAGATATTTTCCTGTGAGCCTTTTAAAATAATACAATAAGTCCCCTACATATGAACCTTCAAGTTGAGAACTTCACAGATGCGAACATAACTTCCATCAACGTCAGGCATGAGTGAAATTGCAGCTTGCCCTCCATCTCCTATTGCTGATGATCCTTCAGATCTACCACATCTGACCTCCTCTCTCTCCTCCAGTCAGTAACTCTTCTTGACTGTTCACTCGATGCCAGCCCCTGTATGCCAGCTGTTGTACTGTACTACTGTACTTTTAAGGTACTGTACTATAAGACGAAAAATGTTTTCTTTATTTATTGTGTTTGTTTTTTATGTATTATTTGTGTGAAAAGTATTATAAACCTATTACAGTACAGTACTATATAGCCGATTGTGTTAGTGGGGTAACTAGTCTAGCTTTGTTGGACTTACGAACAAATTGGACTTAGCAAATGCACTCTCAGAATGGAACTCATTCATATATAGGGGACTTACTATAATTATTTTAAAGAATAAGATAGAGAAATAATCCAGCTTTTGTGTTACAGATATAGACAGTAAATCTAGTTAATGCCAATTCTTCTGTATCTCTCTGCTCAATTACTACTTTTTCATATTTCTTTTCCTATCTTACTTGACAGGATATAATCAAATTTTTATATTCATTAAAGCTTTATGCAATTATCTTTCATAGCATTTATTGTAGTAATTTTATATTAAATTGAATAATTAATTACTATGTGTTTTGCATAGTGAATATATACTCATTGAGTGCAGAGACTGTATCTGATTTTGTTCATCCATTATATAGCACAGACCTGCCCCCAAATAAATACTTAAAACAAATTTGTTTAAAGAAAGACATATTTTAGTCTGTTTTTCAGGCTAACTATTGAAGTCTATAGTTATTAATACCTTAGCTTGCCATGCCTAGATCTAGAAAAGAGATTCTTTTTCCATACTTCAGTTTATATTCCTGATATTCTTACCTTAAATTATTTCCCAAAGCTACTACTCTGCTTATATTATTTATTCCAAACATATACAAAGAGTTTCCTTTCATTACTTTTTGATTTGAATTTATTTCCTTTCAATCTGGTTTTCTCACTGAGTCAGAGATGTGAGTTCTGTCTCAAACTTTATGATCAGTTCATAAATATTAGGGGATTTAAAGAATTTTACTTATTTACATGCACATAAATATTTATTTTAAAAAACAATATTTAGTCTTTGCCTTGCACAGAAGGGAGCTAAAAATAATTTTACTTTTCCTTGGAAGTGAAGATATTTTATGTGCCTTTTTTTATACTGTCTATGGATGTGGCTCTTATTGGAGGGGGATTTTAAGTATACATGTCTGCTCTCCTATTCTGACTATTTATCCAGGCACATGGGTCTCCAAGGTCACCCTAGTCCTGGTGTGTGGCAGCAGTATATATAAAGAGCTTCCCAAAGGTAATGACAAGCATCCTTCCAACTACCACAGCCCTTCCTACCCTCAGTCATCTTTTGTTGAAAGCCAATGCTTTTGGATTAGTATAAGCAAATGTATTGTGCTCTGTAGGGGAGGGAAAAGGTTTTCTCAACCTTCTTATGGTCTCTTGCTGGGTCTGAAAATTAAACAAAGACAGGTTAACAGGAGAAAAGCATACACGATTATTTAATATAAGTTTTACATGACACAGTAACCTTCATAAGAAAATGAAGACCCAAAGTAACAGACCTGAGTATTTTTATGCTGGGTTTGACAAAGAGAGGACGGTAGAGGAATATGATAGGTTAAAGAGTACGACATAAGTTAGTAAACTAGGGGAAATTTAGCAAGGCTTGTTTGATTCTCCTGAGTATTCCTTGGTCTTTGGAGATAAAGATGCTCTTTTCCTCTGTGGAAAAGCACGTCTCATATGAGGGTTTTATGGCCTGTTTTAGGAGAGAGGAGTAGAGGGAAATTCAGAGTGACCTTTCTGCTTCTGCTGTTTTCTCAACCTCATTTGGCTTAAACTATTCAATATGCCAAGGTGCCATATTTTGTGTTAACATGTCCTGGACCCCATTATTTCTGATGGACACCTTAGAATGGAAAATTCACTCACTTTTACTTTCAATCACCTTTTCCCAAATAATAGAGTTTTTTTTTTTGTGGATATAAACACCTTTTTATACTTTATATGTTTTGTCTAAATTTAATAGCATATGCAAAAGGATAAAAATTCAACCACCTTCAAAAAGTCCATCATCTCCTCTTCCTGGTGTATCACAGTAGTTCATTTTTTACTTTTTATTGGAGTATAATTGTTACAATGTTGCGTTAGTTTCTGCTGTACAATGAAGTGAATCAGCTTTATATATATAGATCTATCCCATCCCTCTTGGACCTCCCTCCCACCAAACCCAATCCCACTAATCTAGGTCATCACAGAGCAGTGAGATGAACTTCCTGTGCTTTATAACAGGTTCCCACAGGCTACCTATTTTACACATGGTAGTGTACATATGTCAATCCTAATCTGCCAATTTGCCCACCCTCCCTTCCCCCATGTCCACAGGTCCGTTCTGTACATCTGCGTCTCTATTCCTGCCCTGGAAATAGGTATATCTGTACCAATTTTCTAGATTCCACATACATGCATTAATATACGATATTTGTTTTTCTCTTTCTGACTTACTTCACTCTGTAAGACAGATTCTGGGTCCATCCACATCTGTACAAATGATCCAATTTCATTCCTTTTTGTGGCTAATATTCCATTGTATATATGTACCATATCTTCTTTATCCATTCATCTCTTGTTGGACATTTAGGTTGTTTCCATGTCCTGGCTATTGTAAATACTGCTGCAGTGAACATTGGGGTACATGTGTCCTTTTGAATTATGGTTTTCTCAGGGTATATGCCCAGTAGTGGGATTACTGGGTCATATGGTAGCTCTATTTTTAGTTTTTTAAGGAACCTCCATACTGTTCACCATAGCGGCTGTATCAATTTATATTCCCACCAACAGTGGAAGAGGGATCCCTTTTCTTCACACCCTCTCAAGCATTTATTGTTTGTAGATTTTTTTTATGATGGCCATTCTTTCTGGTGTGAGGTGATACCTCATTGTAGTTTTGATTTGTATTTCTCTAGTAATTAGTGATGTTGAGCATTTTTTATGTGCCTCTTGGCCATCTGTATGTCTTCTTTGGAGAGATATCTATTTAGGTCTTCTATCCATTTTTTAATTGGATTGCTTTTTGTTTTTTTTTTTAATATTCAGCTGCATGAGCTGTTTGTATATTTTGGAGATTAATCCCATATCAGTTGCTTCATTTGAAAATATTTTCTCCCATTCTGAAAGTTGTCTTTTCATCTTATTTGTGGTTTCCTTTGTTGTCAAAAGCTTTTAAGTTTAATTAAGTCCATTTGCTTATTTTTGTTTTTATTTTCATTACCTTAGGAGTTGGGTCAAAAAAGATCTTGCTGTGGTCTATGTCAAAGAATGATTTTCCTATGTGTTCCTCTAAGAGGTGTATAGTGTCCAGGCTTACATTTAGGTCTTTAATCCATTTTGAGTTTATTTTTGTGTATGGTGTTATGTAGTGTTCTAATTTCATTCTTTTAAATGCAGCTGTCCTGTTTTCCCAGCACCATTTATTGAAGGGGCTGTCTTTTCTCCATTGTATATTCTTGCTTCCTTTGTCATAGATTAAGTGACCATAGGTACGTGGGTTTATCTCTGGGCTTTCTATCTTGTACCAATGATCTATTGGTACCAGTACCATACTATCTTGAATACTGTAGCTTTGTAGTATAGTTTGAAGTTAGTGAGCCTGGCTCCTCCAGCTCTGTTTTTCTTTCTCAAGATTGCTTTTGCTATTTGGGGTCTTTTGTTGTTCCATACAAATTGTAAAATGTTTTATTCTAATTCTGTGAAGAATGCCATTGGTAATTTGGTAGGGGTTGCATTGAATATCTAGATTGCTTTGGGTAGTATAGTCATTTTCACAATATTGATTCTTCCAATCCAAGAACGTGGTATATTTATCCATCTGTTTCTGTCATCTTTGAATTCTTTCATCAGTGTTTTGTAGTTTCCTGATAGCAGGTCTTTTGCCTCCTTAGGCAGGTTCATTCCTAGGTATTTTATTCTTTTTGTTGCAATAGTAAATGTGTTTGTTTCCGTAATTTCTCTGTCTGATCTTTCATTGTTAGTGTATAGGAATGCAAGAGATTTCTGTGCATTACTTTTGTATCCTGCAATTTTACCAAATTCATTGATTAACTTTAGTAGTTTTCTGGTGGCATCTTTAGAATTTCTATGTATAGTATCGTGTCATCTGCAAACAGTGACAGTTTTACTTTGTCTTTTACAATTTGTATTTCTTTTTCTTCTCTGATTGCCATGGCTAGAAATTCCAAAACTATGTTGAATAATAGTGGCGAGAGTGGACATCCTTGTGTTGTTCCTGATCTTAGAGGAAATGCTTTCAGTTTTTCACCAGTGAGAATGTTTGCTGTGGGATTGTCATATATGGCCTTTATTATGTTGAGGTATGTTCCCTCTATGTCCATTTTCTGGAGAATTTTTATCATAAATTGGTGTTGAATATTGTCAAAAGCCTTTTCTGCATCTATTGAGATGATCGCATAGTTTTTATTCTTTAATTTTTTAGTATGGTGTATCACATTGATTGATTTGCACATATTGAAGAATCCTTGCATTCCTGGGATAAATCCCAGTTGATCACGGTGTATGATCCTTTTCCTGTGTTGTTGGATTCTGTTTGCTAGTATTTTGTTGAGCATTGTTGCATCTATGTTCATCAGTGATATTAGTCTGTAGTTTTCTTTTTTTGTCATATCTTTGTCTGGTTTTGGTATGAGGGTGATGGTGGGCTTGTAGAATGAGTTTGGAAGTGTTCCTTCCTCTGTAAGTTTTTGGAAGAGTTTAAGGATAGGTATTAACTCTTCTCTAAATGATTGACAGAATTTGCTTGTGATGACAGTAAGTCCTGGACTTTTGTTTGTTGCAAGATTTTTAATTACAGTTCCAATTTCATTACATGAGATTTGTCTGTTTATATTTCCTGGTTCCGTCTTGGAAAATTGTACCTTGCCAAGAATTTGTTTATTTCTTCCAGGTTGTCCATTTTATTGGTATATAGTTGCTTGTAGTATTCTCTTATGATCCTTTGTATTTCTGTGATGTCAGTTTTAATTTCTCCTTTTTCATTTCTAATTTTATTGATTTGATTCCTCTCCCTTTTTTCCTTGATTAGTCTGGGTAAAATTTTATCAATTTTGTTTATCTTCTCAAAAAACCAACTTTTCATTTTATTTGCCTTTGTTATTGTGTTCTTTGTTTCTATTTCATTTATTTTCTGCTCGAATCTTTTTTTTTCCTTCTACTGACTTTGTGTTTTCTTTGTTTGTCTCTCTCTAGTTGCTTTAGGTGTAAGCTTAGATTGTTTATTTAGATTTTTCTTGTGTCTTAAGGTGAGATTGCATTCCTATAAACTTCCCTCTTAGAACTGTTTTTACTGCATCCCATAGGTTTTGGTGCATCATGTTTTCACTGTCAGTTTTTTCTATGTATTTTTTAAATTTCCTCTTTGATTCTTCAGTGATCTCTTGGTTATTTAACAGCACACTGTGTAGACTCCATGTGTTTGTGTTTTTTACATTTTTTTTTCTATAATTGATTTCTAATTTCAGAGCATTTTGGTCAGAAAAGATGCTTCATATGATGTCAGTTTTCTTAATTTTTCCGAGGCTTGATTTGTGACACAAGATGTGATCTATCCTGGAGAATGTTCCATTGTGTACTTGAAAAGAAAGTGTATTCTGTCACTTTTGGGTGGAATGTCCTTCAAATATCAGTTAAATCTATGTGGTCTATAGTGTTATTTAAAGCTTGTGTCTGGATGATTAGACACAAGCTTTATATATTTTCTGTCTGGATAATCTATCCATTTTTGTAAGTGGGGTGTTAAAGTTCCCCACTATTATTATGTTACTGTTGATTTCTCCTTTTATGACTGTTAACATTTGCCTTATGTATTGAGGTGCTCGTATGTTGGGTGCAAAAATAATTACAATTGTTATATCTTTGTCTTGGATTGATCCTTTGATCATTATGTAGTGTCCTTCCTTATCTCTTGTAACAGTCTTTAAAGTCTATTTTATCTGATATGAGTATTGCTACTCTAGCTTTCTCCTGATTTCCATTTGCATGGAATATCTTTTTCCAACCCCTCACTTTCAGTCTGTATGTGTCCCTAGGTCTGAAGTGTCTGTCTTGTAGACAGCATATATATGGGTCTTGTTTTTGTGTCCAATCAGCCAGTCTGCGCCTTTTGGTTTGAGATTTTACTCCATTTACATTTAAGGTCATTATCAATATGTATGTTCCTATTACTGTTTTTTAAATTGTTTTGGGTTTATTTTGTCTTGTGTTTCCTGCCTAGAGATGTTTGTTTGGTGGTGCTGAATTCTCTTAGATTTTGCTTGTCTGTAAAGCTTTTGATTTCTTCATTGAACCTGAATGAGATCTTGCTGGGTAGAGTAATCTCATTCATAGTTTTTTTCCCTTTCATCACTGTTAATATGTCCTCCCACTCCCTTCTGGCCTCCAGAGTTTCTGTTGAAAAATCAGCTGATAACTTTATGGGGATTCCTGTGTATGTTATTTGTTGCTTTACCCTTTCTGCTTTTAATAAATTTTCTTTGAATTTATTTTTTGTTAGTTTGATTAATATGTGTCTTGGTATGTTTCTCCTAGGGTTTATCTTATATGTGACTCTCAGTGCTTCCTGGACTTGGGTAGCTATTTCCTTTCCCTTGTTAGGAAACTTTTCAACTATATTCTCTTTGAATATTTTCTCAGACCCTTTCTTTTTCTCTTCTTCTTCTGGGACCCCTATAATTCGAATGTTAATGCTTTTAGTGTTGTCCCAGAGACCTCTGAGACTGTCTTCAATTCTTTTCTTTATTCTGCTCCTTGGCAGTTGCTTCCACCATTCTCTCTTCCAGCTCACTTATTTGTTCTTCTGCCTCAGTCATTCTGCTATGATTCCTTCTAGTGTATTTTTCATTTCAGTTATTGTTTTGTTCATCTCTGTTTGTTTGTTCTTTAGTTCTTCTAGGTCTTTGTTAAACATTTGATCTGTGCCTCCATTCTATTTCTAAGATTTTGGATCATCTTTACTATCATTACTCTGAAATCTTTTTCAGGTAAGTTGCCTATTTCCTCTTCATTTATTGTAGTTTTTTACCTTGCTCCTCATCTGTAACATATTTTTTGTTGTCTCATTTTTGATGGGTTGGATTGTGTTCCTGTCTCACTGGTTGTTTGGCCTGAGGCGTCCAACACTGGAGTTTACAGGCAGCTGGGTAGACCCCAGTCTTGGTGCAGAGATGAGGACCTCCAGGAGACCTCACTCTGATTAATATTCCCTGGAGTCTGAGGTTCTCTGTTAGTCCAGTGGCTCAGATTTGGTGTTCCCACCACAGGAGCTCAGGCGCAACACCTGGTCCATGAACCAAGATCCTGCAAGCCATGTGGTACAGAAAAGAAAGAAAAAGGAGCAGATCAATAACAAGGAATAAAAAATAAAATAAAATATAAATGAAACAACTGGAAGGTAAAATAGAACCACAATAGCAAAAAAAAAGAACAAAAAAAGAAAAAAAAGCCTTGGATGTGGGTGGATGGAGATTAGGCAGGTGACAGGGCTTAGGTGGGGGTGGGGTTTATGTAGGAATGGGGCTTATGCTCAGCACCAGAAAAAGCCCTGGGGAAGTGCAGGGCGGGGCTTAGGCTCAGCATGGCCAGAGGTGGCCCTGGAGTGCCTCTGGCCTAGGAGTGTAGAGGATCCAGCCCAAGACTTCAGCAGGCTACCCAGGGCCCAAGTGAGTGGGGGAAATGCTAGCCACATTCTCCCCCTGATCCTCTGATCCCTGATGGTCCCTCCCCATTCGTCTCTACTCTTTCTCCCCCCTCCCCATGCACCCAGGACCATGCAGCTGGAGGGGGGCTCGGAGGGTGGAGGACCAGGCCCAGGACCTTAGAAGGCTCCCTGGGGCCTGAGTGGGTAGGGAAAATGCAAGCTGCATTCCTTTCTGATCCTCTGAACCTGAGAGGGTCTATCCCTGTCCCCATTGATCCCCTTGCAGTGAGTGGACCTCTCCAGGTGTGGGCAGCCTTCCTCTCCCCCAGCCGTCCCTCAGAGGTGCCAGTCCCATCCCGCCTCCACTTCTCTTCCCTCTTCCCTCCCTGCTATATCCTACCAGGTCACTCAGGGATTTCTCCTGACCCCTTGGGTGTTGAGGTTCCCCACCAGTGTCTGGTAGGTGCCCTAGTTGTGAGGAGATATGAACTCCACATCCTCCTACTCCACCATCTTGACTCTGCCCCCCACAGTAGTTCTTAAATCTTGCATATAGGATTACTGGGATGGAATGGGACGTTATTAATGATTGATTTTTTGGTGTTGGAGGGAAGGAGATATAAGGATCTACAAAGCACCACTAGGAAGTTAGTTTGATATTAATAAGATAAAGGAGCACAGGGGAATGGGAAACAATATGCTTTCATGGAAAATGGTGGTGCTGAATTGATTTTTAGACATTATATTTGAGACTGGGGAAATTCAGGTAGATATATTCAGGGAGTAATGAGAAATTTAGATCTGGATTTTAGCAGAGAGAGTATGGCTGTAGGCAACAGATGTGATAGATGTTTTGATGCAGGTAGAATTTTAAAGTATGAAAGTGAATAAATGAGTTTAGAAAATGTGTATAGGAAGACCTTCCTCTAATAATCTTGACCTGTCCAGGTCAAGCGTAAAAATGAAGGCCCCTAGGGGTTTCAAGGTCAACCTCTCTCTTTTCTTTTTACCTTTGATTTTTCCTTCATTTCAAGAGCCCTTCTGTCTACATATCTGAATTCTATCACATCCCCTCCTCACACACTCCATCCCTCACAGAGAGTCACCATCTGACCACCTCCCTATGTAGAGATACGCTTACTGATAAAGGGGAGACTTCCATTGGGAGGTTGGATCTAAGGATGTGGCCAAAGAAGTAGATTTAAGACGTTTTAAACAGGTAATTCTGAAGTCCCAGATATAAAGTTCTAGGAAGGTATGGAATCCAGTTTAGTATCTACTCTTGACCTCTTTACCCTGTGTGGATGGGTATCACCAGAGGAGTGCCAGAGAAATGGCTCTTAAGTGCCAAGACCACCTGAGCAAAGGCTCTCATCACTCAAGTCTAAGGACAGTACTACTATTAGTAAGAGGCTGAGTCCGAATCTCTGTGAAATATCTAGGCTTAGTGTATGGGTAGAAGAGCAAGGACCAGCAAAAGAGATAGAAAGAGAATCATATTTTCCATAATCCAATGGGGGATAGAATTTAACAGGAGAATAGTGATAAATATTATGAATACTTTTTTTTTAATAAAAGATAAGACTACAAAATAATCCTGGGTTTGGAGATACTAGTAATTTTGTTTTACATTTTTTTGAAGAATAAACATTAAAATAAGCCTTTAATTAATCCTTTGATTCAGTAAAATAGGTTAGGATATATTTTTAATATTTTTAAGAATTGTGGGAAAATACACATAGCATAAAATTTACCATCTTAACCATTTTAAAGTGTACAGTTCAGTAGTGTTAAGTACATCTACATTGTCTTTCAACCAATCTCCAGAAGTCTTTTCAACTTGCAAATTTAACACTCTATACTCATTAAACAACAAATTCACATTTTTCTCTTCACCCAGCCCCTGGAAATTATCATTCACTCTCTGCCTCTATGAATTTGACTACTATGGGTGCCTCATAAAAGTGGAAGCATACAGTAATTGTCATTTTGTGCCTGGCCTATTTCATTTAGCATAATGAACTTAAGATACATCCATGTTATAGCATAAGTCAGAATTTTCTTCCTTTTTAAGGCTGAATAATATTCCATTGTGTATATATAATCTTGCTTATCCATTCATCCATCACTGGACACTTGGGTTACTTCCATCTTTTAGTTATTGTGAATAATGCTATCAACATGGGTATACAAATATCTCTTCAATGTCCTGCTTTCAATTTTGAGTATATACCCAGAAGTGGAATTGCTAGATAATATGGTAATTGTATTTTTAACTTTTTGAGGAACTGTTATATTTCCATAGTGGCTGTTCCACTTTGGAAATTCCTACCAGCAATGAACAAGAATTCCAATTTTCCCACATCCTCATCAACACTTATTTTCTTTTTCATCTCCGTTTTTGATAGTAACCATCCTAGTAGGTGTGAGGTGGTATCTCATTGTGGTTCATTTACATTTTCCTAATGATTAACAATGTTCAGTATTTTTCCAAGTGCTTATTGAGCATATCTATTCAAGTCTTTTGCCTATATTTTAATCAAGTTGCTTTTTGTTGTTGTTGTTGTGAATTGTACATTTGATGTTTTGCTTTGAAAATTAACTTTTTAAAAAATGAACTGATGGTAATCGCAGGTTGAGTCTTTTTCTTTTTCTTTTTCTTTCCCTTCCTTCCTGTTTTCCTTCCCTCCTTCTTTTAGTGTCTGTACTTGGATGGGAGACTGTTTTGAGAAGTCTTAACTCAGAGACATAACTGAAATTTATTTATTTATTTTTTTAAGTCTCCACCCATTGTGAACTGGCATGGGAAAGGGGAAATTTAATATTGTCAATTAACAATATCTCATTCCCTTTCAAAAAATATCATTTCTGTCCTTTGGCTTTTTAGTCAGTTTTGTTTAAGGCTACCCTTCTTCAGGTAAATATTTAACCCAGTCTAGGTGATCTTGTTTGTCACAGTTCAGAGTCTTATCTTCAAGAGCTTGGAGTGAGGTTTCACATCTAGACTGAGACTTGTACCAAAGAAAAGGAATGCTCATTCACATTTCTCTCACTCTCTCTCTCTTTCTGTTCCATCAACCTTCTCTTTCTATAGAAGTTGCATAAATATATGTAGGTAGTAAAGGAGGTACCTATGGAGAAGGGATTAGTATCTGCTTTTATTTGGATTAAAAGCCCTGCTTTTGGGTCATTGTGACTTCTCTGCTGGCTATGGATACTAACGACTACCCTATAGGCTAATCTTTGCATTGACAGTGACCTGAAATATCTGTGCTTGTCTTTTAATGCCCAAGTTGTCTGAAGGAATTCTACCATTGGAGATACCAGTTACACTTCTTTCCCTTTCCCATCCAGGGTCTTTGCAGTTCTTCCAGAGACCAATACTTGGCTCCCTGGGGCAGTCTGAGTAGCCAACTAGAATCTGCAATTTCTTCCCAAATCAGGCATAGGCCACAAGAAAGCCTAGGAATTTTAGCCATGACTGCCTTGGATCTGGATTTTATCTTTACTGCCTTGGAAATCAATATCGGATTTTTCCCAATGTACTATGTCACTCTACCATTTCCCTAAGGTTCATTCCCCATAATGACCATAACAGCATAGCCTACAGTTCAGAAAACATCCAGTCTCTAGCTAGGAAACAGGATCCCATTCTTACAGACACAATCATATTTTACAAGTAATCGTAGATAAAGTGACCCTCTAAATCACATGAGATAAGGAGGGGAAGGAATAGATAGTGTCCTGTTCACCAACTTCTGATGTGGCAAGAAAACATATATTTTTCTCTTTAGCCTATTTTAAAAGATTTCTGGAGGCAAATAATTCCCAGTTAGTCCTTGAAACTTGATGCAAAATATAAATATCTAGCACCAGGGAATCAGGCTCCTATTGAACCCTGCCATTTGAAATTTATCTTCTTTGTTTCTAACTCTCTATAGTAATTCCTGTAGTCATTGGTAACCCCAAAGGACCAGAAGGGAGTCTCAGTAATGCTTTACATCATCACTGTATATTTGCTGAAATAAAAACTTGACAGCTGTATTAGTCAGAACCCATTCAGTTCTTACAGACCTCCACATATACTAGTTTAAACAACAACAAAACTGTAAAAAAAAAATAATTTATTAGTTCCTATAACTGGGAAACCCAATTCAGTTGGCTTTAGGCATAACTAGATTCAAAGCTGCTAATAGTATCATCAGAATATTTTGCTTTGTTTTTCTTATCTTTCTTTTTTTTCTTTAGATAGGCACTTACATTCACAAATTCATCTATTGCTATCAAGAAACGTGACTATTTCCAAATACTGCTAGCAAAATTCCAAGGAAGGGGGTCTCATTGGCTTTGTCTAGGTCATATCTAATTTCACAGCCAAAAATTTGGTTAGAGAGATGCAGATCTCTGAGTAGCCAGGCCTGGATTATTTGTTTATCCGTGGAGTCCAAAATATATATTATTTTGTTTATCCTTGCAGTCAATTCCATCAAAACTATTAGGCTGAGAAAGAGAGAAGGGTAACTGTCCCAAGAGATTGGGTTATTATTTCCAAAAAAGGAAGAAGGCCTTCTGGGGAGGCAAAAATAATACATGTCTTATCACTGAAATGCTTACGGAGTAATAAAATCAGATCTGAGTTAAAATTTTACTCTACTGCTTTCCACAATTTCACTTTCTCATGCCTTTTTGTCCTTTAATTAAAGTGGGCTTTGGAAGCCACTCATAGAAACCTGTTTCCCTCTGGTAACTAACTAGACTAATGTCTACCTAATTCCAAGCCCTTTTGTTTGTGCAAAGAGCTTCTGAAGTTATAATTTCACCTGTTTCAAGGACAAGGTATCCATGGAAACCTTGAACTTCTAATGACTGGTGGTTGGCAGGCTCAGGTATCCAGAGGGCAATTTATTGCTAGGCTGCCTTGAGACCTGCACTTGGGTCTGCCATCCTGATTTAGATGATTTCACTAATGGTATGGAGTTACTCCATACTAAAATCTATCTTGGGTTAATTCCAGTATCATTCTGACAAATTCATTTAGGAAGGTAAATGTACAAAGTCAACTAGAGGAGCAAAGGTAAGGAGCAGAAATCTCCTGTAAGAATAAGTCAAGGACACAAAGATATGGAATAATCACTCTTTTTTTTACCCTCAAGCAGATATAGGTACCCACACACACACACTATATACACTATATCATATACAAAATATGTATGTATATATAATATGACTATATAACTAATAAAAATACAAATAAACATTAAATATATGCATACACATACATAAAAGAATAGTCTCCCCTTAAGCCAGGCTGGAGACCACTAATGTTGATACACACTCCCAGCTCTCCCTGGGCCTTGGGTTTTGTTTTTGTCCTCTGGTATGTGAGGGCTGACCTTAGCAGAGAGCCAGTTATCTTAAATATGGCAGGTCATCTATCAATTCCTCCCCAGGTTGAGTTCCTTTTAATCTCACTTGTAATTTTCTAGGGGAGGTTTACAAAAGGCACAAACAGAATTTTAATGTTGTAAAGTACCTGTGGAGGCAGTAAATATTTCTTTTCTCATGAGGACAGGCTGCATGTCAAATGGTCTAAAAAAATATGAAAACTTCTTCCAAAATAGTGTATTGAATTCAAATTGTCTATGAACTGGGTCATTTGCATTACTCTTCTCATGTTATTGAATGCCTGAATCTTGTAAGATTTTTCTTCTGACAAAAACAAAATATTAATTGCTTTCATAATTGCAAAATATTCACCCTGCTAATTTGCAAATGCATTTGTTATGCATTCCTAACATCAGATCCAGACACTAAATGGCAAAATTAATGGATAGTCCAAGTCCCCATTGAAAAGAAAATATAAGCTCAGGGAAGCTTACTGATGAAGTGTAGACTGAGTGCCCCTAAATATTAAGGCAATAATGACTTTTCAAGATTGTTAGATAAATGGACTCTCAAATTTCTCAGATCAGCTAGCAAGTAAACACTATAAACTAAATAAGGTTGCATCACAAATTAGTTTGGTAAGTGAGTTTTGTTTTAATTATTTGCGCTAATACTTCACAGCTTCATCAGAGATGGAACATACTTAGTGAAATAAAGTTAGTAGAAAATTTTCCCATAGCAATCTTATACAAGTCTGCAGATTAGAAGGTAACATTAGTGATATTGTGATGCTGGGACTTTATTTTGTGAATCTAATTCATTCAACCAATATTTATCAAATCTCTGCTATAGTTAACTTCTGAGAATATGAAATAAACATGACAGTTTCTACCCTCAAGTAGACCTGTTTATGAGGAATAAAAGGCATATGGCCTATAAGATAACTAGGAAGATGTGTGGGGTGGGGGTAAAGATAATACTTCAAAGACATTGGAGGTTCATCTGTACCAATTTTCTGACTTACTTCACTCTGCATAACAGACTCTAGGTCCAACCACATTTCTGAAAATGACCCAATTTTGTTCCTTTTTATGGATGAGTAGTATTCCATTAGTATTCCATTGTATATATGTACCACATCTTCTTTATCCGTTCAGCACAGGGAGCTCAGCTCAGTGCTCTGTGATGACCTAGATGGGTGGGATGGGGGTTGGGAAGGAGGTCCAAGAGAGAGGGTTTATATGTATACATATAGCTTATTCATTTCATTGTACAGCAGAAACTAACACAACATTATAAAGCAATTATACCCCCCCAAAAGTAAATAAATTACTCTTTTCTGCAAAAAAAAAAGAAAAAAAAAAGACATTGGAGGTAAAATCTTTAAGGGATGTGTTGCATTCCTGGGAAACATATCTAGGCAGAGGAAATTATACATTTGGGAGAGTGCAAGTAATTTTAAATGGCTGGGGTGTAGAGTACAGAGGGTGGGGCATGGTTAGCAACTGGGTGGACTTTGGTAATACTCCTGAAAATAGGACATAAAAAAGATTCATACAAAAAGAGAGGGTGGGCAAGCATGAAGAGAGAAAGGCAAAAATAACAATGAGTTTGTGAAATCATTGAAAACTGGGGGTAGAAGTAGCCTTCACTGTACAGTAGAAACTAACACAACATTGTAAAACAGCTACACTCCAATTTAAAAAATTAAATTAAAAAAAGTATCCTTAAGTATCATCTAGTTCTCTGTCTTGATTTTATAGATAAGAACACTGGTATCCAAATAAGTGTGGTCATTATGTTGCATGAACTTAGCTCACCTCCTTTAAAATGAAACGCATATTTAAGTTCCACTGATTTCTTCTCCCCTGGAGCATTATTTATTTGATCCAGATCCCCTCTTCTTTCTCTGACAATTTAAATTACCCACCTTAGACACACAAAAAAGCAGAAATGTTATGGGACTCACCATGCTGGTGTTCACGTGGACTCTTCTAGTTTAGTAAACATGTATTGAGGATGTACTATATATAAATACAATGTGTTGGTTCATTTCAGATGAACAAAATCATTGCAAATGTTCATAAGAGATTATATGTTAGAGAAAATATATTTGGGGGGAGTAAGTCATTGAAGGAAGTTATTTTCTAGGAAACAGACAATGCTAATGATGACATAGCAAAGGACATATTTCAGCCTCCTATATTTTTGCTTGTTTATTTAACAAAGAAATTAAAATGCAGTAACCCAACTATCTGCCTTTATCTTAGCAGAGGGAGTAATAATCATAGTTTTAAAAACCTTTATTGTTTGGTGTGGTCAATCCATTATGCATCCTCTGTGGTTAGAAAATTAATTATCTTAAAGCCAAAGTTTTATTGTTGCTGCTCCTATTAACTATGTTCTAGAGCTATATTTTTTTTTGGTCACACTTTATAAGAGCAAAGCAAAACGGAGCCATATATTTATTTTTCTTCTCCTTGAGTAATTTTTTTTTTCAGTTTAACATTCTACAGGGTGAAACACCATCTTCTAAATACAATCAGTGGTAAAGCCATGAATGGCTATGTTTTCCAACATTAAGAGTTGTCATATGAAAAGAAAAGAGGGTATTGTCCTGAATGTCTTTATAAGACCAAAATTAAGACAATAGATAGAAAATCTAGGGAAAATATGTTCTTCTTAATATGATTGACTTTCACCCAGTGAGAGCTATACATTATGGCCTGGAATTCTCTTACATGTGAATAAAATCATCACTGGAAATGTCCATAAAAAGGTTTGTATGCTCCCTGCTCACATTTCATTGCTTTAGAAGCAATGGTGTCTGATATCCTTTACAACACTAAAGTCTCTAATGTCTATGATTCATGACTTTATGGTTTACCTCTCTACTCAGAATGGCTTGCTTGTACTTAGACAAATCACAATTGGTTATGGAAATTGAGAATTTGCTCAATTAGATACCACTGTGGAAGACCAGGATTTGATCTCAAGGGCAGATTTATGTTGTTTTGATAGCCACATATTATGAGAAGTAAATAAACTAAGAAAAACTGAACCCCTAAGGCAAATATTCTGTTAATTGAGAGGAAGGAAGGAGTTTATAAACAGTCAGTTAATCAGTTAGTTAGTTGTCAGATAGCTTTAGGAAATTACAGGGGTCAGGTTTTCAAGTCAATTTGATCATTATTCTATGTGAAAGACACACAGAGGTGAAAGCACTTTGTGCGCTCATGAAATTTAGCCTTGGTAAAGAGCAAGAAAAGTATTAATTGTAATAAAAGACTGAATGATGAAAACCAAATGCTTAGGAATTTTAAAAGAGAGAGTAATTATACCCAGTCTTGGCAATCAACAAATACTTCATAAAGAAGAGTCTAGGAATTATTTTTGAAAAGCCTAAGGGATTAGAAGAATGTTGGCTGGTAAAGGACAAGACAGATGAGAAGGAAAGGTAAAGGAATAAAATAAGATAATGGAGGAAAACAAGAAATATTTAAAAGATTATGCAGAAGAAAGATGAGGGAAAAACAGCAATAGTTGAACTGAAGCAGTATCCATGGCTTTTGACAGACTGAAGAAAAAGAGCATCTCCACTCAGCATAACCATGGTTGCTTTTGAAAAAAAAAAAAAAAAGACGTGATTTTAGCAAGAAGCTTTTCTGACATACTCAATAAAATAAACCCAAAGGAGGATTCAGCCATGCTGAGAATAGATATGATAAAGCACTCAATTGTATCAGAATAATTCTGATCACAGAAAGCCCCTTACCCCACTTTCTGGTGGTCATAATAAAGATGAGAATCAAACATCTTACTTATCAAGACTGCATGATTTCTGAGAGGAGATAGGCCAGTTGTATTTACCAAGTGATTACACAAACAAAAAAGTCCAAATATAGTACACTTAATATGTAATGGGCATGAGGTGTTCTGTTTATCTTATTTACATCTCATTAACCCACTTTAAGTTGAGGACATAGTATTAGAGAGGCTAAGTAACTCAGTTAAGTTCACTCAACTAGTAAGTAGCAGAGATAGGATTAGAATTCAGGGCATTTTATTTCAGAAACCGTCCTCTTAAATAGGATATTTTTCTCTCTTGTATCTTAGTAAGACCTGCTGTTTTGACTAATGCAGACTATGTTCTCAGCTTCTTCTGCAGAGAATGGAGCACAGATAATGTCAGTGAGCTGACAAGTCAGTGCAGTGATAGTGTTGTTTGCCATGTGCTCTGACATGACCAGAATCTGGAAACAGGTGTCACTAGCTTGGAGATGTAGTCTCAGGCTGCTGCTTCTTAACAGACTTGTCAAGATTACCTTCCTTGTGCTGGCATGCTGTGTGCTCAGCATTGAGAGGCAGATCATTTTGTCCACCTGAGGAGGGATTGGGCAGTTGGGATTGGGAAGGAACAAATGGATGGAGTTTCTAAGGCCACAGAGCAGTTTGCTGTAATAGTTCAAAGCTGTCATCTTTGCAGCCACTTGAATCTACATATAATATCTGCTAAATCTAAAGGGATGGGAACTTACAGATATACATTCTATTATAAAAGAAAATTAAAGACTGTAAATTTTAAAAATATAAATTTGAATTTAATAAAGTTAAAAACCCAGATCCAGATGTCCAGATTCTTTCCCCACTTCCGCGCAAACCTGATTGCCTCAGGAAGTCCCTTCTCTGAACATTTATTTCCAGTGTGCTCTACTTGTCCCGTGAACCAGTTTTTCAGCCTGAGTCTTTGTATTCTAGACAGAGAGGCAGATATGGTGGTAAAGAGAGAGCCCTGGGTTTTAGTGCCAACTCCAGTATTGAAGAACTATAGTATCTTGGAAATTTAAGTATTCTCAATCTGTTTCAGCTAATTTAGTTTGCATAAGAAGGAATTTGGAGTGTATAATGCCTAAAGACAATTGCAGCTCTAAAATTCAAATTCCCTTTTGACTAAATATAAGAACCTTAGACAGACATTTATACCTTTGAAAACTATTTTAGGAGAATGGGTGGAAAAGAGGGCAGAATTCAGATTGTGAATATTAATATGCAAATCAGTAGTGATTAAGAGAAATCAGCACATAAATCTATGATGTGTCTTGTTTTGAGATTGTGCATTCTCCTCATTTTAGTTATATAGTAAGTAATAGCTTAATTATATATAATTAATAGATAAGTAATAACTTTGTAATTGCTATATACATTACAAGTATAATATATGTTTCTTCTATTTTTACCTAATATAAATTTATTAGTGTAATAAATTAACCAGTGAAATGTTTTTTGGTGATTAAAAGTAGAATTTTGGGCCACTTGGAAAATTTAACTTTTCACAATGACTAATTCCCTTATGGTTAGGGAGAACCATTCATTTAATATACATCAAATATACACATTTATTTATTAGTGCAAATATATGATGATATCCTTAAACATGCACACATTTGTATACTCATACATATATACATATTCCTGCATGTATATTTCATACGCTGCTTAAGTTTGTTGATTTATAATATTACCAAGGTAGTTTACAATAAAGTCCTTAGGGGAAAGATTCAAAGAAGCAGCCAAATATTGCTGTTAGAAAAATGTTTAGCATTAACCTTCTCCTTTTTTCCCTTCATAGCAACTACTGGCTGCCATGGCAACATTTTCCCCCAGTATACCAGAGCTTCTTGGATGAAAAGCACAAGGCCTTGGAGACTTCAAATGTCTCTTGTACAAAGCAGTCCAAACCTTTTACTCTAGAGCCATTACCACCCTGTGCCTTAAAAGGACTAGCTACCATTTAATTTATTATGTCCTGCTTTTCTCCCCATTCAACTAATATCTCTCCAGAATAGCAGGAGGGAGGAAACCTTTTATTTACAATTCCTTACACATAGTAGGCACTCAAGAAATTAGCTTTATTATTATTATTATTATTACTCAATTGATAGATTCCAAACATATTTTACTTTATATGAAGTTAAGTAAATTGGACATTTAAGCTCATTAATTTTTTCTGATTGTGCTCTTCATACACTCCTTCCTTCCTCATACTATGATCTAAACCACATTAACTACCCATGATCCCACAAAAGTGCATTATCACTTCTGCCTTAGGCCTTTGTTAGTCCTTCTATCTAAGACTCCTGTTCCCAAAACACCCAACTTTCTCTCACTAACCTAGGTAATTCTTACTGTCATTCAGGTCTCATATAAAGGCACCCTCTCTCAGGAAGCCAAGAACCATGGATAAGGGGTTGGGTACTACTTATAAATGCTACCACAATGCCCTGTGCTGGCCACTGCCATGGCACTGATCACAGTGATTAGAAATGTCCTTTTTATTTGTCTATTGCTCTGACAACTTGCTCCTCTACTGTATTCCCATGGCCAAGTTTCCAGTATAGTCACTCTACAAATATTGAGTACCTACTAAAACCCAGTCACTATGCTGGTGACCAGGTACTGAAGTGAACAATACTCACAAAATTCCTGAAATAACAAAGCTTTCTCTGTACTGGAGAAAGACAGAAAATAAACACATAAACAAATTAGTAATATGAATTCAGAGAGTAATTAAATGCCCAAAAAGATATAAGGCAGAATAATGGGATAGAATTATTGGCAATGCACAGAATATTTTCCAGAGAATAGTTAGGCAACGTGTCTCAGTGGAGGTGATATTTAGCCGGGACATGAAGGATGAGCAGAAAACAACCAAGAAAAGTACTGGGGCAGCACATTCCAGGCAGAGGAAATAACATGTGCAAATACTTGAAGGCAAAAAGATTAAACTGGGCATGTGTGGGAGTATATGATTGAGTATAATGAGTGAGGGGAGAGTGGTGTGATTGGGTTTGGGGAAGTGGACAAAGGTCACATTATGTAGGGTTTTTAGGTCATGGTGAGAAGTAGAAAAAAATTTAAGCAGGACCAAAATATGATCTTAAAGAGTTGAAATCTTAAAGATTTCCTCTGATCTTCTTTTCAGACATTGAAAAAAAAAAAACTATTCTGAGTGTTTTTCATGTAATAGCTCACTGAATACTATTAACAATTCTATGAAGTAGGATTTTAAAGATAAGAAAATGGAAGAACAGAAAAGCTAAACAACTCCCTAAGAGCCTGTGACTAAGAATTGGTATAAGCCAGAATTTGGATCTTGGTAATTCGATTCCAGTATTTATACTCTTATCTACTGCGGCAAAATTTTGTCAAGTGTCATGCTGAAAGCCAAGCTATGGCACAAATAAATTTGGAAGTAATATCCTGGCTTCTAGAATTGCAAGTTTCATGAACTCTGTGGTTACCAGAATGTTTATGGGATGCTATTATCACCATCATCAAGATTAAATATTTAATAAGAACCTGCCACCTGCAAAGATTGAGGCTAAGCACATGAGGATTACAATGGATACAATATGGTTTCTGTTCAGTTACCTTGCAGTTTGATTGGTGAGGTAAAACAACTAAATTGTAAGGTTCATAAACTTCCCTTACGGATGATAAGTTGCACAGCAAAGCAGAGGCCACTGAAATCACCACACACTGGATGCTCCGTGAAGACTTTGCGTAGGTCTGGAAGAGGTAGAGGAGAAGAAAACTGGAAGACTTACTAGAGGGAGAAAAAAGCAAAATGGAAACATTTGTATAGAGAAGTTATATGTTGTAAGAAATAAAGAGAGTCCCAGACAAATGGGCAACCAAAAAAGTTTTCTTGACACCTACCCTCACCTTTCCCCAATCCCCACTCCTTTCCTAGTCTATGCAGGAAAATCTCAGGGGTTGGGAAGTTGGCATGGGAATGTAGCAGGTATTGGTGTTCTTGAAGCCAAGGTGTGGAGTGCTTTTCCTTCTCCCTACCACAGAGAAGTGTAGAAGAATGATTGCACTCTTCCTTGCCAAGACAAGGGAAGGAGGATCCAACATAATTGATCCTAAAAGATAGAGGGACCTACTAAAAGAAACTAACATCTCTTCTTTAATTGAACCTCTGTTTAGGTCACAGACTTGTTGTTCACGCACCTAAAAGAGGAGAATTGGAGAAAGAGAGCAGGACAGAGGGAACACACTAAGTTGGAACACCCTGTAAGCCCAGTATCTGGTCTGTCAAGAATGAGTTTCCCATGCATCAGTGACTGCAGCTGAGGGTGGAACAGTCTTGTCAGTGCTTGCCAGGAGTTCGAGATGACATTTATGAACTTATCCTTTTGTTTCTTTGTTTGTTTCTTTGTTTTTGTTTGTTTTTTGCAATAGCAACAATTTTTTTAAACATCTTTATTGGAGTATAATTGCTTTACAAAGGTGTGTTAGTTTCTGCTTTATAACAAAGTGAATCAGCTATACATATACATATATCCCCATATCTCTTCCTTCTTGCATCTCCCTCCCTCCTACCTTCCTTATCCCACCCCTCTAGGTGGTCACAAAACACCGAGCTGATTTCCCTGTGCTATGAGGCTGCTTCCCACTAGCTATCAGTTTTACATTTGGTAGTGTATATATGTACATGCCACTCTCTCACTTTGTCCCAGCTTACCCTTCCCCCTCCCCGTGTCCTCAAGTCTATTCTCTAGTAAGTCTGAGTCTTTATTCCCATCCTGCCACTAGGTTCCTCATGACCATTTTTTTATTTTTTATTTTTTTAAATTCCATATCTATGTGTTAGCATACCGTATTTGTTTTTCTCTTTCTGACTTACTTCACTCTGTATGGCAGACTCTAGGTCCATCCACCTCACTACAAATAGCTCAATTTCATTCCTTTTTATGGCTGAGTAATATTCCATTTTATATATGTGCCACATCTTCTTTATCCATTCATCTATCAATGGACACTTAGGTTGCTTCCATGTCCTGGTTACTGTAAATATAGCTGCAGTGAACATTGTGGTACATGACTCTTTTTGAATTATGGTTTTCTCAGGGTATATGCCCAGTAGTGGGATTGCTGGGTCGTATGGTAGTTCTATTTTTAGTTTTTTAAGGAACCTCCATACTGTTTTCCATAGTGGCTGTATCTATGCACTTATCTGTTATTTTTTGTGGGGAGGGGGCGGTATTTGGATGATTTTTATTTTCCCCCTTTTGCTTATTTGTGTTTTCTTTCCACAATAAACACAAATGACTTCTGTGATAGTTACATGAACTGCAAATGTTAGCTAAGGCAGAAGTACACACTTCATACTCACAACCTAGGGACATTTGTTTTCAAAGTTTCTTAAGGCTTTGGCTAATATGACATGTTAATGCAAAAGTCAGTTTTCCTAAATTAGTGTTACTGGGCTTTTGTTTGTTTGCTTTGGAATGTGGAGAATATGTTTGTGCTCAAGAGTTTAGGCACTTAGCAAAATCTAAGGTAAAATATAGTTGTTTTTTTTTTTTCTTTTTCTAATTCTTTTCCCATTTAAGTTGTTACATAATATTGAGTTCCCTGTGCTATACAGTAGGTACTTGTTGCCTATTCATTTTAAATATAGCAGTGTGTACATGTCAATCCCAAACTCCCTAACTATCCCTCTCCACCCACCCCTTCCCCCCGGTAACAATAATTTGCTCTCTAAGTCTGTGAGTCTGTTTCTGTTTTGTAAATAAGTTTATTTCTATCATTTTTTTAAGATTCTGCATATAAGCGGTATCATACTATATTGTTTCTGATATTTCACAGTCTGACTTACTTCACTCCGTATGACAATCTCTAGGTCCAACCATATTGCTGCAAATTGTATTATTTCATTCGTTTTAATGGCTGAGTAATATTCCTTCATATATATATATATCAATCACAAATTCTTTGTCCATTCCTCTGACAATGGACCTTTAGGGTGTTTCAATGTGTTGGCTATTGTAAACAGTGTTGCAATGAATATTGATGTGCATGTATCCTTTCGGACCATGTTTGTGTCTGGATATATGCCCAGGAGTGGGATTGCAGTATCATATGGTAGTTCTATTTTTAGTTTTTTAAGAACCTCCCTACTGTACTCCATAGTGGCTGTACCAATTTACATTCCCATGAACAGTGGAGGAGGGTTCCTTTTTCTCCACACCCTCTCAAGCATTTATCCTTTGTGGATTTTTTGATGATGACCATTCTGACTGGTGTGAGGTGTTATCTCATTGTAGTTTTGATTTGCATTTCTCTAATAATTAGTGATGTCGAGCAGCCTTTCATGTGCCTCTTGGCCATCTGTATGTCTTCTTTGGAGAAATGTCTATTTAGGTCTTCTGCCCATTTTTTTGATTGGGTTGTTTATTTTGATGATATTAAGCCCCATAAGCTGTTTGTAAATTTTGGAGATTAATCCCTTGTCAGTCACATCGTTTGCAAATATTTTCTCCCATTCTGTGGGTTGCCTTTTTGTTTTGTTTATGGTTTCCTTTGCTGTGTAAAAGCTTTTGAGTTTAATTAGTTTCCAAAATAAACAACCTAACATTTCACCTAAACCAACTAGAGAAAAAAGAACAAACAAA
Organism: Eubalaena glacialis; assembly: GCF_028564815.1. Lineage (NCBI taxonomy): Eukaryota > Metazoa > Chordata > Mammalia > Artiodactyla > Balaenidae > Eubalaena > Eubalaena glacialis. The sequence continues at coordinate 35,092,096 of NC_083730.1, forward strand.
ACCTAAAGTTAGTACAAGGAAAGAAATCATAAAAATCAGAGCAGAAATAAATAAAATAGAGATGAAGGAAACAATAGCAAAGGTCAATTAAACTAAAAGCTGGTTTTTGAAAAGATAAACAAAATTGATAAATCTTTAGCAAGACTCATCGAGAAAAAAAGGGAGAAGACTCAAATCAATAAAATCAGAAATGAAAAAGTAGAAGTTACAACTGACACCTCAGAAATACAGAAATACAAAGGACCGTAAGAGACTACTACAAGCAACTGCATGCCAATAAGATGGACAACCTGGAAGAAATGGACAAATTCTTAGAAAAGTACACTCTCCCAAGACTGAACCAGGAAGAAATAGAAAATATAAACAGACCAATCACAAGCACTGAAATTGAAACTGAGATTAAAATCTCACAACAAACAAATGTCTAGGACCAGATGGCTTCACAGGTAAATTCTATCAAACATTTAGAAAAGAGTTAACACTTATACTTCTGAAACTGTTCCAAAACATTGTAGAGGAAGGAAAACTCCCTAACTCAATCCATGAGGCCACATCACCCTGATACCAAAACCAGATAAAGATACCATAAAAAAAGAAAATTGGGTAGGAACCAAGATGGCGGAGTAGAAGGACGTGCTCTCACTCCCTCTTGCGAGAACACCAGAATCGCAACTAGCTGCTGGACAATTATCAACAGGAAGACACTGGAACTCACCAAAAAACATACCCCACATCCAAAGACAAAGGAGAAGCCACAATGAAACGGTAAGAGGGACGCAATCAGAGTAAAATCAAATCACATAACTGTTGGGTGGGTGACTCACAGACTGGTGAACACTTATACCACAGAAGTCCACCCACTGGAGTGAAGGTTCCGAGCCCCACGTCAGGCTTCCCAACCTGGGGGTTTGGCAATGGGAGGAGGAATTCATAGAGAATCAGATTTTGAAGCCTAGTGGGAATTGATTGCAGGACTTCAACAGGACTGGGGGAAACACAGACCCCACTCTTGGAGGGTGCACACAAAATAGTGTGTGCATCGGGACCCAGGGGAAGGAGCAGTGACCCTGGGGGAGACTGAACCAGACCTACATGCTAGTGTTGGAAGGTCTCCTGCAGAGGCAGGGGGTGGCACTGTTTCACACTGGGGACAAGGACACTGGCAGCAGAAGTTCTGGGAAGTACTCCTTGGCATGAGCCCTCCCAGAGTCTGTCATTAGCCCCACCAAAGAGCCCAGGTAGGCTCCAGTGTTGGCTTGCCTCAGGCAAAACAACCAACAGGGAGGGAACCCAGCCCCACCCATCAAGAGTCAAGTGGATTAAAGTTTTACTGAGCTCTGACCACCACAGCAACAGTCAGCTCTACCCACCACCAGAACCTCCCATCAAACCTCTTAGATAGCCTCAACCACCAGAGGGCAGACAGCAGAAGCAAGAAGAACTACAATCCTGCAGCAGCCTGTGGAACAAAAACCACATTCACAGAAAGATAGACAAGATGAAAAGGCAGAGGGCTATATACCAGATGAAAGAACAAGATAAAACCCCAGAAAAACAACTAAATGAAGTGGAGATAGGCAACCTTCCAGAAAAAGAATTCAGAATAATGATAGTGAAGATGATCCAGGACCTCGGAATAAGAATGGAGGCAAAGATCGAGAAGATGCAAGAAATGTTTAACAAAGACCTAGAAGAATTAAAGAACAAGCAAACAAAGATGAACAATACATTAACTGAAATGAAAACTACACTAGAAGGAATCAATAGCAGAATAACTGAAGCAGAAGAACGGATAAGTGACCTGGAAGACAGAATGGTGGAATTCACTGCTGCAGAACAGACTAAAGAAAAAAGAATGAAAAGGAATGAAGACAGCCTAAGAGACCTCTGGGACAACATTAAATGCAACAACATTTGCATTATAGGGGTCCCAGAAGGAGGAGAGAGAGAGAAAGGACCAGAGAAAATATTTGAAGAGATTATAGTCAAAAACTTCTCTAACATGGGAAAGGAAATAGCCACCCAAGTCCAGGAAGTGCAGAGAGTCCCATACAGGATAAACCCAAGGAGAAACATGCCAAGGCACATAGTAATCAAATTGGCAAAAATTAAAGACAAAGAAAAATTATTGAAAGCAACAAGGGAAAGATGACAAATAACCTACAAGGGAACTCCCATAAGGTTAACAGCTGATTTCTCAGCAGAAACTATACAAGCCAAAAGGGAGTGTGGCATGATATACTTAAAGTGATGGAAGGGAAGAACCTACACCCAAGATTACTCTACCCGGCAAGGATCTCATTCAGATTTGATGGAGAAATCAAAAGCTTTACAGACAAGCAAAAGCTAAGAGAATTCAGCACCACCAAACCAGCTCTACAACAAATGATAAAGGAACTTCTCTAAGTGGGAAACACAAGAGAAGAAACGGACCTACAAAAACAAACCCAAAACAATTAAGAAAATGGTCATAGGAACATACATATCAATAATTACCTTAAACGTGAATGGATTAAATGCTCCAACCAAAAGACACAGGGTTGCTCAATGGATACAAAAACAAGACCCATATATATGCTGTCTACAAGAGACCCACTTCAGACCTAGGGACACATACAGACTGAAAGTGAGGGGATGGAAAAAGATATTCCATGCAAATGGAAATCAAAAGAAAGCTGGAGTAGTTATACTCATATCAGATAAAATAGACTTTAAAATAAAGAATGTTACAAGAGACAAGGAAGGACAAGACATACTGATCAAGGGATCAATCCAAGAAGAAGATATAACAATTATAAATATATGTGCACCCAACATAGGAGCACCTCAATACTTAAGGCAACTGCTAACAGCTATAAAAGAGGAAATCAACAGTAACACAATAATAGTGGGGGACTTTAACACCTCACTTGCACGAATGGACATATCATCCAAAATGAAAATAAATAAGGAAAGAGAAGCTTTAAATGACACAATAGACCAGATAGATTTAATTGATATTTATAGGACATTCCATCCAAAAACCGCAGATTACACTTTCTTCTCAAGTGCGCACGGAACATTCTCCAGGATAGATCACATCTTGGGTCACAAATCAAGCTGCAGTAAATTTAAGAAAATTGAAATCATATCAAGCATCTTTTCTGACCACAACATTATGAGATTAGAAATCAATTACAGGGAAAAACACGTAAAAAACACAAACACATGGAGGTTAAACAATACGTTACTAAATAACCAAAAGATCCCTGAAGAAATCAAAGAGGAAATCAAAAAATACCTAGAGACAAATGACAATGAAAACACGACGATCCAAAACTTATGGGATGCAGCAAAAGCAGTTCTAAGAGGGAAGTTTATAGCCATACAAGCCTACCTAAAGAAACAAGAAAAATCGTAAGTAAACAGTCTAACCTTACACCTAAAGGAACTAGAGAAAGAAGAACAAACAAAACCCAAAGTTAGCAGAAGGAAAGAAATCATAAAGATCAGAGTGGAAATAAATGAAATAGAAACAAATAAAACAATAGCAAAGATCAATAAAATTAAAAGCTGGTTCTTTGAGAAGACAAACAAAATTGATAAGCTATTAGCCAGACTCATCAAGAAAAAGAGGGAGAGGACTCAAATCAATAAAATTAGAAATGAAAAAGAAGTTACAACAGACACTGCAGAAATACAAAGCATCCTAAGAGACTACTACAAGCAACTGTATGCCAATAAAATGGACAACATGAAGAAATGGACAAATTCTTAGAAAGGTATAACCTTCCAAGACTGAACCAGGAAGAAACAGAACATATGAACAGACCAATCACAAGGAATGAAATTGAAACCGTGATTAAACATCTGCCAACAAACAAAAGTCCAGGACCAGATGGCTTCACAGGTGAATTCTATCAAACTTTTAGAGAAGAGCTAACACCTATCCTTCTCAAACTCTTCCAAAAAATTGCAGAGGAAGGAACACTCCCAAACTCATTCTATGAGGCCACCATCACCCTGATACCAAAGCCAGACAAAGATACTACAAAAAAAGAAAATTACAGACCAATATCACTGATGAACATAGATGCAAAAATCCTCAACAAAATACTAGCAAACAGAATCCAACAACACATTAAACGGATCATACACCACGATCAAGTGGGATTTATCTCAGGGATGCAAGGATTCTTCAATATACGCAAATCAATCAATGTGATACACCATATTAACAAATTAAAGAATAAAAACCATTTGAGCATCTCAATAGATGCAGAAAAGCTTTTGACAAAATTCAACACCCATTTATGATAAAATCTCTCCAGAAAGTGGGCATAGAGGGAACCTACCTCAACATAATAAAGGCCATATACGACAAAACCCACAGCAAACATCATTCTCAATGGTGAAAAACTGGAAGCATTTCCTCTAAGATCAGGAATGAGACAAGGATGTCCACTCTCACAACTACTATTCAACATAGTTTTGGAAGTCCTAACCACAGCAATCAGAGAAGAAAAAGAAATAAAATGAATACAAATTGGAAAAGAAGAAGTAAAACTGTCACTGTTTCCAGATGACATGATACTATACATAGAGAATCCTAAAAATTCCACCAGAAAACTACTAAGGTTAATCAATGAATTTGGTACAGTTGCAGGATACAAAATTAAGGCACAGAAATCTTTTGCATTCCTATACACTAATGATGAAAAATCTGAAGGAGAAATTATGGAAACACTCCCATTTACCATTGCAACAAAAAGAATAAAATACTAGGAATAAACCTACCTAGGGAAACGAAAGACCTGTATGCAGAAAACTATAAGACACTGATGAAAGAAATTAAAGATGATACCAACAGATGGAGAGATATACCATGTTCTTGGATTGGAAGAGTCAATATTGTGAAAACGACTATACTACCCAAAGCAATCTACAGACTCAATGCAATCCCTATCAAATTACCAATGGCATTTTTTACGAAACTAGAACAAATCATCTTAAAATTGTATGGAGACAGAAAAGACCCCGAATAGCCAAAGCAGTCTTGAGGGAAAAAAACGGAGCTGGAGGAATCAGACTCCCTGACTTCAGACTATGCTACAAAGCTACAGTAATCAAGACAATATGGTACTGGCACAAAAACAGAAACATAGATCAATGGAACAAGATAGAAAGCCCAGAGATAAACCCATGCACCCATGGTCAACTAATCTATGACAAAGGAGGCAAAGATATACAATGGAGAAAAGACAGTCTCTTCAATAAGTGGTGCTGGGAAAACTGGACAGCTACATGTAAAAGAATGAAATTAGAACACTCCCAAACACCATACACAAAAATAAACTCAAAATGGATTCGAGACCTAAATGTAAGACCGGACACTATAAAACTCTTAGAGGAAAACATAGGAAGAACACTCTTTGACATAAATCACAGCAAGATCTTTTTTGATCCACCTCCTAGAGTAATGGAAATAAAAACAAAAATAAACAAATGGGACCTAATGAAACTTCAAAGCATTTGCACAGCAAAGGAAACCATATACAAAATGAAAAGACAACCCTCAGAATGGGAGAAAATATTTGCAAACGAATCAACGGAGAAAGGATTAATCTCCAAAATATATAAACAGCTCATTCAGCTCAATATTAAAAAACAAACAACCCAATCCAAAAATGGGCAGAAGACCTAAATAGACATTTCTTCAAAGAAGACATACAGATGGCCAAGAAGCACATGAAAAGGTGCTCAACATCAGTACTTATTTGAGAAATGCAAATCAAAACTACAATGAGGTATTACCTCAGACCAGTTAGAATGGGCATCATCAGAAAATCTACAAACAACAAATGCTGGAGAGGGTGTGGAGAAAAGGGAACCCTCTTGCACTGTTGCTGAGAATATAAATTGATACAGCCACTATGGAGAACAGTATGGAGGTTCCTTAAAAAACTAAAAATAGATATACCATATGGTCCAGCAATCCCACTACTGGGCGTATACCCAGAGAAAACGATAATTCAAAAAGACACAGGCACCACCATGTTCATTGCAGCACTATTTACAATAGCCAGGTCATGGAAGCAACCTAAATGCCTATTGACAGATGAATGGATAAAGAAGTTGTGGTACATATATACAATGGAATATTACTCAGCCATAAAAAGGAACAAATTTGAGTCATTTGTTGAGACGAGGATGGATCTAGCGACTGTCGTACAGAGTGAAGTAAGTCAGAAAGAGAAAAACATATAGCGTATATTAACGCATGTATGTGGAACCTAGAAAAATGGTACAGATGAGCTGGTTTACAGGGCAGAAGTTGAGACACAAATGTAGAGAACAGACATATGGACATCAAGGGGGGAAAACTGTGGAGGGGTGGGGATGGTCGTGTGCTGAATTGGGCGATTGGGATTGACATGTATACACTGATGTGTATAAAATTGATGACTAATAAGAACCTGCAGTATAAAAAAACAAACAAAACAACTAATACTAAACTTTCATTGGGTTATTTGTATGTAAATATGTTAATATAAATGTTTCAGACATTACATGAAATTTCTAAAAATCTTATATGTTCTGGTATAATGTTATAATTCGTAATTCTAGTTATTACTTTAAAATGTATATCTCAGAAATAACTAAATTTCTTTGTCAATTGTATTATTATGAACTTTCATCAAATCTTTAACCATTGTCATTTTTAAGTCTTTTGTCATTTACAGACAGTTCTGGTGTACTCTGATGCTTTTGCAAATATGTTCCTATAAAAGGGTTTCATCTTCAAGGAATTCATGGAAAAGACTCTGACAAGTACAGGTTTCTGGTAACTGACTGTACTGCTGAACTGAATGAATAAGCATTTTCAGAACTCTAATGAAAAACTGATGAACTCATAAAAGTGCTAACAAAAGATCAAGATAAAAAAAAGTTAATCACATGGGACTGAGTGAACTGATGAGGATGATTATAATTTTTGTGACTTTCTGTTTGAATTAAAAAAAAAAAAAGAAAATTACAGGCCAATAACACTGATGAGCATAGATGTAAAAATCTTCAACAAAATACTAGCAATCCAAATCCAACAATACATTAAAAGGATCATACACCATGATCAAGAGGGATTTATCCAAGGGATGCAAGGATTTTTCAATACCCACAAATCAATCAGTGTGATATACCATATCAACAAAGTGAAGAACAAAAACCATATAATCATTTCAATAGATGCAAAAACAGCTTTTGACAAAATTCAACACCCATTTATGATAAAAACTCTCCAGAAAGTAGGCATAGAGGGAACATACCTCAACATAATAAAGGCTATGTATGACAAAACTACAGCTAACATTATACTCAATGGTAAAAGCTGAAAAAAAAAACAAAAACAAAAACTCTTAGATCAGGAACAAGACCAGGATATCCACTTTCACCAATTTTATTCAACATAGTTTTGGAAGTCCTAGCCATGTCAATCAGAGAAGAAAAAAAATATAAAAGGAATCCCAATTGGAAAAGAAGAAGTAAAACTGTCACTGTTTGCAAATGACATGATACTCTACATAGAAAACCCTAAAGATGCTACCAGAAAATTATTATTATTATTCTAATTATTAGAAAACTGTTAGAAAATTATTAGAGCTAAATACTTTGGTAAAGTTGCAGGTTACAAAATTAATACACAGAAATCTGTTGCATTTGTATATACTAACAATGAAAGATCAGACTATAAATTAAGGAAACAATCTCATTTACCATTGCAACAAAAAGAATAAAATACCTAGGAATAAACCTACCTAAGGAGACAAAAGACCTGTACTCCAAAAATTATAAGTCACTGATGAAAGAAATTGAAGATGACACAAACAGATGGAAAGATATACCATGTTCTTGGATTGGAAGGATCAATATTGTGAAAATGATGATACTACCCAAAGCAATCTCTAGATTCAGTGCAATCCCTGTCAAATTACCAATGGCATTTTTCACAGAACTAGAACAAAAAAAATCTTAAAATTTGCATGGAGATACAAAAGACCCCAAATAACAAAAGCAATCTTGAGAAAGAAAAATGGAGCTGGAGGAATCAGGCTCTCTGACTTCAGACTATACTACAAAGCTACTGTCATCAAAACAGCATGGTATTGGCACAAAAACAGAAATACAGATCAATGGAATAGGATAGAAAGCCCAGAGATAAATCCACGCCCATATGGTCACCTTATCTTTGATAAAGGAGGCAAGGATATACAATGGAGAAAAGATAGTCTCTTCAGTAAGTGGTGCTGGGAAAACTGGATAGCTACATGTAAAAGAATTAAATTAGAACACTCCCTAACACCATACACAAAAATAAACTCAAAATGGATTAAAGACCTAAATGTAAGGTCAGACACTATAAAACTCTTAGAGGAAAACATAGGCAGAACACTCTCTGACATAAATTGCAGCAATATCTTTTTATATCAGTCTCCCAGAGTAATGGAAATATGCACTTATCTTCAAATGGAAGGTGACTTCTAAAAAACAAATGACTCACAGATTAAATAAATAAATCAGGTTTAATCAATCAAAAGCACTTTCACTGGAGCTGTTCAAGGAAACTGGCATGGCTGCTCATACTGTTAAAATGATCAATACTATTATACAACTAAACAAAATGAAAACTAAACAATCTAAGTTTAGGTAGCTTTTCCTTCAAATAACATGCTGGCCCCAAACTTCTAAGGAAACTATGATTCCTGTTACTGTGATGATGTAGGCTATATAATAAAAATTAATAGTTCCATGGATAAGAATGAAGTGAAACACAGACAGGGAGATATTAAAAAAATTTAAAACAAATCCCAAAGAGTTTGTTCTGTACACTAAATATTTTAACAGTGCCCAGTAGTCTTAACCATGAAGGTAATTTTTCTTGTGAAGCTTCTCCTGGAGGAGTCACAACCATCTTTCTGCCAATCTTTCATCATTCAAGTTTAGCAATTATAGCAGAGCATTATCAGAGCTTCCTTTTGTGATATTAAGAATTATATAGCTTACAGAACACCACTATTACCATGAATACCTTACAATAATTTAATTTAGTTTATTTTTACCCAGCTCGGGTATAAGATGAAAAAGATGTGAAGAACAATGAAGCTCCTGAAGTCAGCAGATTGTTGGGATTGGAATTCTAATTGCCCAGTATGCTTGTCACTTCTCACTAGCAGCTGGGCCTGGACTAGAACAGGCTCTGCTAGCCATTGTGCCCCAGTAGTCTCATCAACCCCCTATGCAGCTGTTGCTGTATTCAAATGCCTCCTCTGGCAGATGGGAAATGGCATTTCAGGGAGTACCTGGCATATTATATGGTGATCTTCCTTGGTGGAAAAGGTCACATATATTAAAAAGATGGTTTCCCTGGGTTACTGTAATTTTTATTACTTGTATGAAACATTTTTCTTTATTCCTTTTTTTCTTCCAATGCTTTCTAAGGCCTCCAGGTGGTATGTTTAATCACAAATGCCCTTTCTTTTTAATGGAGGGGCATGGTGTTATAATAATATCTGCACCAATTGTTCCTCCCCCCCAAATAATCTTTCTACAATATTTAATTTTTCTTATTTTTCTGCACTTATTTAAATTTTTCCCTTTATGTAAATGTAATGTAAAATATTCTATGCCAATTTTTTACCATTTAAGAATCATCTTAAGTTGTAACACCTCACATCAGTATAATTAATTATTCCACATATATACTATATATGAAATATTGTACTAGCAAAGGGAACTGGAAAGACCCCCACTGGAAATAGTAAGAAGGACTGGAAATAATACTTGATGGAATAGAGTAGAACTTGATGGTTGTTTTACCTTAATTAGATGTGTGTTTAAGCTTTCTGGACCTGAAACTCCTCACTTGGTAAATTAAAAAAAAAATTAATTCCCTTATAACACTATGCTTCTTTCTTAGCAGTTACTATAGCATGTGGATGAATATTTGTGATTTAAAAATATTTAATTTTACTTGAAATTTATAGAGACAAGATATAACATCTTAGAAAAATATGTTAATCATCCTGGTTTTGAGCTCTGATACAGAAGCTGTAATTGCTGAATCAGTCAGACACCACTAGTGGACAAAAAAAAAAAAAAAAAAATTACTCTCAGTGATACTATTGCAATATTTATAGCCTTCAAACTGACTCATAATTACTAAGAAAAAGCCCAGAAATCTGTAAAAATTAATGTTTCTTAAACTTACTTTTTCTTACATGTTTGGACTCAAGTTTTTCCATTGAAGTTATAGTATATAAATTTCAAGGTCGAAGGTAGAAATGACAAATGTATGATTTGTCAATAAACGTATGAGATGGAATTTATTGAAATGTGGAAATTTATTTTTAAAATATGCTTTCATGTTAATATTTTTTCTAAAAATAGAAAGCTTTAGGTCACTGATCTAGTAAGAATTTTTTTAAAGAAGAGATCAAATATTTTACTAAATTTAAATTCCATTTAGACTTTTTTATAATGAGTATAAAATTTACTGAGTTATTCATTTAAATAACATGGAATTAATATTCTGATAATGAACCTAAGGGTATATGCAACTACATTTTATACTTTGAAATAGAGGGTTCATGATTCCTAAGTTACCTCCCAAAGTAATGCATAGTCATGGAGTTAAATATATGTTCTTCAGCCTGCTACAAATAATAAAATATGCAGTTATGTCATCTATTAAGGTGCTGTTTTGCTGTATAATATTTCAATAACAATCTTTGCATAGAATCGGTTTTCCAATTTTATTTTAGGTTAAGCTTGATTATAATATTGGACTGAATTTTGATGTTTCCAATGGTTTATTTGTGTTGCTACATTTTTATAATTAGGAAACACTTAGCTAATATATATGTGTATTTGTATAGTAAGATTTTTCATATGTGTAAAAGAATTGTGTATTTCATGAAAAACTTAGCTCCAATCCCTTTCTACTTCTATTCTCCCCAAAGAAAAATCACCTTCCTGTGTTGGTGGAAAAATCTCTTTGAAATAATACATCAAAAATAATCTAAAATGATAACTCAATGTCAGTGTACCATTGAATGCACTTTCATTTCCCCACTGGTTTGGAATGCAACCCCAATAATATATCAAACTCCCATATATATTTTGACCATATTCCTTGGTTCTTTATTGAATTTTATTGGTCTCTCTAGCTCTTAACTAATACCCCCATTGCTTAAACTGCTACAGCTTTACAGAGAGCCTTAAAAGAGTGAGTTCAACATCATCGTTATTGTTCCTTTCCTCCTTACCTCCTTCTTACTAGAATTCAAATATTTCTTTTTTATTTTTACCTTTATTCTTCCCTATTAATTTTAGTATCTCTGTATGACATTCTATGATTCAAAAGATTTCAGGACTTGAATGTATTTGTATTGAAATTATATATTAATTTGGGATAATTTTCAATTTTTATGATGCTGAAACTTCTCACTAAAAACACAGGTCCACAATCTGTTATCTGATTTCAGAAATGTAAATAATATGAAAGATAAAGCTTTTCTTGATGTAGTTACTTGCAAAATCTGACAAGAATCAATTCATTTCGTGAAAAAAAATATAATCTGATGTGATCTGAATCTATTTAGAGACTTACATAACCAATTTACTGTGGATGTTAAAACATTTAGCTCTGGAAAAATTACCATACAGGCATACATCAGAGACACTGAGGGTTCAGTTCCAGACCACTACAAAAAAGCAAATACAAAAAAAGTGAGTCACACAAACTTTTTGGTTTTCTAATGCATATAAAATTTATGTTAACACTATACTGTAGTATATTAAGTGTGCAATAGCATTATGTCAGAAAAAAAATGCATACCTTAATTTAAAGTACTTTATTGTTTCGTTTTTTTTTTTAACATCTTTATTGGAGTATAATTGCTTTACAATGGTGTGTTAGTTTCTGCTTTATAACAAAATGAATCAGTTATACATATACATATGTTCCCATATCTCTTCCCTCTTGCATCTCCCTCCATCCCACCCTCCCTATCCCACCACTCTAGGTGGTCACAAACCACCAAGCTGATCTCCCTGTGTTATGCGGCTGCTTCCCACTAGCTATCTATTTTACGTTTGGTAGTGTATATATGTCCATGCCACTCTCTCACTTTGTCACAGCTTACCCTTCTCCCTCCCCATATCTTCAAGTCCATTCTCTAGTAGGTCTGTGTCTTTATGCCTGTCTTACCCCTAGGTTCTTCATTACCTTTTTTTTTTTCCTTAGATTCCATATATATGTGTTAGCATATGGTATTTGTTTCTCTTTTTCTGACTTACTTCACTCTGTATGACAGACTCTAGGTCTATCCACCTCACTACAAATAACTCAATTTCCTTTCTTTTTATGGCTGAGTAATATTCCACTGTATATATGTGCCACATCTTCTTTATCCATTCATCTGTGGATGGACACTTAAGTTGCTTCCATGTCCTGGCTATTGTAAATAGAGCTGCAATGAACATTTTGGTACATGACTCTTTTTGAATTACAGTTTTCTCAGGGTATATACCCAGTAGTGGGATTGCTGGGTCGTATGGTAGTTCTATTTTTAGTTTTTTAAGGAACCTCCATACTGTTCTCCATAGTGGCTGTGTCAATGTACATTCCCACCAACAGTGCAAGAGTGTTCCCTTTTCTCCACACCCTCTCCAGCATTTATTGTTTGTAGATTTTTTGATGATGGCCATTCTGACTGGTGTGAGGTGATACCTCACTGTAGTTTTGATTTGCATTTCTCTAATGATTAATAATGTTGAGCATTCTTTCATGTGTTTGCTGGCAATCTGTATATGTTCTGTGGAGAAATGTCTATTTAGGTCTTCTGCCCAATTTTGGATTGGGTTGTTTGTTTGTTTAATATTGAGCTGCATGAGCTGTTTATATATTTTGGAGATTAATCCTTTGTCCGTTGATTTGTTTGCAAATATTTTCTCCCATTCTGAGGGTTGCCTTTTCGCCTTGTCTGTACTTTCCTTTGCTGTGCAAAAGCTTTGAAGTTTAATTAGGTTCCATTTGTTTATTTTTGTTTTTATTTCCATTTCTCTAGGAGGTGGGTCAAAAAGGATCTTGCTTGATTTATGTCATAGAGTGTTCTGCCTATGTTTTCCTCTAAGAGTTTGATAGTGTCTGGCCTTACATTTACGTCTTTAATCCATTTCAGTTTATTTTTGTGTATGGTGTTAGGGAGTGTTCTAATTTCATACTTTTACATGTACCTGTCCAGTTTTGCCAGCACCACTTATTGAAGAGGCTCTTTTCTCCACTGTATATTCTTGCCTCCTTTATCAAAGATAAGGTGACCATAAATGCGTGGGTTTATCACTGGACTTGCTATCCTATTCCATTGATCTATATTTCTGTTTTTGTGCCAGTACCATACTGTATTGATTACTGTAGCTTTGTATTATAGTCTGAAGTCAGGGAGCCTGATTCCTCCAGCTCCATTTTTCGTTCTCAAGATTGCTTTGGCTATTCGGGGACTTTTGTGTTTCCATACAAATTGTGAAATTTTTGTTCTAGTTCTGTGAAAAATTCCAGTGGTAGTTTGGTAGGGATTGAAATGAATCTGTAGATTGTTTTGGGTAGTATAGTCATTTTCACAATGTTGATTCTTCCAATCCAAGAACATGGTATATCTCTTGATCTATTTGTGTCATCTTTAAGTTCATTCATCAGTGTCTTATAATTTTCTGCATACAGGTCTTTTGTCTCCTTAGGTAGGTTTATTCCTAGGTATTTTATTCTTTTTGTTGCAATGGTATATGGGAGTGTTTTCTTAATTTCACTTTCAGATTTTTCATCATTAGTGTATAGGAATGCAAGAGATTTCTGTGCATTAATTTTGTATCCTGCTACTTTATCAGATTCATTGAGTAGCTCTAATAGTTTTCTGGTAGCATCTTTAGTATTCTCTATGTATAGTGTCATGTCATCTGCAAACAGTGACAGCTTTACTTCTTCTTTTCCGATTTGGATTCCTTTTATTTCTTTTTCTTCTCTGATTGCTGTGGCTAACACTTCCAAAACTATGTTGAATAATAGTGGTGAGAGTGGGCAACCTTATCTTGTTCCTGATCTTAGTGGAAATGGTTTCAGTTTTTCACCATTGAGGACGATGTTGGCTGTGGGTTTGTCATATATGGCCTTTATTATGTTGAGGAAAGTTCCCTCTATGCCTACTTTCTGCAGGGCTTTTATCATAAATGGGTGTTGAAATTTGTCGAAAGCTTTCTCTGCATCTATTGAGATGATCATATGGTTTTTCTCCTTCAATTTGTTAATATGGTGTATCACGTTGATTGATTTGCGTATATTGAAGAATCCTTGCATTCCTGGAATAAACCCCACTTGATCATGGTGTATGATCCTTTTAATGTGCTGTTGGATTCTGTTTGCTAGTACTTTGTTGAGGATTTTTGCATCTATGTTCATCAGTGATATTGGACTTAGTTTTCTTTCTTTGTGACATCTTTGTCTGGTTTTGGTATCAGGGTGATGGTGGCCTCGTAGAATAAGTTGGGGAGTGTTCCTCCCTCTGCAATATTTTGGAAGAGTTTGAGAAGGATAGGTGTTAGCTCCTCTCTAACTGTTTGATAGAATTCGCCTGTGAAGCCATCTGGTCCTGGGCTTTTGTTTGTTGGAAGATTTTTAGTCACAGTTTCAATTTCAGTGCTTGTGATTGGTCTGTTCATATATTCTATTTCTTCCTGCTTCAGTCTTAGCAGGTTGTGCATTTCTAAGAATCTGTCCATTTCTTCCAGGTTGTCCATTTTATTGGCATAGAGTTGCTTGTAGTAATCTCTCATGATCGTTTGTATTTCTGCAGTGTCGGTTGATACTTCTCCTTTTTCATTTCTAATTCTATTGATTTGAGTCTTTTCCCTTTTTTTCTTGATGAGTCTGACTAATGGTTTATCAATTTTGTTTATCTTCTGAAATAACCAGCTTTTAGTTTTATTGATCTTTGTTATCATTTCTTTCCTTTCTTTTTCATTTATTTCTGATCTGATCTTTATGATTTCTATCCTTCGGCTAACTTTGGGGTATTTTTGTTCTTCTTTCTCTAATCACTTTAGGTGCAAGGTTAGGTTGTTTATTTGAGATGTTTCCTGTTTCTTAAGGTAGGATTGTATTGCTATAAACTTCCCTCTTAGAACTGCTTTTGCTGCATCCCATAGGTTTTGGGAAGTTTTGTCTCCATTGTCATTTGTTTCTAGGTATTTTTTGATTTCCCCTTTGATTTCTTCAGTGATCACTTCGTTATTAAGTAGTGCATTGTTTAGCCTCCATGTGTTTGTATTTTTTACAGATCTTTTCCTGTGATTGATATCTAGTATCATAACGTAGTGGTTGGAAAAGATACTTGATATGATTTCAATTTTCTTAAATTTACCAAGACTTGATTTGTGACCCAAGATATGATCTATCCTGGAGAATGTTCCATGAGCACTTGAGAAAAATGTGTATTATGTTGTTTTGGGGTGGAATGTCCTATAAATATTAATTAAGTCCATCTTGTTTAATATATCATTTAAAGCTTCTGTTTCCTTATTTATTTTCATTTTAGATGTTCTGTTCATTGGTGAAAGTGGGGTGTTAAACTCCCCTACAATGATTGTGTTACTGTTGATTTCCCCTTTTATGGCTGTTAGTATTTGCCTTATGTATTGAGGTGCTCCTATGTTGGGTGCATAAATATTTACAATTGTTATACCTTCTTCTTGGATCGATCCCTTAATCATTATGTAGTGTTCTCCTTTTTCTCTTGTAATAGTTTTCATTTTAAAGTCTATTTTGTCTGATATGAGAATTGCTACTCCAGCTTTCTTTTGATTTCCATTTGCATGGAATACCTTTTTCCATCCCCTCACTTTCAGTCTGTATGTGTCCCTAGGTCTGAAGTGGGTCTCTTGTAGACAGCATATATACGGGTCTTGTTTTTGTATCCATTCAGCCAGTCTGTGTCTTTTGGTGGGAGCATTTAATCCATTTACATTTAAGGTAATTATCAATATGTATGTTCCTATTCCCATTTTCTTAAATGTTTTGGGTTTGTTATTGTAGGTGTTTTCCTTCTCTTGTGTTTCTTGCCTAGAGAAGTTCCTTTAGCATTTGTTGTAAAGCTGGTTTAGTGGTGCTGAACTCTCTCAGCTTTTGCTTGTCTTTAAAGGTTTTAATTTCTCCATCAAATGTGAATGAAATCCTTGCTGGGTAGAGTAATCTTGGTTGTAGGTTTTTCTCCTTCATCACTTTAAATATGTCCTGCCACTCCCTTCTGGCTTGCAGAGTTTCTGCTGAAAGATCAGCTGTTAACCTGATGGGGATTCCCTTGTGTGTTATTTGTGTTTTTTTCCCTTGCTGCTTTTAGTATGTTTTCTTTGTATTTAATTTCTGATAGTTTGACTAATATGTGTCTTGGCGTGTTTCTCCTTGGATTTATCCTGTATGGGACTCTCTGTGCTTCCAGGACTTGATTAACTATTTCCTTTCCCAAATTAGGAAAGTTTTCAACTATAATCTCTTCAAATATTTTCTCAGTCCCTTTCTTTTTCTCTTCTTCTTCTGGGACCCCTATAATTCGAATGTTGGTGCGTTTAATGTTGTCCCAGAGGTCTCTGAGACTGTCCTCAGTTCTTTTCATTCTTTTTTCTTTATTCTCCTCTGCACTAGTTATTTCCACTATTTTATCTTCCAGGTCACTTATCCTTTCTTCGGTCTCAATTATTCTGCTATTGATCCCTTCTAGAGTATTTTAAATTTCATTTATTGTGTTGTTCTTTGTTGCTTGTTTACTCTTTAATTCTTCTAGGTCTTTGTTAAATGTTTCTTGTATTTTGTCTATTCTATTTTCAAGATTTTGGATCATCTTTACTAATTATATTCTGAATTCTTTTTCAGGTAGACTGCCTATTTCCTCTTCATTTGTTAAGTCTGGTGTTTTTTGACCCTGCTCCTTCATGTGCTGTGTGTTTTTTTGTCTTCTCATTTTGCTTATCTTACTGTGTTTGGGGTCTCCTTTTCACAGGCTACAGGTTCGTAGTTCCCATTGTTTTTGGTGTCTGTCCCCAGTGGCTAAGGTTGGTTCAGTGGGTGTGTAGGCTTCCTGGTGAAGGGGACTAGTGCCTGTGTTCTGGTGGATGAGGCTGGATCTTGTCTTTCTGGTAGGCAGGTCCACGTGTGGTGGTGTATTTTGGGGTGTCTGTGGCCTTATTATGATTTTAGGCAGCCTCTCTGTTAATGGGTGGGGCTGTGTTCCTTTCTTGCTTGTTGTTTGGCATAGGGTGTCCAGCACTGTAGCTTGCTGGTCGTTGAGTGTAGCTGGGTCTTGGTGTTGAGATGGAGATCTCTTGGAGATTTTTGCCATTTGGTATTACGTGGAGCTGGGAGGTCTTTTGTGGACCAGTGTCCTGAAGTTGGCTCTCCCACCTCAGAGGCACAGCCCTGATGCCTGGCTGGAGCACCAAGAGCCTTTTATCCACACGGCTCAGAATAAGAGGGAGAAAAAATGGATAGAAAGAAAGAGGATAAAATAAAATAAAGTAAGATAAAATAAGATAAAGTTATTAAAATAAAAAATAGTTATTAAGAAAAAAAATTTTTTAACATAAAAAAAAAAAACCGTCGGACAGAACCCTAGGACAAATGGTGAAAGCAAATCTATACAGACAAAATCTCATACAGAAGCACACACATACACATTCACAAAAAGAGGAAAAGGGGAAAAAGTAATATATCTTGCTCTCAAAGTCCACCTCCTCAATTTGGGATGATTCGTTGTCTATTCAGGTATTCGCAGATGCAGGTACATCAATTTGAATGCGGAGCTTTAATCAGCTGCTTCTGAGGCTGCTGGGAGAATTTCCCTTTCTCTTCTTTGTTATCACAGCCCCCAGGGTTCAGCTTTGGATTTGGACCCACCTCTGAGTGTAGGTCACCTGAGGGTGTCTCTTCTTCGCTCAGACAGGACGGGGTTAAAGGAGCAGCTGCTTTGGGGGCTCTGGTTCACTCAGACTGGGAAGAGGGAGGGGTATGGATGCGGGGCAAGCCTGCGGCAGCAGAGGCCAGCGTGACGTCGCACCAGACTGAGGCGCCGTGCATTTTCCCGGGGAATTTGCCCCTGGATCACGGGACCCTGGCTGTGGCGGGCTGCACAGGCTCCCGGGAGGGGAGGTGTGGACAGTTACCTGTTCTTGCCCAGAGGCTTCTTGGTGGTGGCAGCAGCAGCCTTATTGTTTCATGCCCGTCTCTGGGGTCCGCGCTGATAGCCGCGGCTCGCGCCCGTCTCTGGAGCTCGTTTAGGCGGCGCTCTGAATCCCCTCTCCTCGTGTACCAGGAAATAAAGAGGCAAGAAAAAAATCTCTTGCCTGTTCGGCAGCTCCAGACCTTTTCCCGGACTCCCTCCCGGCTAGCTGTGGTGCGCTAACCCCTTCAGGCTGTGGTGAGTGCTGGTCGGCCCCGCTCCTCTGTGCGGGAATCTCTCCGCTTTGCCCTCCACACCCCTGTTGCTGCGCTCTCCTCCATGGCTCCGAAGCTTCCCCCCTGCGCCACCTGCAGTCTCCGTCCGTGAAGGGGCTTCCTAGTGTGCAGAAACCTTTCCTCCTTCACAGCTCCCTCCCACTGGTGCCGGTCCCATCCTTATTCTTTTGTCTCTGTTGTTTCTTTTTTCTTTTGCCCTACTCAGATATGTGGGGAGTTTCTTGCTTTTTGGGAAGTCTGAGGTCTTCTGCCAGCGTTCAGTTGGTGTTCTATAGGAGCAGTTCCTCGTGTAGATGTATTTCTGATGTATCTGTGGGGAGGAAGGTGATCCCCTAGTCTTACTCTTCCGCCATCTTCTCCTCTCTCATGAATGTTCTTAATGACATCTAGAATGGTGAATCTTTTCCAAAAGATTTTCAGTTTTCTTTGTACAGATTCATCAGAGGAATCACTATCTATAGCAGTAAGCTATAGCCTTATGAACTGTGTTTCTTAAATAATAAGTCTTGAAAGTTAAAATTACTCCCTGATCTATGGGTGGACATATGGATATGTTAGCAGGCATGGAAACATTAACCTCTTTGTACCTCTCCATCAAAGATCTTGGTGACCAGGTGCATTGTCAATGAGCAGTCATATTTTGAAACAAATCTTTTTTTCTGAGCAGTAGGTCTCAATAGTGGGCATAAAATATTTAGTAAACCATATTGTAAACAGATGTGCTGTCATCCAGGCTTTGTTGTTCCATTTATAGAGGAGAAGCACAGTCAATTTAGTATAATTCTTAAGGATCATAAGATTTTTGTAATGGTAAAAAAGCATTACCTACAACTTCAAGTCACCAGCTGCATTAGCCCCTAACAACAGAGTCAGTCTGTCCTTTGAAGTCAGACACTGACTTCTCTCTAGCTATGATAGTCCTAATGGTAGACTCTTGTGATATAAGGCTGTTTCATCTACTTTGAAGATCTATTGTTTAGTATAGGCACCTTTATTATCTGAGCTGGATCTTCTGGATAACTTGCTACAGCTTCTACATCAGCACTTGCTGCTTACCTTGAACTTTGATGTTATGGAGATGGCTTCTTTCCTTAAATGTCATGAACCAACTTCTGCTAGCTTCAAACTTTTCATCTGCAGCTTCCTCACCTCTCTCAACTTTCATAGAATTGAACAGATTTAGAGTCTTGCTCAGGATTAGACTTAAGGGAATGCTGTGGCTGGTTTGATCTTCTAGGCAGACCACTAAAACTTTCTCCATATCAGCCTTTTGGCTGTCTCATTTTTTTTATCATTTGTATGTTCATTGGAGTAGAACTTTTAATTTCCTTCAAGAACTTTTCCCTCACATTCACAACTTTGCTAACCCTCACAAGAGGTCTAGCTTTTGGACTGTTTTTGTTTTCAATATGCCTTCCTCACTAAGCTTTACCATATTTAGCTTTTGATTTAAAGTGAGAGATGTGTTACTCTTCCTTTCACTTCAACACTTAGAAGCTATTGTAGTGTTACTAATCGGGCTAATTTTAATATATTGTTGTGTCTCAGGGAATAGGGAGGCCTGAGGCAAGGGAAGAAGATGGGGGAACAGCCAGTAGGTGGGGAAGTCAGAACACACAACATTTATTGCTTAAGTTCTCCATCTTATATGAGCGTGGTTTGTGGTGCCCCAAAACAATTGCAATAGTAACATCAAATTTGTGTTTCTACCTTTCTAAAACATTCATATAATGCTATAAACATCATTCTAAACAATGTTTTCGATATCCCACAGTTTTGATATGTGGTATTTTCATTATTGTTCAGTTACAAATATTTTCTAAATTTTATGTAATATATTTTTGACCTATTGACCATGTAGAAATATATTTTTTTCCTAAAATATCTGGGAATTTCCTAGTTATCTTTCTAAAAATTAATTTCCAGATTAATTTCATTTGTTTGGGAGTATGCTATGAACTTGATTCTTTGCTATGCTTTGAGAAGTGCTTTATACCTTAGCATGAAGTCAATTTCTATAAATGCTCCAGGTTCATTTGAAGAAAATGTGACTTTTTCAGTTGTTGGGTACAACATCTTATATATGTATATTAGATTGATTGTGTTGCTTGTTCTAAGTTTCCATATTTTTATTGATGTTTTTCCTACTTATTCTTTCAATTGCTGAAGGAGATGTGTTAAAATATCTTACTATAATTTTCAATTTTTATTCTATCAACTTTTCTTCACCATAAACTGAGGCTACATTTTCAGTGTATACAAAATATAATATCCTGATAGATTAATCTTTTTATCATCATAATACAACTCCCTTTAACTCTAGCAATTTTTTAAATACTATGTACTTTGTCTGATATTAAGTCAGTGTATCAGCTTTCTTTTTGTATTAATTTCCGTTCAAATTTTACTATTTCTATATCCTTACGTGTAAGATGTTTCAATTACAAGTGCTTTTAAAAAATCTGTTCTGATAATCTTTGTCTTTTTTAATTTGAGAGTGTACTGCATTTAAATATAACTGATTTTGGTACCTTCTATTATTTCTTTACAATTTGTTTTTTTCCTCATCATTTCCATCATTCATTGTGAGCTGAGTATACATCCTGCTTCATTGACTTTAGATTTCTCCATTTGTCTTTGACCATGGGATGTGGGTGCAGTTATCTCTACCTTCTGCCTACCTGTTCTCCATCATAGGAACATCATAGTCCAGGTAAGATGTGCTCTTTCAGCCAGAGTCCCAGGATAAGAAGATAGGAGGGACAAAGTAGAAGCCAACTAACAGCCTGGAGCTGAGCTCCAGTTAAGAGTCTAGAGTGGGCTTCCTTGGTGGCACAGTGGTTGAGAATCTGCCTGCCAATGCAGGGGACACGGGTTCGAGCCCTGGTCTGGGAAGATCCCACATGCCGTGGAGCGGCTGGGCCCGTGAGCCACAACTACTGAGCCTGTGCGTCTGGAGCCTGTGCTCCGCAACAAGAGAGGCCACGATAGTGAGAGGCCCGCGCACTGTGATGAAGAGCGGCCCCTGCTTGCCGCAACAAGGGGAAGCCCTTGCACAGAAATGAAGACCCAACACAGCCAAAAATAAAAAATATATATATATAAATAAATAAATAAAAGATTACTATTAAAAAAAAATCTCAGTGTGTAAACACTACAAAAAAAAAAGACTAAAAGCAGATGAAATTAATTAAAAAAAAAAAAAAGAGTCTAGAGTTACGAGCTCCACTTAAGACTACAACTAATAATAACTAATAGTTATAGAGTTTTAACATGTGCCCAGCACCTTCAATGTATCTTTTATAGGTGATCTCATTTAACCCTAACAAAGAGCCTCTGGGGCTGGTGTTATTATCTTATGTTACAGATGAGAACAGTGAGACCAAAAAGTTAAGATATTTACTCAGATTTGCAAGGCTAAAAAGTAGTAGAGCTAGGCCTTGAAACCAAGTAGTTTTAACCTAAAGCCATGTTTTTGACTACTGTGCTATGTTATTTCTTTTGAAGTCTGGAGAGTGGTTTCCAGTTTCATTTTTAATCAGTTCTCTTCTATTGCCCTTTCAGAGGTTCTGATTTCCTATCTGTCCTTCAAGTTCAGAAATTCTAGGAGTCTTCCCTTAAAAACCAATTCTCACCCATAAAAAGGAACGAAATAGGGTCATTTGTAAAGACGTGGATAGACCTAGAGACTGTCATACAGAGTGAAGTAAGTCAGAAAGAGAAAAACAAATATTGTATATTAACGTATATATGTGCAATCTGAAAAAATTGGTATAGATGATCTTATTTACAAAGTAGAAATAGAGACACAGATGTAGAGAACAAACGTATGGATACCAAGGGGGAAAGAGGAGATGGGATGAACTGGGAGATTGGGATTGACATATACACTATTGATACTATGTATAAAATAGATAACTAATGAGGACCTAATGTATAGTACAGGGAACCCTACTCAGTGCTCTGAGGTGACCTAAATGGGAAGGAAATCCAGAAAAGAGGGGATATATGTATACATATAACTGATTCACTTTGCTGTATAGTAGAAGCTAACATAACTGACACAACATTGTAAACCAACTATACTTCAATAAAAATTAAAAAAAAAAAAATTCTCGCATTTTTACATGTAACCAAGGCCTACATGTAACCGAGGCCTACAACACTGGTAGAGAACATACTTTTTGATTGAAGTGTCTCTCCCTTTCTCTCTTTTTAGTATAGTTTACTTTCCCCTTAGGTCTCTATGGAAGAAGGCTCGAGTCTGTCCCAAGAATATAACTGTGGTTTTTTTTGAGACCTCTGCAGCCCTCAGATTCTGCACTGATGATGCCTTTCATGGCTTAGTGAGGGAAATCCACAAGAAAGAGTCCATACCATCCTTGATGGAAAAGAAACTGAAAAGACAGCTTACGGAAGAAGTTAAAAGGCTCATTGAATTGTGATTTTCTCAGGGTTTTTGCCCAGTAATGGGATTGCTGGGTCGTATGGTAGTTCTATTTTTAGTTTTCTAAGGAACCACCATACTGTTCTCCATAGTGTCTGTATAAATTTACATTCCCACCAACTGTGCAAGAGGGTTCCCTTTTCTCCATACCCTCTCCAGCATTAATTGTTTGTAGATTTTTTGATGATGGCCATTCTGACTGGTGTGAGGTGATACCTCATTGTAGTTTTGATTTGCATTTCTCTAATGATTTGTGATGTTGAGCATTCTTTCATGTGTTTGTTGGCAATCTGTATATGTTCTGTGGAGAAATGTCTATTTAGGTCTTCTGCCCATTTTTGGATTGGGTTGTTTGTTTTTTTGTCATTGAGCTGCATGAGCTGCTTGTAAGTTTTGGAGATTAATCCTTTGTTAATGCTTTGTTTGCAAATATTTTCTCCCATTCTGAGGGTTGTCTTTTTGTCTTGTTTATGGTTTCCTTTGCTGTGCAAAAGCTTTTAAGTTTCATTAGGTCCCATTTGTTTACTTTTGTTTTTATTTCCATTTCTCTAAGAGGTGTGTCAAAAGGATCTTGCTGTGATTTATGTCATAGAGTATTCTGCCTATGTTTTCCTCTAAGAGTTTTATAGTGTCTAGCCTTACATTTAAGTCTTTAATCCGTTTTGAGCTTATTTTTGTGTATGGTGTTAGGGAGTGTTCTAAGAATCATGTACCACAATGTTCATTGCAGCTTTATTTACAATAGCCAGGACATGGAAGTAACCTAAGTGTCCATCGACAGATGAATGGATAACGAAGATGTGGCACATATATACAGTGGAATATTACTCAGCCATAAAAAGGAATGAAATTGAGTTATTTGTAGTGAGGTGGATGGACCTAGAGTCTGTCATACAGAGTGAAGTGAGTCAGAAAGAGAAAAACAAATACCATATGCTAACACATATATATGGAATCTAAAAAAAAAAAAAAGTTCTGAAGAACCTAGGGGCAGGACAGGAATAAAGACACAGATGTAGAGATTGGATTTGAGGACACGGGGAGGGGGAAGTGTAAGCTGGGACGAAGTGAGAGAGTGGCATGGACATATATGCACCACCAAATATAAAATAGATAGCTATTGAGAAGCAGCTTCATGGCACAGAGAGATCAGCTTGGTGCTTTATCACCACCTAGAGGGGTGGGATAGGGAGGGTGGGAGGGAGAAGCAAGAGGGAGGAGATATGGGGATATATGTATATGTATAGCTAATTCACTTTGTTATAAAGCAGAAACTAACACACCATTGTAAAGCAGTTATACTCCAATAAAGATGTTAAATAAATAAATAAATAAAATACTTTTTTTTTAAAAAGGCTCATTGAAGAAGAGAGAAAACATAACATGATATCCGTGCTTCTAACTCCCTTACTCTCACTCTGAATATTTTCAGTCAAGCAATTCTAGATGTTGTATTGTGCTTTAATATTCTCCCTCTCCCTCCACCACTCCCTTCCTCTCTCTCTGTCTCTCTCACTTTCAATATCTGCCTATAAGTAAAAGCAAAATCTGCATAACTCTACCTCTTGAGATAGTTTGTTTTGCCCTTAAGAGTTGGATGGATTTTGTCAATCAGCCAGATATGCTGCTTAGTTTTTACAATATATTACTAAATAAAATTGACATTCCAATTACCTCATTTCCCTTTAAAGACTCTAGCTTCATTTGGTATGCTGTCTGGTCATAGAGAAAATATTCAAAATTGCAGACAGAATGGTAAAAGGCTCAGGGGATCTGCCTTTGCCTGATAAGACTCCAGTTTTTTGCATTTCAGGAATCTCAGTAAATAATAAAGAAGCTCAGGAAACAATTCAGATCAGGAGTCTGCAACCTGGTCTTTCCTTAAGTGCAAAAGCCATGCTGCTTTTTCTTGAATGCTTGAGATGAACCTTAGAGGAATTATTAATAATAGGAACTAGTTGTGGGTCATTGGAGGGCTGAAATAAAATATCCCCATATTTACAGTGCTCTGCCCCATCAGGCTTCAGCAAAATTTTCACAGTGAAGTCACCGGGCTGTGGCAAATGGATACTGTTTTTATAGCAGTAAAAGAGAGGCTTCTATGAATCTGATGGTTCACATACTTCCAAAAGGACATCCTGAACCCTCTCAGTAAGGAGTCCCTATTAGGACTGAGTAACCTGAGTTAAGACCACCTGCAAGGCAAGAGGCTTCTTGACTCCAGAGACCCTGTGTTCGCCCTTTGTTGCCAAAATTTTCTATCTCTTCTTACTCAAATGATGAAACACCACCAGTTAGAGGGCTTTTTTTCTTGTTTGTTTTAAAATGGATCATTTTGTAAAATGAAGTTGCCCATATACTCATTTATCCCCTTGCATTAATTGGTGTATTCAAACTCAAACTCAGAAAGCACCTTACCAGAAAGAACAGTTCTGACTGTTTAATAGACTAGAATTAAAACAAAAAACATAAAGAACAGACAGCTAAACATGAGGTGGAATCCATCAAACTAATCTTCATGGGTTGGGGACAGTTTTTATCATAAATTAGAGAAAAGGAAGGACTAAGGCCAGAGTTATCATTAAACATGCAAGCACTTATCATTTTATTCACAATGCTTCTGGCACTGGATAATCTCTGAGAATGCAGGAATGAATCAAGGTAGTTTAACACTACCTAGAAGACTCACTTGTGGAAGAAAAATGGGATTATAAATTTGTAGATGAGAAGACACATTTTATATCGTAATATAGCTACAGCAAGAATGAATAGAGATTGTCATTTTCCAACCACTGGACTAAAATCTTAGCCTTTCAGAATATTGTACTTATGGATCCTTTTATTTCTTGGGGCCAAGGCCTTTCTCAAACCCACATGGACTTCACTGTTCTTATTCCTAAGCTCTGGGATCAAGGCAATCAGCTTGCATTTATTCACTTGTTAACTGCTTCTACTCTGTCCCTTTGGATTTTTCTCAACCCTCATCTTCTATGGAGTACGGCACAATCTCTTGAGTTTTCCCTGTCCCATATTACCTCTAAAATCAAATCCACTATATCTTTTCATTCTAAGGTATCCATAAGTAAGGAGAAAAACCAAAATATTTTTTTGAAAATGTGGAGATGATATAAAAATAACAAGATTCTTATAGCCATAGAACTGGTCTTTACTTCCTCTTTTCCTTTGCTCTAAATGTTTAATACTCTGCTTTTATCCTGCTAAAATGGGTTAGTACATTATTTTTCTCCCTCAGCTACCCTGACCCCTGGAACTCTTCCACGTTTCGGAAGACTCTGTGAATACTGCAGTCCATTAGATTGTTCTGTTTGCTAGAAGATGCAATCTAAGAAACAGAGTAGTTGGCATCTAGTTTCATATGACAGACCTACATCTTTGAAAACCTGATGACTGCCCTATCTATGAATAATAGTTGTGTTTGACACATTTCATTACACAACTAAAAGTCTTTGTAAATTTTATTTTACTGTCAGCTTTCGTGCCTTTGGCTCTAAAGTTTTGTGTCTCATTTCTCTCTTGTTCCTTCTCTATACTTTTTGAGTACTGATAAATAATTTACATGGTTTAGAAATTCTTAGAGAGTTTTAGATTGTGGAACAGTTACCAAGTCCAACCATTTCATCCTGTGGAAGGAAGGAGGTCTATAAATGATCACTCAGGGAAACTGCATGAATTTGAAATAATTATCACCAGCAGAGAGAGACAGACTTTAAGTATTTTTTAAACCAGTCTGCTAGAAGGAAGTAAATGTTCTAGAAGAATAAAACCTAGTTATTTCTGCCCAAAGACTATTGACTCACTCTCTTTGATATGACCTAAATTCCAAGATCTCATACCTGATCACTATCCCTGAAAACTTCTAACCAGACCTAGGATACCTCAATCAATCTCAAATCTTAAAGAAGAAAAGCACAATGTTCACATACCCACATAGCAAAGGGAGTGTCAAGAAACTATGAAACAATAAGCATCCATGTGCATTGTAAACAAATATGTAGTCACCCAAGACAATTTACCAAATAGTGACTAAATGCGTGCTATGTGCAAGCACTTTTCTAGATACCACTGGGTGTGTGTGCATGCATGTGTGTGTGTTGGAGAGGCACTATGCAATTCCAAATACATTTTCTGCTCTCTAGAAATATATCATCTATTTATTTTATGTATTTTTAATTAACTGATCTTGTGGGTCTCCATAATAAAATAATTTGCCAGATTGGACACAAATGACAGTTTATAATGAGGCTTGGAACTTGTGTAGAAAATGCCAATAAGAAAAAAACATGGACAGCTAGAGCCAAGCATTATTCACATCACACTCATATATGCAAAGAACAGGTAGCTGTTTTATTTCTCTAACTTGTCTATTCTTTCTCATGCGTCCTTGACTGATGGGTAGCTGGGGTGAGGAGGAACTAAATTTTGGTTTAGTCCAGTAATTCAGTGCTAATCTAAGGCAATAATTTAAGAAACATATTTAAATAACACAACTTCTGCATGGGGCACTTAGGCCAGTTGTTTTCGTTCAAAGTTCTGCCCTGTTCACTGTCCTTTCCAAAATTGCACCTGAGTATGGGGGAAAGGTGTGGCTTATGTGACCTCATGGCAGTAGAATTTCCTCCTCTCATCTTCTAAGTCCTACAGTATCCTCTGTATTGTTTTTGATATTTTTAACCAAGGGTCGGGCCTGATTCTTTTTTTTTTTTTTTTAATTTATTCAATTGTCATTAGAACACTTAACATGAGATCTACCCTATTAACAAATTTTTAAGTGTACAATATATTATTGCTAACTATAAAAACAATGTTGTACATCAGATCTTTAGGGCTTCTTGCTTGAAACTTTGTGCCCTTTGATTAGTAATTCCCCATTTCTCCCTCCCCCCAGCCCTTGGCAACCATTTGATTCTGTTTACTAGACTGGTTTACTCTGAGGTATGTCAAAGACAGGCAAGTGGGCCCATGATAAATAGGCACTTTCTACTGGAATACATGAACTTGTCCCTTTGCCTTTGGGTCTCAAGGTCCTTCTCAACACAGTCTCTTTATTCTTACACCAGGTCTCTTCCAGTCCATTTCTGCCAGTACTTTTGACTCTCTTTGGTATTATTTGCATGTCACACATAGGCCATGGGGATTCCTGAGCATTGTCTCAATAAAGCTGTTGCAGCTCTCTGCCCCCACCTCTGTCTAGCTCATGTGGGGCTGTCCCAGGGAGTCCAGCTTACTCCTAGCATTCCTTAAAAGTGAAATATAAACAAAGGCCAATCAGAATGGAGATATAGTGTAAACAGTAAGTGTGTTCATAACTGTGGGAAACTCAGTCACTAGCCCCAGTGTTTTCAAACTTCCTTGTGATTGCTTGTAAGCAACCTCCCATTAGTTGGCTTGAAAGGCATAGAGTGGAGGATTAGGAAGAGATGCTGTTCTATGACCCATATGCTTTATTAGTGTCTCTCTTCCACAAGCCATCTGGTGGAAGGGGAGTAGGCTACTTACTTATTCTATCTCTAAGTAACCCTTCAACAACATGCTGGAACCTAAAATAAATAAGAAAACAGAATTTGATTGTCAAAGATGAGAAATGAGTTTCTTATTTTAGGGGGCTTCTGTTCAATGAGTGGTACTCATTGAATAGACATTTTTCCAAAGAAGACATGCAGATGGCCAAACACACATGCAAATATGTTCATTATTAATCATCATTCATCATTAATCATCAGAGAAATGCAAATTAAAACCACAATGACGTATCATCTCACACCTGTCAGAATGGTTATCATCAAAAAGAACACAAATAACAAATGTTGGCTAGAATGTAGAAAAAAGGGAACACTTATACAATGTTGGTGGGATTGTAAATTGGTGGAGCTACTGTGGAAAACAGTATGACAGTTTCTCAAAATATAAGAATACAGACACCATATGACCCAGCAATTCCATCCTGGTGTACATTCAAAATAAAAACAAGAACATAAATTTGAAAAGATACATGCACCCCAATGTTCACAGCAACATTGTTTAGAATTGCCAAGATATGGGAGCAACCTAAGTGTCTGTCAACAGATGAATGGATAAAGAAGATATGGTATACGTATATAATGCATTACTATTTAGCCATAAAAAAGAATGAAATTTTGCCATTTGTTACAATATGGATAGATTTGGAGGGTATTATGCTAACTGAAATAAGTCAGAGAAAGACAGATACTGTATAATATCACCTATATGTGAAATCTAAAAAAAACAAACTAGTGAATGTAACAAAAAGAAACGGACTGACAGGTACAGAGTACAAACTAGTAGTTACCAGTAGGGAGAGGGAAGGGGGAGGGGCTAGTTGAAAGTGGAGGATTAACAGGTACAACTACTATACATAAAACAAATAAGCTATAAGGATATATTATATAACACAGGTAGTATAGCCAATATTTTATAATAACTATAAATGGAGTATAAACTTTAAAAATTGTAAATCACTATGTTATACACCTGTAACTTTATATAATATTGTAAAAAATATGAAAACCCCATCTCAATAAAGATGGTACATATTTTTTTAAAAAGGGTAAAAAGCCATGGATCAAGAAAAATTTCAAGATAGGAGAATATACCTAAACATATTTTAAAACATAATGATCCCTGTTACACATGCACCAACTAAGACTGAGCCTCTTGAACTATATTTATATAAATTAAAGTTGCAGTTCTTCTAGTTTGGTTGTTTACATGATACTAGGGAATGTTCTAACATCTACCTGGCTTAAATCGTTTACTGTAAGGTTGCATTTGAACACTTCCACTTGGCCTAAGGTTTCCCAATTAGAGTTACTATTTGGGTTTAGATGGCAAAAGTGAAGTTGTTCTTTCAAGCCATCCATATACTATTAAATACAAACGTTAGAAAGTATAAAATTTAGTCTTCTATTAAAATATCAAGAGCATAAATATATTTGTCATATAATCTTGTTGCCGATTGTAAAAGCAGAGCAGAAGGGACTGTGCTGGAAAGGACAAAGAATATGTGAATTTTTATTGGTAAAAAAAAGAGTACCTAGACCATTCATCATTTTCAGGTCTAAGTAGCCTACTGGGAACTCTGGACATACAGGATAGAACAAAGGAATCAGAGTCCCCAAGGTAAAGGGATTATTAAGAGGAGTAAAGGGATGCTGGCCACAAAAGCAGGGTAGGAGCTAAGAATGCAACACAAAACTCACACCGACAGACTATCATCTACTTCATTCACCTTTTTTGCTTCAGTCCAGCTCTGTCTCTAACACACACACACACATGCACACACACACATATATATCGGTATAACTGTCACTCTTCAAACTATTGGTGTGAAAAATTAAATATTATAAAAAAGAAATCACATCAGTGCTCACTTCAGCAGCACATATAGTAAAATTGGAACAATACAGAGAAGATTAGCATGGGCCTTGCACAAGAATGACACGTGAATTTGTGAAGCATTCCACATTTTTAGGCCAGAAGGGAGTGACACAATATATTTAAAGTCATGAAAGGGAAAAACCTACAACCAAGAATATCCAACAAGGCTCTCATCCATATTGCACGGAGAAATCGAAAGCATTGTAGACAAGCAAAAGCTGAAAGAATTCAGCACCACCAAACCAGTTTTACAACAAATGCTAAAGGAACTTCTTTAGGTAGAAAAGAAAAGGCCACATCTAGAAATAAGAAAATTATGAAATGGAAAATCTCAATGGTAAAGGCAAACCTACAGTAAAGGTAAGAAATCATCCACACACAAACTAGTAGGGAAGTTAAAAGACAAAAGTAATAAAATTATCTTTATACACAATAAGCACTTAAGGGGTATGCAAAATAATTACATGTGAAATATGATATCAAAACCAGAATCATGACAGGAGGAGAGGACAAGTGCAGGAGATTTAAAATGCTATTGAAATTAAGAGATCAGCAAACTAAAGCATTCATGTGTATATATAGACTGCTATACCAAAGCATCACAGTAACTGAAAACCAAAAATCTATAATAGATATAAAGACATAAAGATAGTCATCAAACCACAAGAGAAGAGAAAAAAGAAGAAACAGAAAAAAAGACTGACAAAAACAAATCCAAAACAATTAACAAAGTTTAAATAAGAATACACATATTGATAATTACTTTAAATAGAAACAAATTAAATGCTCCAACTAAAAGACAAAGACTTCCTGAATGGGTACAAAAACAAGACCAGTATATATGCTGTCTACAAGAGACACACTTCAGATCTAAAGACAAATACAGACTGAAAGTGAGGGAATGGAAAAAAGGTATTCCATGCAAATGGAGGTCAAAAGAAAGCTGGAGTAGCAATATTTATATAAAAAAAAATAAACTTTAAAATAAAGACTTTTATAAGAGACAAAGAATGACACTTCATAATGATCAAGGGATCAATCCAAGAAGAAGATATAATAATTGTAAATATACATGCACTCAACATAGAAGCACTTCAGTATATAAGGCAAATATTAACAAACGTAAAAGGAGAAATCGACAGTAACACAAAAAATTGATAAACATTTAGCCAGATTCACCAAGAAAGGGTCCAAATCAATAAAATCAAAACTGTAAAAGAAGTTACAGCTGACACCACAGAAATAAAAAAGATCGTAAGAGACTATTATTAGCAATTATACACCAATAGAATGGACAACCTAGAGGAAATGAACAAATTCTTAGAAGGGTACAATCTCCCAAACTGAACCAGGAAGAAATAGAAAATATGAACACACCAATTACCAGTACTGAATTGAATCAAAAATAGTAATACAAAACTCCCAAAAACAAAAGTCCAAGACCAGATGACTTCACAAGTGAATTCTACCAAATATTTAGAGAAGAGTTAACATCTATCCATCTGAAACTATTCTAAAATATTGCAGAGAAAGGAACACTTCTGAACTCATTCTATGAGGACACCATCACCCTGATAACAAACCAGACAAAGATGTCACAGAAAAAGAAAACTACAGGCCAATATCACTGATGAATATAGATGCAAAAATCCTCAACAAAATACTAGCAAACCAACTCCAAAAACACATTGAAGGGATCATACACCATGATCAAGTGGAATTTATGCCACAGATGCAAAAAATTTTCAATATCCGCAAATCAATCAGTGTGATACACCACATTAACAAATTGAAGAATAAAAACCATATGATGATTTCAATAGATGCACAAAAATGTTTTGACAAAATTCAACACTGATTTATGATAAAAACTGTCCAGAAAGTAGGCATAGAGGGAACATACCTCAACATAATAAAGGCTATATATGACAAACCCATAGCTAACATCATATTCAGTGGTCAAAGCTGAAAACCTCACCTCTAAGATCAGGAAGAAGACAAGGATGCCCAGTCTGGACACTTTTATTCAACACAGTATTGGAAGTCCTAACCACAGCAATCAGAGAAAGAAAAGAAAAAAAAGGAATCTAAGTTGGAAAAGAAGTAAAACTGTCACTGTTGGCAGATGACATAGCAACATACATAGAAAATCTTAATGATGCTACAAGAAAACTACTAGAGATCATCAATGAATTTGGTAAAGTTGCAGGATATAAAATTAATATAGAAATCTGTCACATTTCTATACACTAACAACTAAAGATAAGAGAGAAAAATTAAGGAAAAGATCCCATTTTCCATCAAAAATAAAATAAAATACCTAGAAATAAACCTACCTAAGGAGGCCAAAGACCTGTACTCCAAAAACTATAAGATATTTTTGAAAGAAATTGAAGATGACACAAACAGATGGAAAGATACACAGTGTTCTTGGATTGGAAGGATCAATATTTTTAAAATAACCACACTACCTAAGGCAATTTACAGATTCAATACAATTCCTATCAAATTACCAATGGCATTTTTAACAGAACTAAAAGAAAAGATTTAAAAATTTGTATGGAAATACAAAAGACCTTGAATAGCTAAAGCAATCTTGAGAGAAAAGAATGCATCTGGAGGAATCAGGCTCCCTGACTTCACACTATATCACAAAGCTACAGTCATCAAAACTGTATGGTACCGGAATAAACAGAGACATGTAAATGATTGGAACAGAATAGAAAGCCCTGAAATAAACCAACTCACCTATGGTCAATATGGTCAATTAATCTATGACAGAGGAGGTCAGAGTATACTATGGAGAAAAAGACAGTCTCTACAATAAATAGTACAGGGAAGACTGGACAGATACATGTAAAAAAAAATGAAATTAGAACATTCTCTAACACCATATAAAAAAATAAACTCAAAATGTATTAAAAACCTAAATGTAAGACTGGATACTATAAAACTCCTGGACGAAAACAGAGGCAGAACACTCTTTGACATAAATCGCACCAATATTTTTTTGGATCCATATCTTAGAGTAATGGAAATAAAACCAAAAATAAATAAATGGGACCTAACGAAACTTAAAAGCTTAACTATAAACAAAACAAAAAGGCAACCCACATAATGGAAGAAAATATTTGCAGACAATGTGATCCACAAGGGATTAATTTCCACAATACATAAACAGCTCAATATCAAAAAAGAAACACTCAATCAAAAAATAGGCAGAAGATCACATTTCTCCAAAGAAGACATACAGATGGTCAACACACACATGAAAAGATGCTCAACATCACTAATTATTAAAGAAATGCAAAACAAAACTACAATGAGATATCACCTTACACTGGTCAGAATGGCCATCATCAGAAAGTCTATAAATAATAAACACTCGAGAGTGTTTGGAGAAAAGGGAATCCTTCTACTCTGTTGATGTGCATGTTAATTGGTGCAGCCACTATGGAAAAGAGTATGGATGCTCCTTAAAAATCCAAAAATTAGAGTTAACATATCATCCTGCAATCCCAATCCCAGGCCTATATGTAAAGAAAACCATAATTTGAAACGATGCATGCACCCCAATGTTCATAGTGGCACTACTTCCAATAGCTAAGACATGGAAGTAACCTAATTGTCCATCAACAGATGAGTGGGTAAAGAAGATATGGTATATATACACACTATAATACTACTCAGGTATAAAAAAAGAATGAAATAATGCTATTTGCAACAACATGGATGGACATAAAGATTATCATACTATTTGAAGTAAGTCAGAAAGAGAGAGACAAATATCACTTATATGTGGAATCTAAAATATGACACAAATAAACTTATATATAAGACAGAAATAGACTCAAAGACATATAAAATAAACATATGGTTAGCAGAGGGGAAGGGGGGTAGGGATAAATTAGAAGTGGGGGATTAACAGATACAAACTACTGTATATAAAATAGATAAACAACAAGGTCCTACTGTATAGCACAGGGAACTATACTTAATATCTTGTAATAACCTATAAGGGAAAAGAATCTGAAAAAAATATATATGTATTTTTTACTATATCTCCCAGTTTTAGTAAAAATTATCTCAAAAGAAGAAAAATTTTGTTTTCTGATATACCTCCTATGTGACTAAGATAACAAAAATAATTTAATCTTCTGACTCTGCTGCAATCAGGGCTTCATTCAGCTTTCTCTAGAGGTTTAATTAAAACCAGCTAATAAATAAAATAAAAATATGGTTTCTGGAATAGATCCATAGTATCTCTTTAAAATACATAAAATATGAGGATGGTTTACCTCCCTTTATAGGTTAGGGAAATAGGACCCTGAAAACATTGCTATTGGAAATCAGTTCCTCCAGGGAAGTTCATTAGACAAGGGAGTGAGACATCAATTAAGGGAAGTCGACCAAAGGTTTTAAATTTACTGCTGGTGAGAAGTGCTGGACTTGCAGCAATTAGAATCTGAATTTATGTGTTGAAAAGGTGAAGAAAAATAAAAGTACTACCAGCATGCCACTATCCTGATGATGTTTGGGAAGCTTAAAACAACTATAACTCAAGAGTTTTCTGTTCATACTGAGTCTGAATCACAGAATTTGTGACTTTCAGAGGATATGCTAAAAAAAATATTGAGCTGAAATAACAGATGACTCATGAATTCACAAGTACTCAACTCACTAACAGATAATTCAGCATTGAATTATTCACATATTTATTCACTTAATTTTTTATTGAAGTATACTTAATTACAATATTATATTAGTTTCAAGTGTACGACATAGTGATTTGATATTTTTATAGATTATATTCCATATAATGTTATTATAAAACATTCATTATATGCCCTGTACTGTACATTACATCCTTGTAACTTATCTATTTTATGCTTGTTAGTTTGTACCTCTTAATCCCCCTCAGTCATTTTGCCCCTTCTCTCACCCTCTACCCGCTGGCAACCACCAACCTTTTCTCTGTATCTGTGAGTCTGTTTCTGTTTTGTTTTATTCTTTAGATTTCATATATAAGTGAAAACATACAGAATTTGTCTTTCTCTGTTTGACATTTCACTAAGCATAATACCCTCTACCCTTCAGGTCAATCCAGTTATCACAAATGGCAAAATATCTTTCTTCTTAATGGTTGAATTATACACATAATTATATTATATATTATATAGTTACACATAATATAAAATACATAATATATATCTCACATATTCTTTATCCATTCATCTGTTGATGGACACTTAGGTTGCTTAATATTTTGGCTATTGTAAATAATGCTGCTATGAACATTGAGGAGCATATATCTTTTCTATTTAGTGTTTTCATTTTCTTCAGATAAAATACCCAGGAATACAATTGCTTCATCATATGTTAGTTCTATTATTAATATTTTGAGGAACCTCCATATAGTTTTCCATAGTAGCTGAATCAATTACATGCCCACCAACAGGGCATTACAGTTCCCTTTTCTCTATATCCTTGCCAACATTTGTTATGTGTGGTCTTTTTGATGACAGCCATTCTGACAGGTATGAGGTGATATCACACTGTGGTTTTGATTTGTATTTCCCTGAGGATTAGTGATGTTAAGAATCTTTTCATGTGCCTATTGGTTATCTGTATGTCTTCTCTGGAAAATGTTTATTCAGGTCCTCTGCTTATCTTTTAATCAGGTGGTTTGTTTTCACTTAATATTTTTGAGCTCCTATTCTGTGCAACACACCCTGATTAGCATTTTTATTAACTCCTCAGTAATCACACACACAAAAACAAAGGATTCATACACAAAGAACATAATTTCTGAGACCTTACTCTGTGTCAAATACTGCACTAAATCAAGGGGATAATATTGTACCAAAATAACTATTGTCCTTGCTCTTTTGGAGCTTACAGTCTAATCAGGAAGAAAGATAGTGATAAAATATTTAGATTTATAATGTTTAAATTGGGACCATAATCAATGCTATAATGAATTGTGGTGTGTAAATATTGTCCATAATAGGAACATTTGAACTAGTTGAGGAGCTCAGGAGCTTCCCTGAAGACATGAAGATTGGGTTGGGATATGAAGGAGGAACATTATTTATTTAGGCCAAGAGGATAGGGATGATGTTAATGTATTTCAATCAGCAAGAACAGCATGGGTATCAGCCCTCTGGCAAGTGGATGCATCATGAGTAGAGGTGACCAGCATGATAGGGAGGAAAAAAAAGAGGTCTGTGAAATGATGACACATGAAGGGAGACTTGGAAAAAAAAAAAAAACATGCAGATCTATTTAGGTAGGAGTTATGAGTTTGGTCTTTATTTTGAGAAAAATGAGAGGCTATTAAATGGAGTTAAACAGTTAGATGAAGTAACAATTATTTGGTCTTTAAAATGTTAATTTTGGAAGGAAGAGGCAAGATAGTGGAGTAGAAAAACTCTGAGCTCACAACACCTCATGGAAACACCAAAATTACAGCAATTTACAGAACACCTATCGAAGAAAAAGACAAGAACCTACCAGAAAAGATCTTCTACAACTAAAGATAAAAAGAAGGAACCACACCAAGACAGCTAAGAGGGTTAAAGTCATGGTATAGTCAAGCCCAATAACTCAGGTGGGTGACCCACAAACAGGAGAATAATTACAATGGCAGAGGTTCTCCCTATGGACTGAAGGGACTGAGTCCTATATTGGGCATCCCAGCCTGGGGGTCCTGTGCCAAGAAGACAAACCTCATCAAGAAAAAAGAGCATGAGAGAGAGGGCCCAAATCAATAAAATCAGAAATAAAAAAGGAGAAGTTACAACTGACACTAGAGAAATACAAAGGACCATAAGAGATTATTGCAAACAAGTGTATGATAATAAAATTGACAAATTCTAAGAAACATACAATCTCCCAAAACTGAACCAGAAAGAAATAGAAAGCATGAACAAACCAATTACCAGTAATGAAACTGAATCAGTAATTGTAAAACTTCCAGGACCAGATGCCTGAATTATGCCAGACATTTAGAGAAGTGTTAACACCTATCTTTCTTCAAACTATCCCAAAAAATTATAGAGGAAGGAATGCTTCCCAATTTATTCTGAGACCAGCATCACCCTGATACCAAAACCAGACAAAGACATCACATAATAAAAGAAAATTACAGGCCAACATCACTGATGAACATAGATGCAAAAATCCTCAACAAAATATTGGCAAGCCAAATTCAACAATAATTAAAAGGATCAGACTCAAAGACATAGAAAACAAACTTATGATAAACAAACTGGGAGCGAGGGCAGGAGGGATAAATTTGAAGTTTGGCATTAGCAGATACAAACCACTATATATAAAAGAGATAAACAACAAAGTCCTACTGTATAGTACAGGAAACTATATTCAATACTTTGTAACAAAATATAATGGAAAAGAATCTGAATTACTTTGCTGTACACCAGAAACTAACACAACATTGTAAATCAAACATACTTCAAAAAAAAAAATCATACACTATGATCAAGTGGGATTTATTCCAGGAATGCAAGGATTTTTCA
Organism: Eubalaena glacialis; assembly: GCF_028564815.1. Lineage (NCBI taxonomy): Eukaryota > Metazoa > Chordata > Mammalia > Artiodactyla > Balaenidae > Eubalaena > Eubalaena glacialis. The sequence continues at coordinate 35,130,029 of NC_083730.1, forward strand.
ATATCCACAAATCAATCAGTGTGATACATCACATTACCAGATTTAAGAATTAAAAACATATGATAACCTCAATAGATGCAGGCAAAGCTTTTGATAAAATTCAACATCCATTCATGATAAAAACTCTCCAGAAAGTTGGTATAGAGGGAACATACCTCACCATAATAAAGGCCGTATGTGACAAACCCACAGCTAACATCATACTCCACAATGAAAACTTGAAAGCATTTCCTCTTAGATCAGGAACAAAACAAGGATTCCCACACTTTCTACTTTTATTCAAAGTACTACTAGCAGTCCTAAACACAGCAATCAAAGAAGGAAAAGGAATCCAAATTGGAAAAGAAGAAGTAAAACTGTCATTGTTTTCACATGACATTATACTATACATAGAAAATCCTAAAGATGTGACCAAAACTACTAGAAATCATCAATGAATTCAGTAAAGTTACATGATACAAAAATAACATGCAGAAATCTGTTTCTCTACACTAACATTAAACGATCAGAAAGAAAAATTAAAGAAACAATCCAGTTGCAATGACATCAAAAAGGGTAAAATACCTAGGAGTAAACCTACCTAAGGAGGTAAAAGACCTGTATTCAGAAAACTATAAGACACTGATGAAAGAAATTGAAGATGAAACTAACAGATGGAAAGATATACTGTGTTCATAATTTGAAGAATTACCATTCTTACAATGACCATAATACCCAAGGCAATCTACAGATTCAATGCAATCCCCATCAAAATACCAATGGCATTTTTCACAGAATGATATAGAAGAACAGATTTGTAGGTATCATGCTCTGTAACTTCAGACTGTATTACAAAGCTACAGTCATCAAAACTGTATGGTACTGGCACAAATGAATCAATGGACAAAGGATTAATCTCCAAAATATATAAACAGCTCATGCAGCTCAATATTAAGAAAACAAACAACCCAATCCAAAAATGGGCAGAAGACCTAAATAGACATTTTTCCAAAGAAGACATACAGATGGCCCAGAAGCACATGAAAAGCTGCTCAACATCACTAATTATTAGAGAAATGCAAATCAAAACTACAATGAGGTATCATCTCACACCAGTTAGAATGGGCATCATCAGAAAATCTACAAACAACAAATGCTGGAGAGGGTGTGGAGAAAAGGGAACCCTCTTGCACTGTTGGTGGGAATGTAAATTGATACAGCCACTATGGAGAACAGAATGGAGGTTCCTTAAAAAACTAAAAATAGAATTACCATATGATCCAGCAATCCCACTACTGGGCATATACCCAGAGAAAACCATAATTCAAAAAGACACATGCACCCCAATGTTCATTGCAGCACTGTTTACAATAGCCAGGTCATGGAAGCAACCTAAATGCCCATCGACAGATGAATGGATAAAGAAGTTGTGGTACATATATACAATGGAATATTACTCAGCCATAAAAAGGAACGAAATTGGGTCATTTGTTGAGACGTGGATGGATCTAGAGACTGTCATACAGAGTGAAGTAAGTCAGAATGAGAAAAACAAATATCGTATATTAACACATATATGTGGAACCTAGAAAAATGGTACAGATGAACTGGTTTGCAGGGCAGAAATTGAGACACAGATGTAGAGAACAAATGTATGGACACCAAGGGGGGAAAGCCACGGGGAGGTAGGGGTGGGGGTGTGATGAATTGGGCGATTGGGATTGACATGTATACACTAATGTGTGTAAAATTGATGACTAATAAGAACCTGCTGTATAAAAAAAATTAAATAAAATTCAAAAATTAAGAAAAAAATAAAGAGGATATATGAATGGCCAATAAGCACATGAAAAAAAAAAAGTCTGCAGTTAGCCTTAGATTGCTAGTTAAGAGATGCAGGATATAGTCTCAGATATATTGGTAACTGAATTTGTGATTATGAAAACATTTTATATTCTTCTGGGCTTTAATTTCTCCATTTTAGAAATAGGAATAGTAAACCCTACCAACCTCTCTATTGTGAAGATCAAATGGGGTTAAAAACTAATAAAGGTCTTTCATTAGGGAGAATTTGGCATTGTGTTCCTTAAATTCATGTAAATTGTTAGGAATATTATGTGAATGTTGAAATAAGAGGCCAACTTCAGGTGGAGAAGTAATGGACAGGAATGCAGAGAAGAGATTATTACTATAAAAGAAAGCTGCAATCAGGATAGAGATTTTGAAAAGGCTGGTTTGGAGATTCTAATTCTTATGAATAATAATCCCTAATAAACAAGTTTGGTGGGAGGGGGAAGCAAAGTGAGAAATGGTAATAAAGTGTTTAGAGAGATCAAGAGCAGGACAGGAAGTAAAAAAGAGAAGAGCAGACTTGCAAGAAAAATATTCATTTTTTACACAAAGCTCTGAATCTAATAAAAATGTACCTAACACTATAGCCTGAAGTATATGTTAGATGTACAAAATGATCAGGGAGAATAATTAGAAATCCTAAGAATTAAGTAAATCAGGATCTGCCTGTGTTTTGATGTAGTCATTGTGGAATGAAAATGTTAAACTTTTTATAAAGCAAGCGTTTTTCTTAAATCTTTTTTGTGTTCTGTATTATTTTTGAGCGTGGTGAAACTATGGAGTCTCAAGAAAAATGTACACAAAAAATTTCCTACTTGTCCATGTATATGTACTCACACTTAACATGTACACTTACATCTATATGTACCCATACAACTACATCTACAGCTTTACCTACAGTTACAGAGACTTATACATATACATATACAATTTCATGGAGTTCATCAACACCCTGAATTTGGTCTATAGACTGCTAGACACAAAAATTTCTACCCTTCTCTAGAGATTAGCTAGAATCTTTGTTTCTATGATTTGGTGGTAATTTAAGTAAGTAACAGAGAAGGAAAAGTTCTAAGAGAATGAGCATGTTAATACTATGACACAACATAGCATAACAGAACAACATTTTAACTACAACTCTTTAAGTTAGTTCTAAGATAAATGGACAAGCTTTCAACAGTTTTTTTTATTTATAATAGAGTACATCTCATCTCCTGTGATAGTTGGTAAGTTATGTAAAAAAGTTGGTTAAAGCAGGATAGTTTTAAAAACTCATACACAGCTAAACAAATATTTTACTTTATATGTATATATTCAAATTTATCTATCAATCTTTTTCTATCCATTTTACAATTTTGACAATTTTTACCCTGTTTATATAAGGAAAAAATGATTTTTGCATACCCAAGTTGTTTGCACTTTGAACTGAGAATACATCAGCTTTAAAATCAGAAGGCCTCGGCAGTATTCCTGGACTAGACACTCAGAAGCTAAATGATCTCAGTGAAGTTACTTAAATTATATGCCTTACTTCCTGAAACTTCATGGACTGTTATTAGCTTTGAGTGAAGTATGCAACCAAAGTATTTAATAAAGGCTTTTACCTGGGTACTCCTGAACCCACAGATGGAGGCATAAGTCTCTGACTAGCGGGACCACAAAGAATTAGTTCAGATTCAGGACGGTTTTTTGTCAAAAGATTGGGTGGAAAAAATTCTGAATGGGAGTCAACAAGTGGCTTATGAGTCCTGACAACAGCATTCTGATTCACCCTGACAAAATAATTAAAAGATTTTAGTTTAATTTCCCTATTTATAAAAGGACAGGACCAAAAATAAAATACCAGCCCAAACACGTTATTATTCCTACTCCTCTTCTCTGAATTTTCTGCAAATTTCTTTGTATACTTATATTATAAATCAATATATAATTCATATTAAGCTTTGAAAATATTTGAAAATAGCTCTTCAGGAACCCTAGATTAGGAATCACTATATAAAATAATCCCGAAGCTCTCTCTCAGCTCTCAAAAAATTTATGATTTTAATATATTCTATCAATATACCTATGTGGCTAATAAACAACACAATTTGCTAGGAACAAAAACATTTTTTCTTTGCCTTTTATTATCTTCAAAAAAAAATATATATATATATAAAGATTTTAGGGTAGTCACAGCTAGTGGTATACATGAGACTAGGACATAAAATAAACTTTTATTACCTTTCAAATAGTCATTTTCCCCTTTGTTTCTTGTACCAGCACATAAGCTTTCAGTCTTCTCAGGAAATAGAACACACATACAAACAGTTTTTGTGTGAATACACTGGGATTTTATCTGTGTCATTAAATTCACATGTCAGACTGCTCATGTTGTGAAATCAAGGGAAGAAGAACAAATGGAGCAATTTAAAAAGTTAAGTTTATTTGGCCAGTAAAGAAATAATTTCTTATAATACAGAACAGAAAGGGACAAAAAGACTGGAGCACCAAAAATCTAATCTCTTTATCCACCTGCAGATTAAGCCTCAGAAAAAGATGGAGTATATATAAGGAAAGTATGACTTTCAGAAGTCAGAACTGAAAGAAAATGTAAACATATTCATTTAAATTAAAAGTTGAGCTGGGAGAAGAAGATGGCGGAAGAGTAAGACGCGGAGATCACCTTCCTTCCCACAGATACATTAGAAATACATCTACACGTGGAACTGCTCCTACAGAACACCCACTGAACGCTGGCAGAAAACGTCAGACCTCCCAAAAGGCAAGAAACTCCCCACGTACTTGGGTTGGGCAAAAGAAAAAAGAAATAACAGAGACAAAAGAATAGGGACGGGACCTGCACCTGTGGGAGGGAGCCGTGAAGGAGGAAAGGTTTCCACGCACTAGGAAGCCCCTTCACAGGCAGAGACTGCGGATGGCAGAGGGGGGAAGCTTCGGAGCAACGGAGGAGAGCGCAGCCACAGGGGTGCGGAGGGCAAAGCAGAGAGACTCCAGCACAGAAGCTCGGCGCTGAGCAGCACTCACCAGCCCGAGAGGCTTGTCTGCTCACCCGCCGGGGCGGGCGGGGGCTGGGAGCTGAGGCTCGGGCTTCGGTCGGATCGCAGGGAGAGGACTGGGGTTGGCGGCGTGAACACAGCCTGAAGGGGTTAGTGAACCACAGCTAGCCGGGAGGGAGTCCGGGAAAAAGTCTGCAGCTGCCGAAGAGGCAAGAGACTTTTTCTTCCCTCTTTGTTTCCTGGTGCGCGAGGAGAGGGGATTCAGAGCGCCGCCTAAACGAGCTCCAGAGCCGGGCACGAGCCGCGGCTATCAGCGCGTATCCCACAGCAACAGGGGCGCAGAGGGAAAAGTGGAGAGATTCCCGCACAGAGGAGCGGTGCCGACCTGCACTCACCAGCCCGAGAGGTTTGTCTGCTCACCCGCCGGGGCGGGCGGGGGCTGGGAGCTGAGGCTTGGGCTTCGGTCCGACCGCAGGGAGAGGACTGGGATTGACGGCGTGAACACAGCCTGAAGGGGTTAGCACACCACAGCTAGCCGGGAGGGAGTCCAGGAAAAAGTCTGCAGCGGCCGAAGAGGCAAGAGACTTTTTCTTGCCTCTTTGTTTTGCGGCGCGCAAGGAGAGGGGATTCAGAGCGCTGCCTAAATGAGCTCCAGAGACGGGCGCGAGCCGCGGCTATCAGCGCGGACCCCAGAGACGGGCATGAGATGCTAAGGCTGCTGCTGCCGCCACCAAAAAGCCTGTGTGCGAGCACAGGTCACTCTCCACACCGCCCCTCCCGGGAGCCGGTGGAGCCCGCCACGGCCAGGCTCCCGTGATCAGGGGCCAACTTCCCCAGGAGAACGCACGGCGCGCCTCGGGCTGGTGCAACGTCACGCCGGCTTCTGCCACTGCAGGCTCGCCCCTCATCCGTATCCCTCCCTCCCCCCGCCTGAGTGAGCCAGGGCCCCCGAAGCAGCTGCTCCTTTAACCCCGTTCTGTCTGGGCGGGGAACAGACGCCCTCAGGCGACCTACAAGCAGAGGCGGCTCCAAATCCAAAGCTGAACCCGGGGAGCTGTGCGAACAAAGAAGAGAAAGGGAAGTCTCTCCCAGCAGCCTCAGAAGCAGTGGATTAAAACTTCACAAACAACTCAATGTGCCTGCGTCTGTTGAATACCTGAATAGACAACGAATCATCCCAAATTCAGGAGGTGGACTTTGGGAGCAGGATATATTAATTTTTCCCCTTTTCCTTTTTTTTTTTTGAGTGTATATGTATATGCTTCTGGGTGAGATTTTGTCTGTATAGCTGTGCTTTATAATAGCTTTATTTTACTTCACTATATTTTATCCTCTTTCTTTCTTTCTTTCTTTCTTTCTATTTTTTCTCCCTTTTACTCTGAGCCGTGTGGATGAAAGGCTCTTGATGCTCCAGCCAGGCATCAGGGCTGTGCCTCTGAGGTGGGAGAGCCAGCTTCAGGACACTGGTCCACAAGAGACCTCCCAGCTCCATGTAATACCAAACGGCGAAAATCTCTTAGAGATCTCCATCTCAATATCAAGACCCAGCTTCACTCAACGACCAGCAAGCTACAGTGCTGGTCACCCTATGCCAAACAACTAGCAAAACAGGAACACAGCCCCATCCATTAGCAGAGAGGCTGCCTAAAATCATAATAAGGCCACAGACACCCCAAAACACACCACCAGACATGGACGTGCCCACCAGAAAGACAAGATCCAGCCTCATCCACCAGAACACAGGCACTAGTTCCCTCCACCAGGAAGCCTACACAACCCACTGAACCAACCTTAGCCACTGGAGACAGATACCAAAAACAACGGAAACTACGAACCTGCAGCCTGTGAAAAGGAGACCCCAAACACAGTAAGATAAGCAAAATGAGATGACAGAAAAACACACAGCAGATGAAGGATCAGGGTCAAAACACACCAGACCTAACAAATGAAGAGGAAATAGGTAGTCTACCTGAAAAAGAATTCAGAATAATGATAGTAAGGATGATCCAAAATCTTGGAAATAGAATAGACAAAATGCAAGAAACATTTAACAAGGACGTAGAAGAACTAAAGAGGAACAAAGCAATGATGAAAAACACAATAAATGAAATTAAAAATACTCTAGATGGGATCAATAGCAGAATAACTGAGGCAGAAGAACGGATAAGTGACCTGGAAGATAAAATGGTGGAAATAACTAATGCAGAGCAGGATAAAGAAAAAAGAATGAAAAGAACTGAGGACAGTCTCAGAGACCTCTGGGACAACATTAAATGCACCAACATTCGAATTATAGGGATCCCAGAAGAAGAAGAGAAAAAGAAAGGGACTGAGAAAATATTTGAAGAGATTATAGTTGAAAATTTCCCTAATCTGGGAAAGGAAATAGTTAATCAAGTCCTGGAAGCACAGAGAATCCCATACAGGATAAATCCAAGGAGAAACACGCCAAGACACATATTAATCAAACTCTCAAAAATTAAATATAAAGAAAACATATTAAAAGCAGCAAGGGAAAAACAACGAATAACACACAAGGCAATCCCCATCAGGTTAACAGCTGATCTTTCAGCAGAAACTCTGCAAGCCAGAAGGGAGTGGCAGGATATACTTAAAGTGATGAAGGAGAAAAACCTACAACCAAGATTAATCTACCCAGCAAGGATCTCATTCAGATTTGATGGAGAAATTAAAACCTTTACAGACAAGCAAAAGCTGAGAGAGTTCAGCACCACCAAACCAGCTTTACAACAAATGCTAAAGGAAATTCTCTAGGCAAGAAACACAAGAGAAGGAAAACACCTACAATAACAAACTGAAAACATTTAAGAAAATGGGAATAGGAACATACATATCGATAATTACCTTAAATGTAAATGGATTAAATGCTCCCACCAAAAGACACAGACTGGCTGAATGGATACAAAAACAAGACCCATATATATGCTGTCTACAAGAGACCCACTTCAGACCTAGAGACACATACAGACTGAAAGTGAGGGGATGGAAAAAGGTATTCCATGCAAATGGAAATCAAAAGAAAGCTGGAGTAGCAATTCTCATATCAGACAAAATAGACTTTAAAAGAAAGACTATTACAAGAGACAAAGAAGGACAGTATATAATGATCAAGGGATCGATCCAAGAAGAAGTTATAACAATTGTAAATATTTATGCACCCAACATAGGAGCACCTCAATACATAAGGCAATACATATGGCAAATAACAGCCATAAAAGGGGAAATTGACAGCAACACAATCATAGTAGGGGACTTTAACACCCCACTTTCACCAATGGACAGATCATCCAAAATGAAAATAAATAAGGAAACACAAGCTTTAAATGATACATTAAACAAGATGGACTTAATTGATATTTATAGGACATTCAATCCAAAAACAACAGAATACACATTCTTCTCAAGTGCTCATAGAACATTCTCCAGGATAGATCATATCTTGGGTCACAAATCAAGCCATGGTAAATTTAGGAAAATAGAAATCGTATCAAGTATCTTTTCCGACCACAACGCTATGAGACTAGATATCAATTACAGGAAAAGATCTGTAAAAAATACAAACACATGGAGGCTACACAATACACTACTTAATAACGAAATGATCACTGAAGAAATCAAAGGGGAAATCAAAAAATACCTAGAAACAAATGACAATGGAGACACAACGACCCAAAACCTATGGGATGCAGCAAAAGCAGTGCTAAGAGGGAAGTTTATAGCAATACAAGCCTACCTCAAAAAACAGGAAACATCTCGAATAAACAACCTAACCTTGCACCTGAAGCAATTAGAGAAAGAAGAACAAAAAAACCCCAAAGATAGCAGAAGGAAAGAAATCATAAAGATCAGATCAGAAATAAATGAAAAAGAAATGAAGGAAACTATAGCAAAAATCAATGAAACTAAAAGCTGGTTCTTTGAGAAGATAAACAAAATTGATAAACCATTAGCCAGACTCATCAAGAGAAAAAGGGAGAAGACTCAAATCAATAGAATTAGAAATGAAAAAGGAGAAGTAACCACTGACACTGCAGAAATACAAAGGATCATGAGAGATTACTACAAGCAACTCTATGCCAATAAAATGGACAACCTGGAAGAAATGGACAGATTCTTAGAAATGCACAACCTGCTGAGACTGAACCAGGAAGAAATAGAAAATATGAACAGACCAATCACAAGCACTGAAATTGAAACTGTGATTAAAAATCTTCCAACACACAAAAGCCCAGGACCAGATGGCTTCACAGGCGAATTCTATCAAACATTTAGAGAAGAGCTAACACCTATCCTTCTCAAACTCTTCCAAAATATTGCAGAGGGAGGAACACTCCCCAACTCATTCTACGAGGCCACCATCACCCTGATACCAAAACCAGACAAAGATGTCACAAAGAAAGAAAACTACAGGCCAATATCACTGATGAATATAGATGCAAAAATCCTCAACAAAATACTAGCAAACAGAATCCAACAGCACATTAAAAGGATCATACACCATGATCAAGTGGGGTTTATCCCAGGAATGCAAGGATTCTTCAATATACGCAAATCAATCAACGTGATACACCATATTAACAAATTGAAAGAGAAAAACCATATGATCATCTCAATAGATGCAGAGAAAGCTTTTGACAAAATTCAACACCCATTTATGATAAAAGCCCTGCAGAAAGTAGGCATAGAGGGAACTTTCCTCAACATAATAAAGGCCATATATGACAAACCCACAGCCAATATTGTCCTCAATGGTGAAAAACTGAAACCATTTCCACTAAGATCAGGAACAAGACAAGGTTGCCCACTCTCACCACTATTATTCAACATAGTTTTGGAAGTGTTAGCCACAGCAATCAGAGAAGAAAAAGAAATAAAAGGAATCCAAATTGGAAAAGAAGAAGTAAAGCTGTCACTGTTTGCAGATGACATGATACTATACATAGAGAATCCTAAAGATGCTACCAGAAAACTACTAGAGCTAATCAATGAATTTGGTAAAGTAGCAGGATACAAAATTAATGCACAGAAATCTCTTGCATTTCTATACACTAATGACGAAAAATCTGAAAGTGAAATTAAGAAAACACTGCCGTTTACCATTGCAACAAAAAGAATAAAATATCTAGGAATGAACCTACCTAAGGAGACAAAAGACCTGTATGCAGAAAATTTTAAGACACTGATGAAAGAAATTAAAGATGATACAAATAGATGGAGAGATATACCATGTTCTTGGATTGGAAGAATCAACATTGTGAAAATCACTCTACTACCCAAAGCAATCTACAGATTCAGTGAAATCCCTATCCAACTACCACTGGCATTTTTCACAGAACTAGAACAAAAAATTTCACAATTTGTATGGAAACACAAAAGACCCCGAATAGCCAAAGCAATCTTGAGAACGAAAAATGGAGCTGGAGGAATCAGGCTCCCTGACTTCAGACTATATTACAAAGCTACAGTAATCAAGACAGTTTGGTACTGGCACAAAAACAGAAATATAGATCAATGGAACAGGATAGAAAGCCCAGAGATAAACCCACGCACATATGGTCACTTTATCTTTGATAAAGGAGGCAAGCATATACAGTGGAGAAAAGACAGCCTCTTCAATAAGTGGTGCTGGGAAAATTGGACAGATACATGTAAAAGTATGAAATTAGAACACTCTCTGACACCATACACAAAAATAAACTCAAAATGGATTAAAGACCTAAGTGTAAGGCCAGACACTATCAAACTCTTAGAGGAAAACATAGGCAGAACACTCTATGACATAAATCACAGCAAGATCCTTTTTGACCCACCTCCTAGAGAAATGGAAATAAAAACACAAATAAACAAATGGGACCTAATGAAACTTCAAAGCTTTTGCACAGCAAAGGAAACCATAAACAAGACCAAAAGACAACCCTCAGAATGGGAGAAAATATTTGCAAATGAAGCAACTGACGAAGGATTAATCTCCAAGATTTACAAGCAGCTCATGCAGCTCAATAACAAAAAAACGAACAACCCAATCCAAAAATGGGCAGAAGACCTAAATAGACATTTCTCCAAAGAAGATATACAGATTGCCAACAGACACATGAAAGAATGCTCAACATTATTAATCATTAGAGAAATGCAAATCAAAACTACAATGAGATATCATCTCACACCGGTCAGAATGGCCATCATCAAAAAATCTAGAAACAATAAATGCTGGAGAGGGTGTGGAGAAAAGGGAACACTCTTGCACTGTTGGTGGGAATGTACATTGATACAGCCACTATGGAGAACAGTATGGAGGTTCCTTAAAAAACTACAAATAGAACTACCATACGACCCAGCAATCCCACTACTGGGCATATACCCTGAGAAAACCATAGTTCAAAAAGAGTCATGTACCAAAATGTTCATTGCAGCTCTATTTACAATAGCCAGGACCTGGAAGCAACCTAAGTGTCCATCATCGGATGAATGGATAAAGAAGATATTGCACATATATACAATGGAATATTACTCAGCCATAAAAAGAAATGAAATGGAGGTATCTGTAATGAGGTGGATGGAGTTAGAGTCTGTCATACAGAGTGAAGTAAGTCAGAAAGAGAAAAACAAATACATTATGCTAACACATATATATGGAATCTAAGGAAAAAAAAAAAAAGTCCATGAAGAACCTAGTGGCAAGACAGGAATAAAGACACAGACCTACTAGAGAATGGACTTGAGGATATGGGGAGGGGGAAGGGTGAGATGTGACAGGGTGAGAGAGTGTCATGGACATATATAAACTACCAGATGTACAATAGATAGCTAGTGGGAAGCAGCTGCATAGCACAGGGAGATCAGCTCGGTGCTTTGTGACCACCTAGAGGGGTGGGATGGGGAGGGTGGGAGGGAGGGAGATGCAAGAGGGAAGACATATGGGAACATATGTATATGTATAACTGATTCACTTTGTTATAAAGCAGAAACTAACACACCATTGTAAAGCAATTATACTTCAATAAAGATGTTTTTTTTTAAAAAAAAAAACAGTGTAGATAATGTTATCAAAGGCAATTTAGTCAAGCTCTTGGGTCTTTGTCTTAAATATGCTACACAATAATTAATTCAGTCAATTCAGCAAAAATAGTTAATGTAATGAAATTTGGTTAGATCACTATTTGGCAAGATTGGATTAAAAAAAAGCCATCTTTGGTGGAAGTTTTACAATTTAGTTAATTGTTTTAGCATATTGTAAGATTAAATGGTTTAATTCGATGATTGCATTTTGTATTAAAAGTAATTGCAACAACAACAACAAAAAAAAGTTGAATAAACTAAATTCCAGAAGTTGAGTGACTTGACCTGTCATTAACTAGGCGGTACAAGAGTCTAAGCTCTACCCAGGTATTCATTTCTCTTTGTAGTTACAGAGAGATATTTTAATAGAGATATTAAGAATATGGGAAATACCCACCTACCTGGCGTGGTCTGTTTCAAGAGAGATTTGAAAAAATTTAGGGGCCAATGTCATTTTAAAAAATTATTTAAAAATTCAAGGTCCAACTTAATTCAGCAAACACACATGGAGTTACTTATTGCAGTCACTTATATGTATAAGGCACTTCAAAGAGTAGAGAAATAAGATACTCTCCTTACAGGCAATTATTAAGAGGTAGAAATAATTATAATTTAAAAAATACAAGTCTCTTGGAGAAGAACAAAAAGTACAATCAGATTTCAAAAGGAAGAGATTGTATCTGAATTAGGTGAACATAAGAAGATCTCCATGGATAATAAGGAATAGAGTGACAATAACAATGATAAGGAAGAGTTATTAAATGCTCACATGGCAAGCACTAAGTGTTTTACAAGTGCTACCTTATTAATCTGTACATCAATTCTTTGAGGTAGGTAAATATTCACATTTAGATGTAAGAATGTTACTTGTCCAAGATCATACAGTTTTCAATGAGCAGAACTAGAGCTCAAACTTGGTTCCATTTGACTCAGAGGCAATGTATTTAAACTCTAGGTTATACTGCAAATGAGATGTGCTTTGAACTCTGGATAGTTTGCTGATAAGAACTTTTTTTCATCCTAGGAAAACCACATACAAAGACTTGGCATCCTGAAAGCACAATTCCAGCAAAAAGCCTAGTTTTATTTAGATGGCAGCTCAGGGTATATATAGAAGTGTATGTTGACAAGCTTGGAAAAATAAATTGAAGTGAACTTTGGAGATCAGTCTTAAAGGTATATATTTTACTTTTTAACAAATGAAATTCCAAAGAAAGGGAAAGCATCTTTGAGAGGAGCTATGGTGCATCTCTGTATTAATTACTTATTACTGTATAAAAAATTTCTTCCAAACTCAGCACCTCAGAGCAACAAAAAATTTTATTTCCCATTTTCTGTGTGTCAGGAATCCAGGATTACTTACAGAAGTGATTTGTTCTCAAGGTCTCTCATTAATTGCCATGCTAGACTAGACTAGAATACAGCTAGTGCTGTATTCTCATCAGAAGGCTTGACTGAAGAACAATACACTTCCAATCTCAATCAAGTGACTTTCGGTAGCCCTCTGTTCTTTGCAGGGTGTTGTACTGAGGGCCTTAGTTCCTCACTGGCTGCTGACTAGAGGCATTCTCTGTGCCTCATCACTTAGGCCTCTCCATAGAGCAGCTTTCAACATAGTGCCTGGTTTCCCTCTGAACAAGTGATCAGAGACGGAAAGAGAGAGAAGACTCGGTCATTCTACTACCTATTTTCAGAGGGTACAAACCATAAATTCTGTCATATTCTGTTCTTGAATGTAAGAATATCAAATAGTATGTAGATATATTTTTAAAACCACCATAACCTCCTTACATTCAAATTAGATTAATAATAACTATCCAAGAATGTTGATTATCAATTATCTTAGCTAGCTCTCTGAACATTCACTTTCTTTTCTCTGAGAATCAAGACATTCCTGTACCTAAATTTTAGGCCACGTTTTCCTTGTTCAGAAGCTTGTAGAAAAAAAATCCTAAATGTACTTTATAAGCACTTCCTGTCCTTAAAAAAATACTTATGTCACATCTTAGGCTTCTTGTCCTAGAATAAAAACATCCCAGGAGAAGTAAGAATTATAGAATTGTGGTCCTGGAAAAGTTCAGGGACTTTCTGCTCTCAATAAAACTGATTAAACCACACCAGCAAGATCTATTTAGACACTAGAGATATTCTAATCCAGCTGTGTCATTCCATGACTGAAGATACTAAAGTGCAAAATGTGACATGTTATAACCAGCCAGCAGTACTGGTAGTCAACTTGATAGTAGAATCTGGATATGTGTCTATTTCCATTTCATCGTCTTGCCATTTCATGTGCTTTTAAATCATTGATTTCCCATCTCATCTTTATCAACTCTAGTCTGGAAACAGTTCAATTTCCAATGGAAATGATAGCATACCAACACTGATTGGGAGCATACATCTGTAGTCAGGATCTCAACATGAATACAATAATTTATGAACCTTTGCTCAGTCAAAGATAGGAAGGTGGGGGAGGAGTAGATTGGGAGTCAAATATTATTAGCACATTGGAGGGCCATTGTCATTTTCTCTCTCAGAGTGAAATCTGAGAACTATTCAGAAAGCTTCTGAGGAAGAAATAAGATAGGAAACCAAAATTTATTGGTCCGCATTTCAGAATACAGGCAAAAGAAGAAAAAAAAAAAAAAAAAAAGCAGTAGCTTAGAGGTTTCTGAAGAGGTGAGATCACTCAGGTCAGGTACTTGCCCCAAACGGGGCAAAAATACAAGAGTTATTGAGATTTAGCATGGAGAGGTTTTTGTTTTGTTTTGTTTCGTTTTGTTTTAATAGAAAAAATCTCCTTCCTCTTTTCTTGACCGTATCCTTCTCAAACTCCATATAAGAACCAAGCCTTCATACCTCTCCACATGCATATACACCTTTCCCAGTTTGTCATTGGCAAGCTTCTTCTTTTTTTTTTTTTTGGACTCTTATTTAACTTTATTTCTTTTATTTTTTATTTTATTTATTTTTTTAACATCTTTATAGAAGTATAATTGCTTTACAATGGTGTGTTAGTTTCTGCTGTATCACACAGTGAATCAGCTATATGTATACATATATCCCCGTATCCCCTCTCTCTTGAGCCTCCCTCCCACCCTCCCTATCCCACCCCTCTAGGTGGTCACAAAGCTCTGAGCTGATCTCCCTGTGCTATGCGCTGCTTCCCACTAGTTATTTTACATTTAGTAGTGTATATATGTCCATGTGTCATTGGTAAGCTTCTTGATGATTCTTTAGATGTAGAATTTAAGGACTCTGGGGAGGAACCTTATTTTGTTTTTTTGTTTACTGCTGGATTCTTAGTGCTTAAGAAAGTGCCCTGCTCACAACAGTGAATGTTAAGTGGTGGAAAGCATGGAGGAAGCCTGCAGGTGAGCAAGATAATCACTGATTACTAACTTTTTTGCAATTGTCTCCCCTTATTGATTTTTACAGTAGTTATTCTTCCTAAATAACTCTGATTGACAGATGCAATTCGTCTTAAAATCAAAGATAATTAGTTTTATGGACAATAGTTATTTGATTGATATCATTGACACTTCAAGGTATTTAGAGGTAACTTGGTTCAGGGTCAAGAATTACTGATTAAAATAATTTTTTGGAGGAATAAGCTAGTATTTGAAGGGATCCTAAAGACTTCTTTACTCATCTCTACAATTTTGTAAAGAAAGGGACTGAATGGAAGCACACAAAATCTAAGTAATTTGTCCAACATTTCTTAGGTAGTTAATTAAATAGTAAAGATCCAAACTCAGATTTTTTTGAAAGTTAGTTCGTTGTATTTGCCATTTAGCTTATTATGGACTCTGACATGTCTGTTTCTTTGTGAAGCTTGTGTGAAGTGAAGGAAGCCTTAAAGTTTGATATGTTTGTAAACAAGAGAGATGAAAACATAAATAGTCAATAATTGGTGAGTAGTTATGTAAATGCTGATACTCAGAGAAGAAACATATCAAGCTTAAGAAATTTTTCTATCTGGAGGTAAATAAAAACTGCAATTTCAGTAGATCACCTATTGCTTCAAGAGTACAATTATGAGACTTCATTACTTATAAATGAGTAGGCCCTGGACATGTCCTGAAGTGGAGGAGGATATGTAAGAGGAAATGGAGGTTGTCCTCTTTGTGAGAATTATTATTTGTAATGTGTGTGTGTGTCCATATGCAAAAATGTATTATATATAGTGAATTAGATCCAATAGTTTCCCACCATGAAGACTGGAAAATGATGAGAAATTAAAGGGCTTATCTTCTCCTGACACTGGCAAAGATCACACAGCAGACCAGATCTGGAGCATCCCTGTTCCCGGCCTGAACTGGTCTTCTGGGAAACATACACTGGCCCCTCTCCAACTAGCCACTGATTACCCCACCTCTGTGTGTGTATTTCTGAAAATAAATAGCTCAGACTTTAGGAAATATGATGCTTCAGGTTACTGTGTCCTTTTGTGGGGTGGCAGGGTCAGGGAGAGCACGTCTCAAGACAGTGCAGCAAATAAAGGCAATGGTGAACCCAGGAAGGTTTTAATATTTGCTCTTTTGCCTTAGATTCTGGGAATTTCCTATTCAGTATCTAGGTTATCTCCCACCCTACACTCTATCCCCAGAACATTAATCACCTCTGGTTATTCTTCATCCTTCAGTAAAGTACGTTGTACATCTAAAGTTTCCAGGAAATTTTATAGATGGGGACCATTGAGGAGTGTGCCCGTCTCTGTATTACCCCTTTGGTGAGGTCAGTAGAGTATTGGCCAAATAAGATCAGGGAGAACTGACTGGAATTAATCATTGAGCCTCTGGAAAGGGAATGTTGACACTAGAAGGGCAGCAAACTTTCAAAAAGGAGCACCTGCAGAACAAATGGACTCAGGGATAACTGTCTGGCAAATTCTCCTTTGCATAAATTCTGCTAGAAGAAGACATTTGAAAGAGGTGAGGCTAATACTCAGGGCTATATAAAATTCTAATTTTTTACAATTGTTAGTGGTAAAAAACAGGTCATGTAAAACTCTATACATAGCATAATCACACTTCATATAAAGAGTGATCTATATCTCTATATATCTATCAATATATATATATATGTTTCATATAATTATACATATATATGTGATTATAACTATACATGACAAATACATACAACCATTTTGTACACATACATATTTCACAGTATACAGATAAAAGACTAAAACTTAATACTCTAAAAATTTAATAGTGGGTTATATCCAGGATTTAACATTTTGAATTATTTTAACATCAGCTTTTTCTAAATTTTCCAAAATTTGCATCTATTTCTTTTGTGTTTAGAAGAAAAAAAATTAATCCTGAGTAATAGTCCCTATTTGAATAGCCATCTAATAGTGGTGTCTTCAGGGAAACATGAGAAATAGCAGAAGGCCTCCTCCATTATCAGTTCTCACTTGACTGCTTTAAAACCAACCTGAGCTCCCTGTCGAAATGAATTGCCAATACGGCACACTAATTAAATCTGGCTTCACAATGGAGCATTGTAAGCTTTATTTGGTTAATTCTTTTTAGCTTGTTTATTTCGGAGAAACCAAATGATACTTAAAGAAATATCTATTGTTATTCTTCAATTCAGTTTCTACTCCACTGAAGTCTCTGTTCACCTAAAGAACAGTCTACCTTAGAACCTGTGATGCTGCTGCTCACTCTGTAATGCTGATCACCTGACAGATCAGGTATCCAGTTCTTCAAGATGCAATGCCTGAAGGGTTCCTGATTATGGCTCCTGCTATTGTTCCTTCTTATTAACTATTGCTGTCATTTGGCACTTTCTCAGATATCACCTTACCTTCTCTGTATTCACACTGCTTTCTTGTGCTGCCTGCTTTGTAACTAGTTCAGATGTGGACTAGCTCATAAGCACTGGCAAGGTCATGAACTCCTACTTGGCAGAAGCTGTTTCATGTCTCTGGTCTTTCTTGAAATGCCACACCCTCTAGGTAGCCTCTTATTTCTCCAGTTACTTGATGTGAGCCTCTGGATAACAATTTGTGTTATAACTCTCTGTGTTGCCCTTTGAGACAGCAAGTACTTGTGTGATGGAATGGAAAGGGTACTGAGTTGGGAAGTAAGTGCCTGATTTGCCTTGAGGCTTTACCACCTGCTTCACCACCTACTAACTTAGGTTAAGTGACATTTGAGATGCCACTTTGCCTAGATAGCCTTGGTTTTATTGCCCTGTACACTTCCAAAATTTGTGCCAGGAGTCAACAAAATAATGTACACAAAACCAATTTGTAAATTACAAAGTACTCAAAAGTATATGAAAAATGTTTATGCAATCTTCCATACTTCAGGTGTGAACAGTGGTTGATTTTTCTTGTGGTCTCCACCACACCCAAAACAAGGCTTGGTACCTTCTGAGTACTCCACAAGTATTGCTACCTAAGTTAAGAAATAAATAATTGATCCATGAGAAACTCATGCAACATAACCAAACAGAAAAGTTTAAGAACAATCCCACCCTTGGATTCCTTTTTTTTGATAAAATTTTCCAACTTTCTTAAAAATTAATGCTTTGATGTGTCTCCTGTGCCTCATACCCATTTCTTCTTATTTCTGGTTTATGGGAAGTTGCTTTATTCATGGACAGATTGCTCTTGTCTCAGATGCCTTCTACTTACAATCATCTCTCATGCTGAGCCATATTTCTTACTGATAGCTTTTAAAAAGCAAGCTAGCCCTTCATCCCAGCACAACCACTGCAGTTTTCCTTTTGGATCTTGTTCATCTGTTTACATGGCAACAAAACACACATAAACATCCTTGACACAACTCAGTGGTGGGAAAATATGTTAGTAATAATCTTGGTTTTCAGGCAAGTAGTGAATGGTATATCTGTATCCCTGAAGAGATGATTTAGAAACGATTACAGCATGCAGCTGCCATATGACCTACTTCATATAAATGATGCTGACAGAAACTAAGATAAAAATGTATTTTGTGGTCCTAATGATGTTAACAGCTAAGATGATGATTAAAGCGATGATACTAATAAAAATATGTCAGAATAGACTTGTGCATTCCTATATCTTATTTATCATAAAGATCCTTTAAGGTTAATAGGACATTGATTATTAGCTCAAGTAATAAGTGAGGAAATTGAGGTACTAGGTAACTTTTTCATGCTCCATTCATTTATGAAGTTTGTATAATGTTGTGTAGCTGGCCCTATGTGTTCAGCACTATCCCATGAAAATATCTGCCTCAGCAGCCTGTGTTCTACCACTGGGAGTTATGCAGTGCCCATATAAACAAGTAATGTGCAAGATAGTTCAGATAATGACAAATGTACTAAAGGTAATAAACACATACTGTAATTGTAATTTTAAAAAAGACATAGAGATTCTTAGAAGGGAAGGTAGACGAGCTTCTCTCAGTGTGGGTGGTCAAGAAAGATCTATCTGAGGGTTAAATATTTGGCCTGATATGAAGAAAAGAGTATCTAGTCAGTAGGAAAGCTGTTGTAAAAGAATTTCAGGAAGAGAAATATAGATACAAAGGTTATACGTCAAGAAAGAGCTTGATTCTATATAGAACAAAATACTTGGTGGCTAGAATCTAGCATCAATGAAGAGAGACACAAATTAAGTTGAAACAGGTAAGCAAGGGCCAGATTATGAAAGTTTTATAGGCCATGTTTAGGAATTTGTATGGTAATTTATTTTTAACCATCTTAGAGACTGATAAATCCTATTTAACAAGGATGTATATTTTTGTATAGAACAGTTGGAATTGATTACCTAATATTTGCCTTTTAATTTTTATATTTAATTGTCTTCTCTTGTCCTATCTATATCTGATTGGGAATAAAATTTATACAGGCCCCATAAATAACTAAACAATCATTCCTTTTTTTTCTGGAAAATATTGTATAAGAGAGAAAATATCTATTTCTTAAAAGCTTGATAGAAGACTCCCTAGACCAAGCACTTTTAAATTTGGGTAGGGGAAAGGAAGCAGCTTTTATTTTTTTTATTGGGCATTTCACTATCATTAAAAATTATTAATTTATTCATTTTCAGTTTCTTTTTTGGGTCAATTTAGCATTTTAGAATTTTCCAAGGATTTCTACCTCTAATTTTTTCTTAGTAAATTTATTGTCATATACTTTATGATGTTTTACACTCTATTATAACTAACTTATTTTTTAAGTTTTGTTTTACTTACATCTGTCTTTTAATTTTTATTGTTCCTGCCAGAAATTTGATTATGAACTTAAGACTAAGAGGATTTTTCCTAAAGAAGCATCTTGTGATTTTCTTCCTTTTTTTTTTCTCTTTAGTTTATTTCTCTTTCATTTGTTTATATATTACCAAGTGAAAAATATAGCTCCATGTCATCTTTTGAAAGGCTGCATAATCATAATTTTAATAATTTCCCTATTAATAGATTATTGTATCTAATTTTCCCTATTTTAAATTATTCTGAACATTGTTCCATTTTTTTTATTAAGAAAAATTCTTACAAATAGACTTACAAAATAAAAGGTTATAAACATTTGAGGCTTTTTTTTAAAAAAAAACATTTGAGGCTTTTAATGCATATTAACAAATATTCCTCCAGAAATATTGATCTGAGCATTTTCTTGCCAAAACACCAATAAGCTTTTAAACTCCTATTTCTTTTTACTTTTTCCAGAGCTCAGTGTAATTAATCATTTTAATCCTTGGTTGTGTTAAAAAAAAAAAAAATCCTAAAATACCTGTTCATCTCATCCAGCATAAAATACAAAGTCTTTAAAATACCTACAAAACCATACATGATCTGGCCATTGCCTCCCCAGCGCTTTACATCCCTGATGACTCATATCTTCTCATTAGCCCCCCTTTTGTTGGTTTCACTCAGTTCACACCAAGTTTTTCACTGTTCCTCACGCTAAGAAAACTCCTGCCTTAGCGTTTTTGTACCTGCTCCTTCCTCTAACTAGACCACCTTGGACGTTTGCTAAGCTTGTCTACAGTTTCTTCACATCACTTATTCATGAGGCCATCCCTGAAAACCCAATTTTAAAATTACCCACTCCCTACCCACACTCACACTGTAATGTTAGAGTTAATGTAGAAATAGCAATTTAAACTCATGATTTAAAAAATATATATCTTTATGTATCCAACAAAATTGTCAAGGACCCAGGTCATCCCTATAATGCAAACCTGATATATACCACAAGAATCCAGACTTTTCTAATATGATTTTCAACTGACAGAATCCTGGGTTTCTTGTAAAAATGGCTAATTCCCTTATGTGAGCAAGGAGAGTAGAAGGGGAGCATGGAATCTTTTGTGTAAGAAGAGGAAAGTTTGCAAAGATTAATATGACAATATCTAAGAACAAAAGTGAGTCTGTTTCTATTTTGTTATATTTGTTTGTTTCATTTTTTTAGATTCCACATATAAGTGAAGACACACAGTATTTGTCTTTCTCTGTCTGACTTATTTCACTAAGTATAATACCCTCCAGGTCCATTCATATTGTTGCAAGAGGGGAGAGGGTGGGGGAAAGTGCAAAATAGGTGAAGGGGATTAATAAATATAAACCACTAGGTGTAAAACAAATACATTACAAGGATGTAATGTACAGCACAGGAGATACAGTCAACATTTTATAATAACTTTGTATGGAGTGTAATCTATAAAAATATCAAATTACTATGATGTACAACTGAAACTAGTATGATATTGTAGGCCTAATATATTTTCATTAAAAAAAGAAAGAAAAAAGAAAGAACAAACATGACAGCTTGAAGGGAGTTCTGATGACTAACATTGTTACAATGTGAACATCAAAAAGATCATAATGGCTATTGAAATACATTGAGTCCATGAAAAGTTATTGGTCCATAGTGATTCTCAATGTGAGAAAATAAATATGCAACATATAAAATCACATCTGATGTCTCTTTGGAAAAATGTAACTTGTTTTTAGTTGAATATTTAGAATTAAATTCTGATTTATAGGAGTTACAGGGATAAAGGAAAAAATGAAATGATATCAACAAGGAAGTAATCACACAAATCCCAAGTTAACAATGAACAGGTCAATAGGTAGAATGACATTGCAAAAACAACTTGAACTGAAAGAAACTTAAGGGGTGTAACAACCAGATGTAATACATGGTTTGGGTTGGATTATGATTGGGATGGAAGAAAATACAAAGGACATTTTTAGACAGAAGGGAATTTTTATTGGTTATGAGATGATGTTGAGAAGTTATTATTCATATTTTTGCTTTGATCACATTTTGTAGCAATGGAAAATACACTTTTATTTTTCAGTAAAGTACCTTGAAATATTTAGGGCTGGATCATTATGATGTCTGTGATTTGTCTTAAAATATTTTGGCATAGGCAATATGTATATGTGTGGAGCAGGGAGATTGGTGTTTGTTAGTGTAACAGAGAAGAACAAAACTGACTCCATATTAGATTTGTTCCTTTTACTTTAACCTTTGTGCTCTGTTGCCTGTGCTTAGTCATGCTGGCTTTGCACCTTTTGTGAAAGAATGTTGCTTACAGCCTGAAATACACAGGATAGCCTATTTGCAAGACTCTGACCTTTAAAAGTCCATTCATACAGAGAAAAAAAGTTGCAGAACAATAACATTTGTCTTTTTGGAGGTTTACTGAACATCATGACCTGACCTATGTGGACCACTGAAAGAACAAAGGATTCCTACACCAAGAAGTTTGCAACAACTAACCACGACCCACCCTCACCTTGCCTTTAAAAATGCTTTGCTGAAGCTAAAAACAACCTTGTTCCTATACAGACTGCTTTATCAAAACTTTATGGTAACCACAAACCAAAAATCTACAATAAATACACACACACACACACACACACACACACAGACAAAGAAATACAAACACAATACGAAAGTTAGTCATCAATTCACAAGAAAAGAGAACAAAAGAGGAAGGGAAGAAAAAAGACCTGCAAAAACAAATCAAAATACATATTGATAGCTATCTTAAATATATATGGATTAAATGCTCCAACCAAAAGACACAGACTGGCTGCATGGTTACAAAAACAATACCTGTATATATTCTGTCTACAAGAGATCGATTGCAGACCCAGGGACACATACAGACTGAAAGTGAGGGGATGGAAAAAGATATTCCATACAAATGGAAATCAAAAGAAAGCCGGAGTAGCAATGCTCATACCAGAAAAAATAGACTTTAAAATAAAGACTGTTACAAGAGACAAAGAAAAACACTACATAATGATCAAATGATCAATCCAAGAAGATATAACAATTTCAAATATATATGCACCCAACATAGGGGCACCTTGGTTTATAAGGCAAATAATAACAGCCATAAAGGGAGAAATTGACAGTAACACAATAATAGTGGGGGACTTTAACACTCCACTGTCATCAATGGACAGATCATCCAGACAGAAAGTCAATAAGGAAGCAGAGGACTTAAATGACACATTAGACCAGATGAACTTAGTTGATATTTATAGAGCTTCCATCCAAAAGCAGCAGAATACATATTCTTCTCAAGTGCACATGGGACATTCTCCAGGATTGATCGCATGTGGGACCACAAAGTGAGCCTCAGTAAATTTAAGAAAATTGAAGTTATATCAAGTATCTTTTCCAACCACAATGCTATGAGATTAGAAATCAACCACAAGACAAAAAAGAAAAAAGAAAAACTGTAAAAAACACAAACACGTGGAGGCTAAACAACCAATGGAACACTGAAGAAATCAAAGATGAAATGAAAAAGTACCTAGAGACAAATGATAATGAAAGCACAATGATCCAATACCTATGGGACACAGCAAAAGCAGTTCTAAGATGGAAGATTATAGCAATACAGTCTAACCTCAGGAAACAAGAAAAATCACAAATACACAACTTAACTTTACACCTAAATCAACTAGAGAAAGAAGAACAAAGAAAACTCAAAGTTATCAGAAGGAAGGAAATTATAAAGATTAGAGCAGAGATAAATGATATAGAAATGAATAAAACAATAGACAAGATCAATGAAACTAAAAACCTATTTGAAAAGATAAACAAAATTGATAAAACTTTAGCCAGACTCATCAAGAAAAAAAGGGAGAGGGCTCAAATAAATAAAATTAGAAATAAAAATGGAGACGTTACAAATGACACCACAGAAATACAAGGATCTTAAGAGACTACTAAAAGCAACTATATGCCAAAAAAATAGAGAGCCTAGAAAAATGAACAAATTCTTAGAAAGTCACCATCTCCAAAGACTGAACCAAGAAGAAATAGAAATTATGAACAAACCAATTACAGGTACTGAAATTGAAACTGTGATTAAAATTCTTCCAACAAACAGAAACCCAAGACCAGATGGCTTCACAGGTAAATTCTATCAAACATTTACAGAAGAGTTAACATCTATCTTTCTGAAACTATTCCAAAAAATTGCAGAGGAAGGAATACTCCCAAACTCATTCTATGAGGCCACCATCACCCTGACACCAAAACCAGACAAAGATACAAAAAAAAAAAAAAAAAAAAAACTACAAAAATTACAGGCCAATATCACTGATGAATAGAGACACAAAAATTGGCAACAAAATACTAGCAATCCAAATCCAACAATACATTAAAAGGATCATACACCATGATCAAGTGGGATTTATCAAAGGGATGCAAGGATTTTTTGATATCTGCAAATCAATCAGTGTGATACACCACATAAACAAACTGAAGAATAAAAAGCATATGATCATCCCAATAGATGCAGAAAAAGTATTTCACAAAATTCAACACACATTTATGATGAAAACTCTACAGAAAGTGAGCATAGAGGGAACATACCTCAACATAATATAGGCTGTATATGACAAACCTATAACTAACATCATGCTCAACAGTGAAAAGCTGAAAGCATTTCCTCTAATATCAGGAATGCGACAAGAATGGCCATTTTATTAAACATAGTTTTGGAAGTCCTAGCCATGGCAATTAGAGAAGAAGAAGAACTAAAAAGAATCCAAATTGGAAAAGAAGAAGTAAAACTGTCACTGTTTGCAGATAACATGATACTATACATAATAAATCTTAAAGATGCTACTAGATCTCATCAGTGAAGTTGATAAAGTTGTAGAATACTAAATTAATACACAGAAATCTGTTACATTTCTCTACACTAACAAAGAAAGATGAGAAAGAGAAATTAAAGAAGCAATCCTATTTACCATTGCATAAAAGGAAAGAAAATACCTAAGAATACACCTACCTAAGGAGACAAAAACCTGTACTCCAAAAACTATAAGACACTGATGAAAGTAATCAAAGATGACACAAACAAATGGAAAGATATAACATGTTCTGGGATTAGAAGAATTAATATTGTCAAAATGACTATATTACCCAAGGCAATCTACAGATTCAATGCAATCACTCTCAAACTACCAATGGCATTTTTCACAGAACTAGAACAAAAATCTTAAAATTTGTATGGAGACACTAAAGACCCCAAAGAGCCAAAGCAATCTTGAGAAAAAAAAAACGGAGCTGGAGTAATCAGGCTCCCTGACTTCAGACTACACTACAAAACTACAGTCATCAAAACAGTATGGTACAGGCACAAAAACAGAAATATAGACCAATGGAACAGTATAGAAAGCCCAGAGATAAACCTACGTACCTATGTCCGATTAAAATATGACAAAGGAGGCAATGCTATGCAATGGAGGAAAGACAGTCTCTTCAATAAATAGTGCTGGAAAAACTAGAGAGATACTTGTAAAAAAAAACAAATTAGAACCTTCTTTAACACTATACACAAAAATAAATTCAAAGTGTATAAAGACCTAAATGTAAGACAAGATACTATAAAACTCTTAGAGGAAAACATAGGCAGAACACATGCTGACATAAATGGCAGCAATATCTTTTTTGATCCATCTCCCAGAGTAAAACAAAATAAACAAATGGGACCTAATTAAACTCAAAATACTTTTGCACAGCAAAGGAAACCATAAACAAAATGAAAAGACAACCCACAGAATGGGAGAAAACATTTGCAAGTGATGTGACTAACAAGGGAT
Source organism: Eubalaena glacialis (assembly GCF_028564815.1). Classification (NCBI taxonomy): domain Eukaryota; kingdom Metazoa; phylum Chordata; class Mammalia; order Artiodactyla; family Balaenidae; genus Eubalaena; species Eubalaena glacialis. The sequence continues at coordinate 35,156,019 of NC_083730.1, forward strand.
TAGTCTCCAAAATTTACAAACAGCTCATGCAGCTCAATATTGAAAAATAAACAATGCACTGAAAAAATGGGCCGAAGTCCTAAAGAGACATTTCTCCAAAGAAGACATACAGATGGACAAGAGGCACATGAAAAGATACCCAACGTCGCTAATTATTAGAGAAATGCAAACCAAAATTGCGATGAGATACCACCTCACACCAGTCAGAATGGCCATATCATCAAAAAATCTGCAAACAATAAATGCTGGAGAGGGTGTTGAGAAAAGGGAACCCTCCTACACTGTTGGTGGGAATGTAAATTGATACAGGCACTAAGGAGAACAGTATGGAGGATCCTTAAAACCTAAAAATAGAACTATCATATGACCCAGCAATCCCACTACTGGGCATATACCCTGAGAAAACCATAATTCAAAAAGAGTCATGTATCACAATGTTCATTGCAACACTATTTACAATAGTCAGGACATGGAAGCAACCTAAGTGTCCATCGACAGATGAATGCATAAAGAAGATGTGGCACATATACACAATGAAATATTAGCCATAAAAAGAAATGAAATTGAGTTATTTTTAGTGAGGTGGATGGATCTAAAGTCTGTCATACAGAGTGAAATAAGTCAGAAAGAGAAAAAAAAATACCATATGCTAACACATATATATGGAATCTAAAAAAATAAAAATGGTTCTGATGAGCCTAGGGGCAGGACAAGAATAAAGACTCAGACGTAAAGAATGGACTTGAGGACATGGGGAGGGTGAAGGGTAAGCTGGGACGAAGTGAGAGAGTTTCATTGACATATATACACTACCAAATGTCAAATAGACAGCTAGTGGGAAGCAGCCGCATAGCACAGGGAGATCAGCTTGGTGCCCTGTGACCACGTACATTGGTGGGATAGAGAGAGTGTGAGGGAGATGCAATAGGGAAGGGATATGGTGATAAATGTATACATATAGCTGATTAACTTTGTTATACAGCAGAAACTAACACAACACTGTAAAGCAATTATAGTGCAATGAAGATGTTATTTTTAAAAAAGGAATTCTTATAAAAAACTCTTGTGTACCAATCACAGCAATATCAATCATCATCTGTAAGGTTCTGAGAACTCCTGTTTGTTAATACAAAAGCCCTCTGCACCCTAAATCATGACTTTAATGCCATCCCAGGCTGGATAAACTTCCATTACTAACAAATACCATATAATTATAGCATATTTACCCTATTATTTTAAATCTAAATTAGATAATTTAAGTCAATTAAATGTAGTATGTAGAAATACCTTTATGAACCAACGTATACACTAGCTAGCCATGTTTTTCTTTCTTCTATGTTTCTTTAAAACTCAACCTGAAGATGTGCAGAAAAAATAAAAAAGTTGCTCACCAGCATTTTACCCTCTAATCATCTCCAAAGGATACATAAGAAACAGAGTAGATTAAAATCTCTCTAGTCATTTGCCATCAATTGTGATATCTCCTCCTCTCAAAAAACTCACAGTAAACTTATTCCCAAGGGAAACTGATAATGTCCAGATAATAAATTTTCTAAAGGTGTATAAAGTTATTTAGGTGTAAGGATGTGTATAGAACAAAGTGTTTCAGCGTAAAACAAAGCTGACTTCACATTCCCACTGTGCTTGCTCTATGGAATCCTTCCATGTTGAGCTGACTATATCTCCAAACTATGGATAAATCAAACTCAATGTACCTTCATAGGGTAACCTGTAAACTGTTACCAAGAAATGGCTCACTGCCCAACTCACACAGAAGCCAATACTATGACACTGGCTTTTTAGAAAAGAAAAAGCTTTATTGAGAGATCTACTGGGAAGGGAGACAGGAGGCAAGACTTTTAATATGTCTCTCCCATCTGGGGTCAGGTCAAACTTTCATGGGTTAAGGGAGGGCGGGCTGGTATGCAGAAGCACTGGTGGAGCAGGTTTCAATTGGAGGGCTTTGGAACCTGGCAGTTAATAGTAAGATGTGGTAAAGGGACTTCAGCACCAGATCTTCTTGGACAATGGACCATTCATTTCTCAAAGGGTTCTGGCATTCAGGTTGTGGTCCTGTCCTGGTCCTTTGGTTCCATGCAGAGGGGAGAAACTTTGGTTCTGGGTATTATCTGAGATCAAAATTTTTCCTCTGCACATGTTTGTCTGCATCACCCTATTTCCACAATAATGTCACATTCTGAAGTATTAAGGGTTAGGACTTCAAATATGATGAAATAGATAAATTCCTTGAAAAACTATTAAAGTTTATTTATGAAGAAATAGATAACTTGATTATCCCCTACATCCCTTAAAGGAAATAAATTTGTAGGAAAAACAAACAACAAAAGCCTCCCACAAAGAAAAGCCCAGATGGCTTTACTGATACTTTCTAACAACATCTGAAAATTAAATAATACTAGTTCCATACAAACTGTTGTAGAAACTCATTCTGTGAGGCCATTATTACCTTGTATGTTAGTTTCTTAAGGTTGCTACAACAAATTAATGCAGACTGGGTGACTTAAAGTAACAGAAATTTATTTTTTTCTAGTTCTGGAGTCTAGAAGTCTGAAATCAAGGTGTCAGCAGGACCACAAACACTCTGAAGCCTCTATGGGAGAATCTTTTCTTGCTTCTTCCAGCTTCTTGTGTCTTGAGGTGTTTCTTGGCTTGTGGTCACATCATTTCAATCTTTGCCTCTGTGGACATATTGCCTTCCCTTTTCTTTGCCTATGTGCCTGTGTCTTTCCTCTACTCTCTGTCTCAAATACCCCTTTACCTCTGTTTTATGGATTGAGAGCCAACCAGATAATCTAGGATAAACCCTTCCTCTCAAGATCTTTAATGTAATCTTATTTCTCTTTTTGGTCACATAAGGTGATATACTTTTACCATATAATATTCACAGGTTTTGGGTATTAGGATGTAGACATATCTCTTTAGTAACTACCATTCAGCAAAGTAAATGTTGATGCCAAAACTGGACAAAACCATTATTATAAAGGAAAACTACAGATCAACATCTATGAAATCACTGGGAAAATTATAAAGACAGTTTTAGAAATTTGAATACAATATATTTTAAAAGTACATTTTGACCAACTAAGGTTTATCCAAGGAATGCAAGTTTGGTTGAATATTTAAATATCAATTAATACAATTAACCATATTAAAAGATTAAAAAATAAAAACTTTATAATGTAGAATTTGATTTAAACTAGTAGCTCAACATCATTGAATAGTAAGTTTCCCCTTTCAGACTTTCTATTTCACAATTAATGAAGTCTTCACCTGACCAGAAGAAATTTGAAAAATAAGATATCTTTTAAACACAAATTTATTATTTTTTAAAACTCTGAGATTATTTAATTATGTTTATGTTTTTTATGTCAAAATGTCCTTATGTTATCAAATTATGATGATAGATTATATGTTTACTTATATTTATTTATACATAACTATATATTTTACTTGGCAAAAGAGTATCAGCATGCTTATGTAAGTCCCTGGAAATGTTACCGACCCATAAAATTCCAAAGTCTTGGAACCACTGTTATAAAATATTACACCACATTATTTGTCATTGTGTATTATATATTCTCCCCTGTCTCCCCTGTTCTGACGGAGAGAAAAAGACAAAGACAGAGAGAGAGAGAGTGAACACACAAACTATCCTCTCTCTGGAGTAAGTGTAATAGACTAGAAACAAGAAGGAAGAGTAACTTCATCCACTAGAAAACATAATCCACTCTTTGTTCTGGAAACTTCTTCTTTCTTTTTTTTATATTTCAACAAGTAATTTTAATTTTTTATTTTCTTAACATCGTTATTGGAGTATAATTGCTTTACAAAGGTGTGTTAGTTTCTGCTTTATAACAAAGTGAATCAGCTATACATATACATATATCCCCATATCCCCTCCCTCTTGCGTCTTCCTCCCACCCTCCCTATCTCACGGCTCTAGGTGGACACAAAGCACCAAGCTGATCTCCCTGTGCTATGCGGCTGCTTCCCACTAGCTATCTATTTTACATTTGGTGGTGTATATATGTCCATACCAATCTCTCACTTCATCCCAGCTTACCCTTTTCCCTCCCCGTGTCCTCAAGTCCATTCTCTACGTCTGCGTCTTTATTCCTGTCCTACCCCTGGTTCTTTTTTTTTTTTTAATTTTTGAATTTTATTTTATTTATCTTGTTTATACAACAGGTTCTTATTAGTCATCAATTTTATACACATCAGTGTATACATGTCAATCCCAATGGCCCAATTCATCACACCACCATCCCCACCTCCCCACGGCTTTCCCCCCTTGATGTCCATACGTTTGTTCTCTACATCTGTGTCTCAATTTCTGCCCTGCAAACCGGTTCATCTGTATCATTTTTCTAGGCTCCACATACATGTGTTAATATACGATATTTGTTTTTCTCTTTCTGACTTACTTCACTCTGTACGACAGTCGCTAGATCCATCCACGTCTCAACAAATGACCCAATTTCGTTCCTTTTTATGACTGAGTAATATTCGATTGCATATATGTACCATGACTTCTTTATTCATTCGTCTGTCGATGGTCATTTAAGTTGCTTCCATGACCTGGCTATTGTATATAGTGCTGCAATGAACATTGGGGTGCATGTGTCTTTTTGTTTTTTTTTTTTTTTTTTTTTTTTTTTTTTTAAACATCTTTATTGAAGTACAATTGCTCTACAATGGTGTGCTAGCTTCTGCTTTACAACAAAGTGAATCAGCTACACATATACATATGTTGCCATATCTCTTCCCTCTTGCATCTCCCTCCCTCCCACCCTCCCTATCCCACCCCTCTAGGTGGTCACAAAGCACCGAGCTGATCTCCCTGTGCTATGCGGCTGCTTCCCACCAGCTATCCATTCTACATTTGGTAGTGTATATATGTCCATGACACTCTCTCACCCTGTCACATCTCACCCCTCCCCCTCCCCATATCCTCAAGTCCATTCTCTAGTAGGTCTGTGTCTTTATTCCCATCTTGCCACTAGGTTCTTCATGACCTCTTTTTTTTTTTTTTTTTCCCTTAGATTCCATATATATGTGTTAGCATACTGTATTTGTTTTTCTCTTTCTGACTTACTTCACTCTGTATGACAGACTCTAACTCCATCCACCTCATTACAAACACCTCCATTTCATTTCTTTTTATGGTTGAGTAATATTCCATTGTATATATGTGCCACATCTTCTTTATCCATTCATCTGATGATGGACACCTAGGTTGCTTCCATGTCCTGGCTATTGTAAATAGAGCTGCAATGAATATTTTGGTACATGACTCTTTCTGAATTATGGTTTTCTCAGGGTATATGCCCAGTAGTGGGATTGCTGGGTCATATGGTAGCTCTATTTTTAGTTTTTTAAGGAACCTCCATACTGTTCTCCATAGTGGCTGTATCAATTTACATTCCCACCAACAGTGCAAGAGTGTTCCCTTTTCTCCACACCCTCTCCAGCATTTATTGTTTCTAGATTTTTTGATGATGGCCATTCTGACCGGTGTGAGATGATACCTCATTGTAGTTTTGATTTGCATTTCTCTAATGATTAATGATGTTGAGCATTCTTTCATGTGTCTGTTGGCAATCTGTATCTCTTCTTTGGAGAAATGTCTATTTAGGTCTTCTGCCCATTTTTGGATTGGGTTGTTTGTTTTTTTGTTATTGAGCTGCATGAGCTGCTTGTAAATCTTGGAGATTAATCCTTTGTCCGTTGCTTCATTTGCAAATATTTTCTCCCATTCTGAGGGTTGTCTTTTGGTCTTGTTTATGGTTTCCTTTGCTGTGCAAAAGCTTTTAAGTTTCATTAGGTCCCATTTGTTTATTTGTGTTTTTATTTCCATTTCTCTAGGACCTGGGTCAAAAAGGATCTTGCTGTGACTTATGTCATACAGTGTTCTGCCTATGTTTTCCTCTAAGAGTTTGATAGTGTCTGGCCTTACACTTAGGTCTTTAATCCATTTTGAGTTTATTTTTGTGTATGGTGTTAGGGAGTGTTCTAATTTCATACTTTTACATGTACCTGTCCAATTTTCCCAGCACCACTTATTGAAGAGGCTGTCTTTTCTCCACTGTATATGCTTGCCTCCTTTATCAAAGATAAGGTGACCATATGTGCGTGGGCTTATCTCTGGGCTTTCTATCCTGTTCCATTGATCTATATTTCTGTTTTTGTGCCAGTACCAAACTGTCTTGATTACTGTAGCTTTGTAATATAGTCTGAAGTCAGGGAGCCTGATTCCTCCAGCTCCGTTTTTCGTTCTCAAGATTGCTTTGGCTATTCGGGGTCTTTTGTGTTTCCATACAAATTGTGAAATTTTTTGTTCTAGTTCTGTGAAAAATGCCAGTGGTAGTTTGATAGGGATTGCATTGAATCTGTAGATTGCTTTGGGTAGCAGAGTCATTTTCACAATGTTTATTCTTCCAATCCAAGAACATGGTATAGCTCTCCATCTATTTGTATCATCTTTAATTTCTTTCATCAGTGTCCTATAATTTTCTGCATACAGGTCTTTTGTCTCCTTAGGTAGGTTTATTCCTAGGTATTTTATTCTTTTTGTTGCAATGGTAAACGGGAGTGTTTTCTTAATTTCACTTTCAGATTTTTCATCATTAGTATACAGGAATGCAAGAGATTTCTGTGCATTAATTTTGTATCCTGCTACTTTACCAAATTCATTGATTAGGTTTTTCACCATTGAGGACAATGTTGGCTGTGGGTTTGTCATATACGGCCTTTATTATGTTGAGGAAAGTTCCCTCTATGCCTACTTTCTGCAGGACTTTTATCATAAATGGGTGTTGAATTTTGTCGAAAGCTTTCTCTGCATCTATTGAGATGATCATATGGTTTTTCTCCTTCAATTTGTTAATATGATGTATCACGTTGATTGATTTGCGTATATTGAAGAATCCTTGCATTCCTGGAATAAACCCCACTTGATCATGGTGTATGATCCTTTTAATGTGCTGTTGGATTCTGTTTGCTAGTATTTTGTTGAGGATTTTTGCATCTATGTTCATCAGTGATATTGGCCTGTAGTTTTCTTTCTTTGTGACATCTTTGCCTGGTTTTCGTATCAGGGTGATGGTGGCCTCGTAGAATGAGTTGGGGAGTGTTCCTCCCTCTGCAATATTTTGGAAGAGTTTGAGAAGGATAGGTGTTAGCTCTTCTCTAAATGTTTGATAGAATTCGCCTGTGAAGCCATCTGGTCCTGGGCTTTTGTGTGTTGGAAGATTTTTAATCACAGTTTCAATTTCAGTGCTTGTGATTGGTCTGTTCATATTTTCTATTTCTTCCTGGTTCAGTCTCGGCAGGTTGTGCGTTTCTAAGAATCTGTCCATTTCTTCCAGGTTGTCCATTTTATTAGCATAGAGTTGCTTGTAGTAATCTCTTATGATCGTTTGTATTTCTGCAGTGTCAGTGGTTACTTCTCCTTTTTCATTTCTAATTCTATTAATTTGAGTCTTCTCCTTTTTTCTCTTGATGAGTCTGGCTAATGGTTTATCAATTTTGTTTATCTTCTCAAAGAACCAGCTTTTAGTTTCATTGATTTTTGCTATTGTTTCCTTCATTTCTTTTTCATTTATTTCTGATCTGATCTTTATGATTTCTTTCCTTCTGCTAGCTTTGGGGTTTTTTTGTTCTTCTTTCTCTAATTGCTTTAGGTGCAAGGTTAGGTTGTTTATTCGAGATGTTTCCTGTTTCTTGATGTAGGCTTGTATTGCTATAAACTTCCCTCTTAGAACTGCTTTTGCTGCATCCCATAGGTTTTGGATCGTCGTGTCTCCATTGTCATTTGTTTCTAGGTATTTTTTGATTTCCCCTTTGATTTCTTCAGTGATCACTTCGTTATTAAGTAGTGTATTGTGTAGCCTCCATGTGTTTGTATTTTTTACAGATCTTTTCCTGTAATTGATATCTAGTCTCATAGCGTTGTGGTCGGAAAAGATACTTGATACGATTTCAATTTTTTTAAATTTACCAAGGCTTGATTTGTGACCCAAGATATGATCTATCCTGGAGAATGTTCCATGAGCACTTGAGAAAAATGTGTATTCTGTTGTTTTTGGGTGGAATGTCCTATAAATATCAACTAAGTCCATCTTGTTTAATGTATCATTTAAAGCTTGTGTTTCCTTATTTATTTTCATTTTGGATGATCTGTCCATTGGTGAAAGTGGGGTGTTAAAGTCCCCTACTATGATTGTGTTACTGTCGATTTCCCCTTTTATGGCTGTTAGTATTTGCCTTATGTATTGAGGTGCTCCTATGTTGGGTGCATAAATATTTACAATTGTTATACCTTCCTCTTGGATCGATCCCTTGATCATTATATAGTGTCCGTCTTTGTCTCTTGTAATTGTCTTTATTTTAAAGTCTATTTTGTCTGATATGAGAATTGCTACTCCAGCTTTCTTTTGATTTCCATTTGCATGGAATATCTTTTTCCATCCCCTCACTTTCAGTCTGTATGTGTCTCTAGGTCTGAAGTGGGTCTCTTGTAGACAGCATATATATGGGTCTTGTTTTTGTATCCATTCAGCCAGTCTGTGTCTTTTGGTGGGAGCATTTAATCCATTTACATTTAAGGTAATTATCGATATGTATGTTCCTATTCCCATTTTCTTAAATGTTTTGGGTTTGTTATTGTAGGTGTTTTCCTTCTCTTGTGTTTCTTGCCTAGAGAAGTTCCTTTAGCATTTGTTGTAAAGCTGGTTTGGTGGTGCTGAACTCTCTCAGCTTTTGCTTGTCTGTAAAGGTTTTAATTTCTCCATCAAATCTGAATGAGATCCTTGCTGGGTAGAGTAATCTTGGTTGTAGGTTTTTCTCCTTCATCACTTTAAGTATATCCTGCCACTCCCTTCTGGCTTGCAGCGTTTCTGCTGAAAGATCAGCTGTTAACCTTATGGGGATGCCCTTGTGTGTTATCTGTTGTTTTTCCCTTGCTGCTTTTAATATGTTTTCTTTATATTTAATTTTTGATAGTTTGATTAATATGTGTCTTGGTGTGTTTCTCCTTGGATTTATCCTGTATGGGACTCTCTGTGCTTCCAGGACTTGATTAACTATTTCCTTTCCCATATTAGGGAAGTTTTCAACTATAATCTCTTCAAATATTTTCTCAGTCCCTTTCTTTTTCTCTTCTTCTTCTGGGACCCCTATAATTCGAATGTTGGTGCGTTTAATGTTGTCCCAGAGGTCTCTGAGACTGTCCTCAGTTCTTTTCATTCTTTTTTCTTTATTCTGGTCCGCAGTAGTTATTTCCACCATTTTATCTTCCAGGTCACTTATCCGTTCTTCTGCCTCAGTTATTCTGCTATTGATCCCATCTAGAGTATTTTTAATTTCATTTATTGTGCTTGTCATCGTTTCTTGATTCCTCTTTAGTTCTTCTACGTCCTTGTTAAATGTTTCTTGCATTTTGTCTATTCTATTTCCAAGACTTTGGATCATCCTTACTATCATTATTCTGAATTCTTTTTCAGGTAGACTACCTATTTCCTCTTCATTTGTTAGGTCTGGTGTGTTTTGACCCTGCTCCTTCATCTGCTGTGTGTTTTTCTGTCTTCTCATTTTGCTTATCTTACTGTGTTTGGGGTCTCCTTTTCACAGGCTGCAGGTTCGTAGTTCCCGTTGTTTTTGGTATCTGTCCCCAGTGGCTAAGGTTGGTTCAGTGGGTTGTGTAGGTTTCCTGGTGGAGGGAACTAGTGCCTGTGTTCTGGTGGATGAGGCTGGATGTTGTCTTTCTGGTGGATTCGTCCACGTCTGGTGGTGTGTTTTGGGGTGTCTGTGGCCTTATTATGATTTTAGGCAGCCTCTCTGTTAATGGATGGGGCTGTGTTCCTCTCTTGCTAGTTGTTTGGCATAGGGTGTCCAGCACTGTAGCTTGCTGGTCGTTGAGTGAAGCTGGGTCTTGATGTTGAGATGGAGATCTGTGAGAGATTTTCGCCGTTTGGTATTACGTGGAGCTGGGAGGTCTCTTGTGGACCAGTGTCCTGAAGTTGGCTCTCCCACCTCAGAGGCACAGCCCTGATGCCTGGCTGGAGCACCAAGAGCCTTTCATCCACACGGCTTTTGGGAGGTCTGACGTCTTCTGCCAGCGTTCAGTGGGTGTTCTGTAGGAGCAGTTCCACGTGTAGATGTATTTCTCATGTATCTGTGGGGAGGAAGGTGATCTCCGCGTCTTACTCTTCCGCCATCTTGCCCCTCCCTCCGCATGTGTCTTTTTGAATTACTGTTTTCTCTGGGTATATGCTCAGTAGTGCGATTGCTGGGTCATATGGTAATTCTATTTTTAGTTTTTTAAGGAACCTCCATTCTGTTCTCCATAGTGGCTGTATCAATTTACATTCCCACCAATAGTGCAGGAGGGTTCCCTTTTCTCCACACCCTCTCCAGCATTTGTTGTTTGTAGATTTTCTGATGATGCTCATTCTAACTGGTGTGAGGTGATACCTCATTGTAGTTTTGATTTGCATTTCTCTAATAACTACTGATATTGAGCAGCTTTTCATGTGCTTCTTGGCCATCTGTATGTCTTCTTTGGAGAAATGTCTACTTAGGTCTTCTGCCCATTTCTGGATTGGGTTGTTTGTTTTTTTAATATTGAGCTGCATGAGCTGTTTATATATTTTGGAGATTAATCCTTTGTTCGTTGACGCATTTGCAAATATTTTCTCCCATGCTGAGGGTTGTCTTTTTGCCTTGTTTATGGTTTCCTTTGCTGTGCAAAAGCTTTGAAGTTTCATTAGGTCCCAATTTTTTATTTTTGTTTTAATTTCCATTACTCTAAGAGGTGGATCAAAAAAGATCTTGCTGTGATTTATGTCAAAGTGTGTTCTTCCTATGTTGTCCTCTAAGAGTTTTATAGTGTCTGGTCTTACATTTAGGCCTCTAATCCATTTTGAGTTTATTTTTGTGTATGGTATTAGGGAGTGTTCTAATTTCATTCTTTTACATATAGCTGTCCAGTTTTCCCAGCACCACTTATTTAAGAGGCTGTCTTTTCTCCACTGTATATCCTTGCCTTCTTTATCATAGATTAGTTGACCAGAGGTGCGTAGATTTATCTCTGGGCTTTCTCTCTTGTTCCATTGAGCTATTTTTCTGCTTTTGTGCCAGTACCATATTGTCTTGATTACGGTAGCTTTATAGTATAGTCTGAAGTCAGGGAGTCTGATTCCTCCAGTTCCGTTTTTATCCCTCAATACTGCTTTGGCTATTTGGGGTCTTTTCTGTCTCTATACAAACTTTAAGATTTTTTGTTCTAGTTCCGTAAAATTGCCATTGGTAATTTGATAGGGATTGCATTGAATTTGTAGATTCCTTTGTGTAGTATAGACATTTTCACAATATTGATTCTTCCAATCCAAGAACATGGTATATCTCTCCATCTGTTGGTATCATCTTTAATTTCTTTCACCAGTGTCTTATTCTTTTCTGCATACAGGTCTTTTGTCTCCCTAGGTAGGTTTCTTCCTGGGTATTTTATTCTTTTTGTTGCAATGGTAAATAGGAGTGTTTCATAAATTTCTCTTTCAGATTTTTCATCATTAGTGTATAGGTATGCAAGAGATTTCTGTGCCTTAATTTTGTATCCTGCTACTTTACCAAATTCATTGATTAGCTCTAGTAGTTTTTTGGTGGCATCATTAGGATTCTCTATGTATAGTATCATGTCATCTGCAAACAGTGACAGTTTTACTTCTTCTTTTCCAATTTGTATTCCTTTTATTTCTTTTTCTTCTCTGATTGCTGTGGCTAGGACTTTCAAAACTACGTTGAATAATAGTGGTGAGGGTAGACATCCCTGTCTTGTTCCTGATCTTAGAGGAAATGCTTTCAGTTTTTCACAACTGAGAATGATGTTTGCTGTGGGTTTGTCATATATGGCCTTTATTATGTTTAGGTAGGCTCCCTCTATGCCCATTTTCATGGAGAATTTCTATCATAAATGGGAGTTGAATTTTGTCAAAAGCTTTTTCTGCATCTATTGAGATGATCATATGTTTTTTATTCTTCAGTTTGTTAATATGGTGTATCATATTGATATATTTGCGTATATTGCAGAATCCTTGCATCCCTGGGATAAATCTCACTTGGTCATGGTGTATGATCCTTTTAATATGTTGGATTCTGTTTGCTAGTATTTTGTTGAGGATTTTTGCATCTATATGCATCAATGATATTGGTCTGTAATTTTCTTTTTCTGTAGTATCTTTGTCTGGTTTTGATATCAGGATGATGGTGGCCTCATAGAATGAGTTTGAGAGTTTTCCTTCTTCCACAAATTTTTGGAAGAGTTTGAGAAGGATGGGTGTTAGCTCTTCTCTAAATGTTTGATAGAATTCACCTGTAAAGCAATCTGGTCCTGGACTTTTGTTTGTTGGAAGGTTTTTAATCACAGTTTCAATTTCATTACTTGTGATTGGTCTGTTCATATTTTCTGCTTCTTTCTGGTTCAGTCTTGGAAGGTTATACGTTTCTAAGAATTTGTCCATCTCTTCCAGGTTGTCCATTTTATTGGTATAGAGTTGTTTGTAGTAGTCTCTTAGGATGCTTTGTATTTCTGTGGTGTCTGTTGTAACTTCTCCTTTTTCATTTCTAATTTTATTGATTTGAGTCCTCTCCCTCTTTTTCTTGATGAGTCTGGCTAATGATTTATCAATTTTGTTTAACTTCTCAAAGAAACAGCTTTTAGTTTTCTTGATCTTTGCTATTGTTTACTTTGTTTCTATTACATTTATTTCTGCTCTGATTTTTATGATTTCTTTCCTTCTACTATCTTTACGTTTTGCTTGTTCTTCTTTCTCTAGTTCCTTTAGGTGTAAGTTTAGATTGTTTATTTGAGATTTTTCTTGTTTCTAGAGGTAGGGTTGTATAGCTATAAACTTCCCTCTTAGAACTGCTTTTGCTGCAGCCCATGGGTTTTTGATCATCGTGTTTTCATTGTCATTTGTCTCTAGGTATTTTTTGATTTCCCCTTTTACTTCTTCAGTGATCTCTTTGTTATTTAGTAACGTATTTTTTAGCCTCCATTTTTTTTTTTTTTTTACGTTTTTTTCCGTGTAATTCATTTCTAATCTAATAGCGTTGTGGTCAGAAAAGAAGCTGATATGATTTCAATTTTCTTAAATTTACTGAGGCTTGACTTGTGACCCAAGATGTGATCTACCCTGGAGAATGTTCCGTGCACACTTGATAAGGAAGTGTAATCTTCTGTTTTTGGAAGTAGTGTCCTATAAATATCAATTAAATCTATCTGGTCTATTGTGTCATTTAAAGCTTCTGTTTCCTTATTTATTTTCATTTTCTATGATCTGTCCATTGGTATAAGTGAGGTGTTAATGTCCCCCACTATTATTGTGTTATTGTCGATTTCCTCTTTTATAGCTGTTAGCAGTTGCCTTATGTATTGTTGTGCTCCTATGTTGGGTGCATATATATTTATAATTGTTATATCTTCTTCTTGGATTGCTCCCTTGATCATTATGTAGTGTCCTTCCTTGTCTCTTGTAACATTCTTTATTTTAAAGTCTACTTTATCTGATATGAGTATTGCTACTCCAGCTTTCTTTTGATTTCCATTTGCATGGAATATCTTTTTCCATCCCCTCACTTTCAGTCTGTATGTGTCTCTAGGTCTGAAGTGAGTCTCTTGTAGACAGCATATATATGGGTCTTGCTTTTGTATGCATTCAGCAAGCCTGTGTCTTTTGGTTGGAGCATTTAATCCATTCACGTTTAAGGTAATTACCGATATGTATGTTCCTACGACCATTTTCTTAATTGTTTTGGGTCTCTTTTTGTAGCTCCTTTTCTTCTCTTGTGTTTTCCCCTTAGAGAAGTTCCTTTAGCATTTGTTGTAGTGGTGGTGCTGAAATGTCTTAGTTTTGCTCATCTGTAAAGCTTTTGATTTCTCTATCGAATCTGAATGAGATCCTTGCCGGGTAGAGTAATCTTGGTTGTAGGTTCTTCCCTTTCATCACTTTAAGTATATCATGCCAGTCCTTTCTAGCTTATAGAGTTTCTGCTGAGAAATCAGCTATTAACCTTATGGGAGTTCCCTTGTAGGTTATTTGTCACTTTTCCCTTGCTGCTTTCAATAATTTTTCTTTGTCTTTAATTTTTGCCAATTTGATTACTATGTGTCTCAGCGTGTTTCTCCTTGGGTTTATCCTGTATGGGACTCACTGTGCTTACTGGAATTGGGTGGCTATTTCCTTTCCCATGTTAGGGAAGTTTTCAACTATAATCTCTTCAAATATTTTCTCTGGTCCTTTCTCTCTCTCTTCTCCTTCTGGGACCCCTATAATGCAAATGTTGTTGCATTTAATGTTGTCCCATATGTCTCTTAGGCTGTCTTCATTTCTTTTCATTCTTTTTTCTTTTTTCTGTTCTGCAGCAGTGAATTCCACCATTCTGTCTTCCAGGTCACTTATCCGTTCTTCTGCTTCAGTTATTCTGCTATTGATTCCTTCTAGTGTAGTTTTCATTTCATTTGCTGTATTGTTCATCTCTGTTCGTTTGTTCTTTAATCCTTCTAGGTCTTTGATAAACATTTCTTGCATCTTCTTGATCTTTGCTTCCATTCTTTTTCCAGGGTCCTGGATCATCTTCACTACCATTATTCTGAATTCTTTTTCTGGAAGGTTGCCTATCTCCATTTCTTTTAGTTGTTTTTCTGGGGTTTTATCTTGTTCCTTTATCTGTTACATAGCCCTGCCTTTTCATCTTGTCTATCTTTCTGTGAATGTGGTTTTTGTTCCACAAGCTGCAGGATTGTAGTTTTTGCTTCTGCTGTCTGCCCTCTGGTGGATGAGGCTGTTTAAGAGGCTTGTGAAAGTTTCCTGATGGGACGGGACTGGTGGTGGGTAGAGCTGACTGTTGCTCTGGTGGGCAGAGCTCAGTAAAAGTTTAATCCACTTGATTGCTGATTGGTGGGCTGGGTTCCCTCCCTGTTGGTTGTTTGGCCTGATGCAACCCAACACTGGAGCCTACGTGGGCTCTTTGGTGCAGCTAATGTCAGACTCTGGGAGGGTTATGCCAAGGAGTACTTCCCAGAACTTCTGCTGCCAGTGTCCTTGTCCCATGGTGATCCACAGCCACCTCCCACCTCTGCAGGAAACCTTCCAACACTAGCAGGCAGGTCTGGTTCAGTCTCCCCTGGAGTCACTGCTCCTTCCCCTGGGTCTCCATGTGCACACTACTTTGTGTGTGCCCTGCAAGAGTGGAGTCTCTGTTTCTCCCAGTTCTGTCGATGTCCTGCCATCAAATCCCAGTAGCCTTCAAAATCTGATTCTCTAGAAATCCCTCCTCCCATTGTCGGACCCCAGGTTGGGAAGCCTGACGTGGGCCTTAGAACCTTCACTCCAGTGGGTGGACTTCTGTGGTATAAGTGTTCTCTAGGCTGTGAGTTACCCACCCAGCAGTTATGGGATTTGATTTTACTGTGATTGCACCCCTCCTACCATCTTACTGTGGCTTCTCCTTTGTCTTTGGATGTGGGGTATATTTTTTGGTGAATTCCATTGTCTTCGTGTCGACTATTGTCCAGCAGGTAGTTGTGATTCTGGTGTTCTCACAATAGGGAGTGAGAGTATGTCTTTCTACTCTGCCATGTTGGTTCACGGCCACCTCTTCTGGAATCTTCTGATGCCCAAAATTAGCAACTCTTTCCCCCACCTCTTTTGTTGATGGGAATGCATAGGAAGGATAATTTTTCATCCTTATAAGAGATTTCAGTAATTAAAGGAAGACTCATTCTTGTACCAGTCTTTGCTTTAAGTCCCTGTCCTCTTTCCTAGTCTGGTAAAATGAACTGAACACATAGAAACAACCTACAAGGTCTCCATGAACTGCTACCTCTTTGTTTTCTCTCAGGCCTCACCCCTCTTATCTTTCAAAAGCAAAAATAATACCTGTCACCAATTTGAGCCCTCCCAAATCTTACCACCAAGAATGACACACCAAAGGGCCTGAAAAATAGGTTGCAAAGAGAGTGGACATGTATTCCTCCTCCAAATACAGTCTTCTCTCTGCCACCACAACCATCACAATCTGAAGAATATTGAGTGCTTGATGTTTACGAAGCCTCATATGGAGGAGGATGAGTAGAGGAAGAAGGACATGAAATCAACCTAAGATTTTAGGAAATAAATTGTAAGTAGTAAATAAAGACAGAGAGAAATAATTCAGGGTGTGTTCTTCAGCACACCTCTGGCCAGGTGTGCTGTTCAGACCATCTGAATCCCTTTGTTTGGAAAGTAAAGGATAGGGATAGCTGTTTGCTATCATTTCTCTCTACTTCTGCTTCCCAAACTCATTTTGAGACTCTAAGTTGTCCCTCATGCTGCTCCTACCATGTAAAGCTTCATAAATGTACTGTTCACCAGTTAAACACGTCTCAGGGAGAAAAAATGTTGCATTCTTAGTCTGAGATTGTCATTCATCTTTAACTAGAACAATAAGGGGGGAAAAAAAAAAACATCGACAGGCACATATTTCATAGTACAGATATTTTATCCTACCTTAACTCAGTCTGGCCACAGATGGGATGGCTGGCACAGCCCAAGATGCATTGAGCCAGGCTCTTTTTCATTCGGACCTGCACAAATCTAATCCCCTCCATTCCTTGGACATTTCTCTCTCTTAATTCTTTCTTTAGATGTTTCTCACTCTGATGGCAAGACTCAAGCCTTAATAATCCATAATTTTAGAAGGAGCAATTTACAGTGTCACTTCCTTGGCCCATTGATACAAGTTTTGATACTAGAACATCCTCTTTCCATGTAGGGTAAAGAAACTTTTCCTTAACTGTAAATAAGAAGTGGAGAAGTCAACTGAATTTATACTGAGCAAATTTTATCTAATGTAATTGAGCACAGAAACACGTGGAATTCATGCTGATTATGTAAATTGCTTATGAATGCCTCGACAGACTTTGTGGGCAAGATGCCTTTTCCTATGAAAAGGAAGATTTTTATAATTCCCTTCTTTCTTTTCCCCTAGAACTGCATAGAGAAACTGGGAGCACACCTATCTTTTCACCCCCAAAAAGCACAAGATCTTTGATTCTTTTCAGAATGAGATTTTGCAAAGCAAGTAGACTGAAAAGGCTTAAGACAAATGCAGTCAAGAAAGTTTAAGGTACGTACAGCAAATATCGAAACCCCAAGTTTATTTTGAGAGAAGGGTTTCTGTAGGCTATACCTAGCAATGTCTGAACTGCCAGGTGAAGGTATTTGGATTTCATCTTTGAGAAATAGGTAACTGTTGAAAGGTTATAAATTGGAGAGGAATATGATAAATCTTGAGATTAAGGAAGATGAATCTGACAACAGTGTATAGATGGACAGGTGGAGGACAGTGACTTGGTTAAGGTGTATATATTCCACATAAGGAGCCCTGCAGCCTTCCACACTAGTAGGAATTCTTTAGCAGATTACCAGGGGCCACTTGCAAGAGCCCTCTAATTGTGCTACCCTCCCAGTTCAACATCTAAGGGTGCATCCTTCTGACAGCATGCATCCCCACAGAGAATTAGACTGAGAAAAATACACATATCCACACACACATATATATTCATATTGTAATATACTAAATCTGAAGGTGAACGTTTTATAGCATATAAAATGTATATTAAGTTACATTTCAATGACAAATAGCATCCAGGTTGTCAAATGGTTTAATACAAAATGCCCTCATTAATTCAGCTCTGTGAATCTGTGCTCATAGAGCATCTAAGCTCCTGATGTTCTTTTGGCAGCATTATTTATTTAATACCACTTTCCCTGGTGTTGATATTCCTCCCCAAAAATAAGCTTCTCAAAAGTGCTTCAAAAAAGCATTACTGTTATCTCCTCAAATCCATATCCTCATTTAATTACATCTCCTTTTTTAAGTCAATTCCCTTAGATTTCCTAACTTCAACTTGTTTATTTCCTGAAAAAAGATAACATTTTCAGTGCGGGCTCTTCATACATGCAATAGTATATGTGGCCTTCAAATTTTGAAATAAGTAGCAGCAAAACTCAATCCCTTCTTCCAAATCCCTCTCCTCTTAGTCATCTAAAATGCTTAATAATCCCCACTAAAAGTTGTATAGTTGTCCCACAGGGTATTGGTTCCAGGACCCCCACAGATACCAAAATCCTCTGATACTCAAGTTCCTTTTGTCAAACGATATTGTACAGTTGGCCATCCCGTATCCCAGCTTCTGCATCCAGGGAGTCGACCAATAGTAGATGAATAGCTAAATTCACCAATAAAAATAATTCTCCCACTCATCAGTCTGACGTGTGTAATAGGAGGTGCTGATCAAGATACCTTGTAGTAGCTGCTTCTAGAATATAGACTTTTTCTCATAATGAAAAATCCCTGCAGTATACATTATAAATGAGGACAATGGCTCCTAAAACTGAGGCTTGAACTACTTAGCATATATACAATATATCACTGCCCAGGACAGATTATTTTTAAGTTCATTGTAGATGTAGCATAAGTTAGCTAACATATTTGAAAAATACTGGACTGGGAGTAAATAAAACTGAAATCTACTGATGAATTTATTACAAGCAATATTTGTGATCTTAGAAAATTTTTCATTCTAGTTATTAGTTCTCTTGCTCCCTTGCTCCCTCCTTCCATCCGTCTCTCCCTTCCTACTTTCCTTTCTTCTTCTTCATTTATTGAATAAGTAATCTCTAATACTCTTTGCACTCTTAATATTATATACCACACTTTATAGTATAATATACTGATATTATCATTACTAATTTACAGATGGAAATGAGGCTCAGAGAGAGAATGTACTGGAGCCTCCAATGGGCCAAATCTGTTTGATAGTCTGTGGTCAAGAACAAGAAAATTTCATTATGCCTTTTCCTGTGATGTTGTTATGTTAGAGTTTTACTGTTGGAGGACCACCTCATTCTCTAGTATCTGATCTAGGTCTTATTAAAAACAGCTTTTTCAATGTTTTCTCACACTCCTCTCCCCTTACCTATTAAGTTATACTATAAGCCTCAGTTCAAATCCAATAGGCACATTCACCTGCTAGTTACTAGGGTTGCATTAATGGGTCAAGCTTTTCTGTTTGATTCTTCTCTTCAGAGAAAGTTTCTCCAGTGAGGCTTCTCAGCCTCTCAGAGAAGTAGATTTCTGGTGAACATGTCATACAAATTGGTCAGACATAGCTGGTGACAATAAATATTTTCATACCTATATAAATGTCATTGAAAAACCTTTATTGCCAATCTTTTAAATAGTTCCCAGAACCATAAACACACAAAGATGCAAGGTCCTCAGCTATATGAATGATTTCTTTTCCTTGCTTTGTAGAGCAGTAGTTGTATAGGTAGATTTGAACAGAGGATAGATATATTATTTCTTTGTTCTAATTTATTTTCCAACAAATTTCTCCTTGGGATGACAATTTTATGCTTCCCAATAACGTTCTGTTCTAGATGATGGCATCTCTGGTTCTTTTGGTCCTTCATGCTTTGGGAGATAAATAGCATGTTCAAAGGAGCTATAGTCTGAGAAGCCATCATACATTGGATTAAACCATGTATACATGTTTTCCTGCATCAGAGTTTAGTGACAGTTTCTTTCTCCTTCCTCATCTTTCTCTGTTTCATAAAGAGATATGGCAAGAAAGACTTCAAAATCCTTTCTGCAGAGTTCATGTTTTCCCTTACTAACTATTTGCCAATTGGGTTCCAGGGTGGCAAGTCAACAACACTATCAGTCTCCATATAAGCAGAGTATATTGTATTGTCTGCCAAAATTAGTGAACTTTTTCTCCTCAGGACTAGAGTGAATATTGTTTATGTAATTGGAATGAGTCAAACATTTGAAGAACCAATTAAAATTGTTTTATAAGAACTTTTACTCTATCACACACTATGCCCAGACTCTATTTATCTATTTTCTACCATGCATTAAATCTTCTGTCTGAAAGTCAGACACCTCACTTCTCTGAATGGACCTGGTATTGCTCCCTCATTATTAAGGGCAAACAATGACAGTGTCCATATGGTAAAATTTATTGGCAATCTGCTCCCTTCTGCTACACTTCCATCTATGGTAAAATCTCATTAGACCTAACTGCTTTGTAAGGACAAATCTCTGCTCAGATAGGTTAAGGAACTTACATCTCAAATGGCAAATAATTTCAAATGCTAAAGGAAGGAATTTTAAGCAGGAGATACTTATGTGTTATTCATTTTCCCACAGTGCACTACAGATAACTTATGGGGAATAAACAGCATCCTGATTTCAAAAATGGTCATGATTTATTGATTTCTCTGTTCTAGTAAGATGGAAAACGTGCTCATGTGAAGAATCCATGAGCTTGGGCTTGGGTGGAGCTATTTCCAAGGAACTGACAGTGATGTCTGTGCCTCTCCTTAATTAAATCTGTGTGACTTTCTACCTGTAGTTTTATCTGCTCTTCTACCATCATATATAGGGATTAATTTCCTTAGATAAAATGGTATCATTCAATTTTCTCTCTGGTAACCTGGATCCTGCTCTACAAAGGATCAATGAGAGTCCCACCATCATCTCTCTCAGATAAGAATGTTGAGATAGAGAGAGGAACAAAGATGGCAGAGTAGGAGGATGTGCTCTCACTCCCTCTTGCAAGAACATAAGAATCAAAGCTAGCTGCTGGACAATCATCGACAGGAAGACACTGGAACTCACCAAAAAAGATACCCCACATCCAAAGACAATGAGACTGTAGGAGGGACACAATCACAGTAAAATCAAATCCCATAACTGCTGGGTGGGTGACTCACAGCCTAGAGAACACTTATACCACAGAAGTCCACCCACTGGAGTGAAGGTTCTGAGCCCCACGTCAGGCTTCCGGCAACAGGAGGAGTAATTCTTAGAGAATCAGACTTTGAAGGCTAGTGGGATTTGATGGCAGGACATCAACAGGACTGGGGGAAACAGAGACTCCACTCTTGCAGGGCACACACAAAGTAGTGAACGCATGGAGACCCAGGAAAAGGAGCAGTGACTCCAGGGGAGACTGAACCAGACCTGCCTGCTAGTGTTGGAAGGTTTCCTGCAGAGGTGGGAGGTGGCTGTGGCTCATCGTGGGGACAAGGACACTGACAGCAGAAGTTCTGGGAAGTACTCCTTGGCATAACCAAGTACTCTGGCATAACCAAGTACTCTGGCCATAACCAGACCAGAGTCTGCCATTAGCTGCACCAAAGAGCCCATGTAGGCTCCAGTGTTGGGTTGCATCAGGCCAAACAACCAACAGGGAGGGAACCCAGCCCACCAATCAGCAATCAAGTGGATTAAACTTTTACTGAGCTCTGCCCACCAGAGCAACAGTCAGCTCTACCCACCACCAGTCCCGTCCCATCAGGAAACTTTCACAAGCCTCTTAAACAGCCTCATCCACCAGAGGGCAGACAGCAGAAGCAAAAACTACAATCCTGCAGCTTGTGGAACAAAAACCACATTCACAGAAAGATAGACAAGATGAAAAGGCAGGGCTATGTAACAGATAAAGGAACAAGATAAAACCCCAGAAAAACAACTAAAAGAAATGGAGATAGGCAACCTTCCAGAAAAAGAATTCAGAATAATGGTAGTGAAGATGATCCAGGACCCTGGAAAAAGAATGGAAGCAAAGATCAAGAAGATGCAAGAAATGTTTATCAAAGACCTAGAAGGATTAAAGAACAAACGAACAGAGATGAACAATACAGTAAATGAAATGAAAACTACACTAGAAGGAATCAATAGCAGAATAACTGAAGCAGAAGAACGGATAAGTGACCTGGAAGACAGAATGGTGGAATTCACTGCTGCAGAACAGAAAAAAGAAAAAAGAATGAAAAGAAATGAAGACAGCCTAAGAGACATATGGGACAACATTAAATGCAACGACATTTGCATTATAGGGGTCCCAGAAGGAGAAGAGAGAGAGAAAGGACCAGAGAAAATATTTGAAGAGATTATAGTCGAAAACTTCCCTAACATGGGAAAGGAAATAGCCACCCAATTCCAGTAAGTGCAGTGGGTCCCATACAGGATAAACCCAAGGAGAAACACGCCGAGACACATAGTAATCAAATTGGCAAAAATTAAAGACAAAGAAAAACTATTGAAAGCAGCAAGGGACAAATAACCTACAAGGGAACTCCCATAAGGTTAATAGCTGATTTCTCAGCAGAAACTCTATAAGCTAGAAGGGAGTGGCATGATATACTTAAAGTGATGAAAGGGAAGAACCTACAACCAAGATTACTCTACCCGCCAAGGATCTCATTCAGATTCGATGGAGAAATCTAAAGGTTCACAGACAAGCAAAAGCTAAGAGAATGCAGCACCACCAAACCAGTTCTACAACAAATGCTAAAGGAACTTCTCTAAGTGGAAAACACAAGAGAAGAAAAGGACCTACAAAAACAAACCCAAAACAATTAAGAAAATGGTCATAGGAACATACATATCGATAATTACATTAAACAGGAAGGGAGTAAATGCTCCAACCAAAAGACACAGGCTTAGAAAGGTATAACCTTCCAAGACTGAACCAGGAAGAAATAGAAAATATGAACAGACCATTCACAAGTGATGAAATTGATACTGCGATTAAAAATCTTCCAACAAACAGAAGCCCAGAACCAGATGGCTTCACAGGTGAATTCTATCAAACATTTAGGGAAGAACTAACACCCATTCTTCTCAAACTCTTCCAAAATATGTGGAGGAAGGAGAACTCCCAAACTCATTCTATGAGGCCACCATCATCCTGATACCAAAACCAGACAAAGATACTACAAAAAAAGAAAATTACAGACCAATATCACTGATGAATATAGATGCAAAAATCCTCAACCAAACACTAGCAAACAGAATCCAACAACATATTAAAAGGATCATACACCATGACCAAGTGGGATTTATCCCAGGGGTGCAAGGATTCTGCAATATCAACAAATCAAACAATGTGATACACCATATTAACAAATTGAAGAATAAAAACCATATGATCCTCTCAATAGATGCAGAAAAAGCTTTTGACAAAATTCAACACCCATTTATTATAAAAACTCTCCAGAAAGTGGGCATAGAGGGAACCTACCTCAACATAATAAAGGCCATATACGACACACCCACAGCAAACATCATTCTCAATGGTGAAAAACAGAAAGTATTTCCTCTAAGATCAGGAACAAGACAAGGATGTCCACTCTCACCACTATTATTCAACATAGTTTTGGAAGTCCTAGCCATGGCAATCAGAGAAGAAAAAGAAATAAAATAATACAAATTGGAAAAGAAGTAAAACTTTCACTGTTTGCAGATGACATGATACTATACATAGAGAATCCTAAAAATACCACCAGAAAACTACTAGAGCTAATCAATGGATTTGCTGAAGTTGCAGATTACAAAATTAATGCACAGAAATCTCTTGCATTCCTAGACACTAATGATGAAAAGTCTGAAAGAGAAATTAAGGAAACACTCCCATTTACATTTGCAACAACAAGAATAAAATAACTAGGAATAAACCTACCTAAGGAGACAAAAGACCTGTATGCAGAAAAGTATAAGACAGTGATGAAAGAAATTAAAAATGATACCAACAGATGGAGAGATATACCATGTTGTTGGATTGGAAGAATCAATATTGTGAAAATCACTATACTACCCAAAGCAATCTACAGATTCAGTGCAATCCCTATCAAATTACCAATGGCATTTTTTATGGAACAAAAAAATCTTAAAATTTGTATGGAGACACAAAACATCCTGAATAGCCAAAGCAGTCTTGAGGGAAAAAAACGGAGCTGGAGGAATCAACCCCCTGACTTCAGACTATACTACAAGTCTACAGTAATCAATACAATATGGTACTGGCACAAAAACAGAAGCATAGATCAATGGAACAATATAGAAAGCCCAGAGATAAATGCACGCACCTTTGGTCAACTAAACTATGACAAAGGAGTCAACGATATTCAATGGTGAAGAGACAGTCTCTTCAATAAGTGGTGCTGGGAACACTGGACAGCTACATGTAAAAGAATGAAATTAGAACACTCCCTAACACCATACACAAAAATAAACTCAAAATGGATTCGAGACCTAAATGTAAGACAAGACACTATAAAACTCTTAGAGGAAAACATAGGAAGAACACTCTTTGACATAAATCACAGCAAGATATTTTTTGACCCACCTCCTAGAGTAATGGAAATAAAAGCAAAAATAAACAAATGGGACCTAATGAATCTTAAAAGCTTTTGCACAGCAAAGGAAACCATAAACAAGACGAAAAGACAGCCTTCAGAATGGGAGAAAACATTTGCAAATGAATCAATAGACAAAGGATTAATCTCCAAAATATATAAACAGCTCATGCAGCTCAATATTAAAGAAACAAACAACCCAATCCAAAAATGGGCAGAAGACCTAAATAGACATTTCTCCAAAGAAGACATACAGATGGCCAAGAAGTACATGAAATGCTGCTCAACATCAGTAGTTATTAGAGAAATGCAAATCAAAACTACAATGAGGTATCACCTCACACCATTTATAATGGGCATCATCAGAAAATCTACAAACAACAAATGCTGGAGACGGTGTGGAGAAAAGGGAACCCTCTTGCACTGTTGGTGGGAATGTAAATTGATACAGCCACTATGGAGAACAGAATGGAGGTTCCTTAAAAAACTAAAAATAGATTACTATATGATTCAGCAATCCCACTACTGGGCATATACCCAGAGAAAACCATAATTCAAAAAGACACATGCACCCCAATGTTCATTGCAGCACTCTTTACAATAGCTGGTAATGGAAGCAACCTAAATGCCCATCAACAGACGAATGGGTAAAGAAGATGTGGTACATATATACAATGGAATATTACTCAGCCATAAAAAGGAACGAAATTGGGTATTTGTTGAGACGTGGATGGACCTAGAGTCTGTCATACAGAGTGAAGTAAGTCAGAAAGAGAAAAACAAATATCGTATAGTAATGCATGTGTGTGGAACTTAGAAAAATAGTAGAGATGAACTGGTTTGCAGGGCAGAAGTTGAGACACAGATGTAGAGAACAAACGTATGGACACCAAGGGGGGAAGGCCATGGGAGGGTGGGGATGGTGGTGTGCTGAATTGGGCGATTGGGATTGACATGTGTACACTGATGTGCATAAAATTGATGACTAATAAGAACCTGCTTTTTAACAACTGAATTAAAATAAAATTCAAAAATTCAAAAAAAAAATTGTATCATCCTTTCCATGTAAGTCTATATTTTACAAAAATTTATAATTTCTTGCACTGCCCTGGAAAACCACACTTAATGCTTTTCAGTGTTGCATTTGTGGTCAAATGTTAAGCTTCTTTCTGTCTCTTACTTAGTTTAAGCTCATACAGATTGGGACTTGCTGAATCGTCTCTGGTATCATTCCACAGTAGAGGTCTGTGTCCACATTTCTCATGACACTATAGACATGCACCAGGAAAGTTATTTGCAGGTCACTTTATTCCAGAATACTCAAATTTACAATTGAATCTCTAAAATGGTAGTTTCATCTAAAACACAATAAAGTGATGTTAGTTTATTATGTATCATTCAACTGATTCCTTGCTTGGATGCTTTCAGTTCTGCCACCTAAAGGAAAATATCCCATTCCCTAGCATTCTCAATGGTCCTGATTCCCCTACTGGGGCCTTATTTTTGGTATTCTGTGAATATACTCACTGAAAAGAGAAAACTGTTTGCTAAGCTCAAATCTATAATATGCACCTTACAGTTACAGCCACCACTGACCATTTCTGTCTAGCATGATATTAGTTATAGAGCAAGTAACAGAACTCTTGTTACTTCACTTCTAGAATAAAAATGCCTTATATTTCTTTTTAGAATTTCTCTATGATTGCTAACTCTGGAATTAAGAACTAAGATTTTTGATGAAATTTCTGTTGATACAAGCAATAGGCTGCTTACCTGTTTTCTTTGTACTCATATACAGCTTTAGCCATCTGAATACTGTTATTAATGAAAACTTTATTAGTGAAAAATATATAGGACTTAGTAGAACCTATAAATATCTGTGCTAGAGAATGAACCAAGGAGCCCCCCAAAGTTTTCTAACATAGCTTCATTGACTTACTTCCCACACTTATTCCCAAAGAGTACAAGAGGCTAAAAGGTCTTATTTCTCTTTTGTCTATGAAATGTCCCTTTTGGGATCTATTTTTAATCAGGGTCCAAGCTGAGATTTGAAACCCATTTATCAGTTTTTTTTTAATGATGGACTAGTTCTTCATAAATATCCCAGAGCACACATTGCATTCAAATAATGCCTTAATCCTCAGGAATTGATGCATGTGGTGGATAACCAGTGAAGAAATCTGCCTGATGAATTCTTATTCCTACCGGGTCAATATACCCCACATATTTCAAAAAGGCCCATCAGAATTAGTGCCTATTCATGGACAATTTCACACTAGCTTTCACCTGGAAATCTGGGATGTGCAGAAATTATGTCTTTTATGTCCTGAAAATGACAATAATTTCATCTGAGTGTATGCTAGAATCTTTTTGAAGTTCGTGTCAGCTATCATATACTCCATTGTTTTTTAAGGATGTCCTGCTTTCCCAATTATAAACTTTGTAACCTTAGTTTTATCTAGGATTCCCAGATTCAGAATATAAAATTGTAGGACACCCAGCTAAATATGAATTTCAGATAAGCATGCAATGTTTGAAATATATTTAACTAAAATTTGTTGCTTTTCCAACATTCAAATATAACTGGATACATCACACTTGTACTTTATCTGGCAATACTTATTCAATCACTTCCCAAAACTAAATTTATTTTCTTCATCTCTAAAAAGTTGTCTCTTGTGAGCTGCTGAATACTTTAAATGTATTTTGTAAACTTTAAAAGTTTAGTCACATGTTACTATTTCTCACATCTAATTCTACAACTTTTATTTCCATAAGGTTTTTGTTTAATCTATTTCTAAATGGATTATTTAAATATTTTAATATTAATGATACATTTTTCCCCCAAAGGGTCAAAATAATGGTCCATGTTTATTTTTTGGTTTTTTTTTTGGGTTTTTTTGGTCATACCATGTAGCATGTGGGATCTTAGTTCCCAGACCAGGGAATGAACCCGCACCCCCTGTATTGGAAACATGGAGTCTTAACCACTGGACCGCCAGGGAAGTCCCTAAGTTGTTTTTTTAAGAGAGCATTTAATTGTGTTTCAGTGTCTATGGTTATGAGAGCAATTTCCTCTCAGTTTCTCCTGGATTTGATGGATTGCCTGCATCTGTTGCACAAACAATCATGGTGAAACAGTAAGAGAAACAGAGTTCCAACTTGACTTTACTCCCTGAAATATGCTAAACATATGGTGAGTTGGCAATAACCTGGTCCCAGGATAGGAATTTTGAGAGAGAGGGGAAGCTTATATTTTTACATTGCCCAGTTGGATCCCTGGAACCTTTATTAGCAGGGTAATCTCAGGAAAATGTGACAAAAGAAGCTGGGTTCCTTCCCACTCATACCTAAGATGATAGAACTTGGGAAGTTTTAAATGCTAGGAATCAGCAAAAGACATGTCTATAAAGAAGACATGTTTTCAATGTATTTTCAAAGAAGAGTTTACCTTTTGGGAGGATGGAAAGGAAGAGAAATAATAGAAAAAAATTCTAGAATGTTTGACTTTATACCAAGGTATTTAAATGAAGTTCCACAGTCTGGACACTTTCCAGATGTCAAAAAAGAAAAAAAACCTTCACACAAACATTCAAGGTCTAGAAAGCAATGAAGAAGTCAAAGTGAGATTATTAGTATTTAGGTTCCTTTGTAGTTCAATACACTCTTAGCAGATAGAGCTTCCTTCACAAAATTATAAAAGATGTTTGTTCTGAAGAAAAGTGGAGGACTGGACATCATGTACAGATAGACAAAGGATAACTTAGTGAAGCTTACATATCCCAGGGCATATTAGTAATCAACAATTTTTTTTTAATTTTTTTTTTTTTTTTTTTGGCTGTGTTGGGTCTTTGTTTCTGTGCAAGGGCTTTCTCTAGTTGCAGCAAGCGTGGGGCCACTCTTCATTGCGGTGCACTGGCCTCTCACTGTCGTGGCCTCTCTTGCTGTGGTGCACAGGCTCCAGACACGCAGGCTCAGTAGTTGTGGCTCACGGGCCCAATTGCTCCGTGGCATGTGAGATCTTCCCAGACCAGGGCTCGAACCCGTGTCCCTTGCATTGGCAGGCAGATTCTCAACCACTGCACCACCAGGGAAGCCCCAGTAATCAACAATTTTAATTGCCAGTAACAATGATTTAACTCAATCTAACTTAAGGAAAAATAAGACTGACTGGAATATCTCATAAAATCATCTCCAGTCTGTCTCTAAGAAGGTCAGTATTGTAACCTAGCTTCTGGAACAACTAGAACCAGGCACTCAAACACTCCTGGCACTCTCATTCTTTTTCTCATCTCTGATTCTTTATGCATGTCAGGAACATTCTCTCCCATTGTAGACATCTAGGATTTCACCAAATTGTGGTGACAAGACTATCAAGAGCCTCAGAATTCTACTTGAGAAAATGTTGACTATGATAATTGTGGTTTGAAAAATCCTCGGGAAGAACTGTGGCTAGATAAAAGTGCCCATCACTCTACTAGAAATTGTTGTTGGGGTGAGATTACAATTATATAAGAGAAAAGGTATTTCTAGGGGAGATAATATAGATGGAGTGGGGAAGAAGTTTGCAGAGAAGTCACAGAAAATATAGAGGAATACTGAGTAGGCAAAACAATAGTCACTCACTGTATAGAATTGACAACTATTAAACTAATAATCTGACACAAAGCAAATTACAAACCTCATAAGTGTTTACTTATAACAGGACACATTAATTGAAGGTTGGAGAAAGCCTTTTTGAAGAAATGCCACCTGAAACAAAAGGAAGAGTGAGGAAAAGAGTATTCCTGTAAAGGGAACACTTAAAGTTCAAAGAAAAAAAAACACAAAACTCTCCAGTAAAAGGCTACTTTCTCTAGAGAATGATGAAAACATATAATACCACAGCATGAGCTTATGAAGGCATGGACGAAATCATGCCCATTGGAGAGCAAGTTAAAGATTTTGTATTTTTTTCCTTAAGTGGAATTAGTTTTGATTAAAAATGTGGTAGAATCCAATAGATGTTGTCATAACTTATACCACTCAGCTGAGAATTCTGCTGAATTCCCAATACATTGAAAATCACTACATATCTATATTTAGCCAGGTTGACAGAGTTTGACATTTGCAAGTCTGTGCCCACCTGTTCCAAGATCATGAAAAATTTAAGTGTATTGTTGAAACACTAGATTAAGCTGTATGTGAGGAAAGAAAAAGTAGTAAGTTTGAAATGACAGCTTTCTCTAATAATTATTGAATAAAAATAAACATGTCATAGTCATAGGAAGCTAGAAATGCCTATAAGAATTCATATATCCCACTATCCTGTTTTCATCAAGACATCACCAAACTGATCAGTATAGTAAATAAGGTCTGCCATTTTTAAAGACATCACAGAATGTGAGTCAGCAATATGAATTAAACAAACAAGTGCTGGAAATATTTGTCTTCTTTCTTTGTAATGTTTCTGGAATATAATTTGCTTGAGGTAAACTTAAGACATAGGTACAGTGGAGGGCAGCAAAGGAATAAAAATACTTTTGCTTGAATGCACTGAGGACACACCTAATCTGGCATTGAGTTCACATACTACTCTTAGAACAGAGCAGAAAGGGAAATGAGTAAAAAATTAGCAGTAAATTTTTCTACACATTGAGCACCAACCAATTTGATGGAATTTTTTTTCAATTTATTGACTTGATGGTTAATTTTGGACATGCACAAAGATACCAATTTAATCATCAGAATAAGTTCACCAATAGAACAAATGCATTTACAAGGCATTATATTTGCATATAGTAAAACCCTATATGTTAATTAAATTAACTAACAATATAAACAAAGTGTTCCCTGGTTAGGATAGACTCAGATGTTCTGCTGCAAAGGAGACCCAAAATTAATTCAGTCGCTTAAGAAATAAAAAGGTTTGTTTCTCACTCATGTAATAGTCCAGGGTGGGCGTTTTGGGGCAGTAGGCAGCTACCCACATACCATGATTCACAGACATAGGGGAGCAGTGGCTCCACCATCTTCAACAAACGACTTCCTGAGTGGCCATGCTCTGGTCATCTCAGTCAGTAGGAAGGCAGAAAAGAATACATACAGAAAGACATCCAAGTTTTGGACTGCCAGGCACAAATTCAGTTATATAGTGATACCTAGTTCCAAAGAAGACTGAGATACGTGCTCCCTAGAGAGCTGAGTCCTAGCCCAATTCTGTAATTTTGGAAGAAGAAGAATATGGATTTTAGTGGACACCTAACCATCTCCAATAGGTGTTTAGAAGAACATAATTCACATATCTTCAAAGGGTTAAATTTAAGGCCAATCCTCAGTTCTGATGTGGGTCTGTGGGATCTCTATCACCTTGGCCAGCAGAGCAACTGTGGGAGCTATGAGCTATCACCCCCATCTTGGGGGTGGGTGTTAGCTGCAGCTCTGACACTTAGGGGATGTGTGATTTCAAGTGTTCTCATGACAGTGTTTACCTCACAGGATTATGGTGTGAACTGAATGACTTTAAGTAATATAACAAAGTAAAACAAATAACTCAGTGGTGGGTACACAGTGAGAGCTCAACAAATGAGAGTTTGTGCCTCTCTTTTCTTCTGCCCAGAAAGGTTCTATCTTGTGATGGAACCATACCTAGACAGCTTCAGGAACATAGAGCAGCCCCCTCACAAGCCCCAACAAATTTAAGGATTAGGACATGTTCACAGATTAGGTAGAATTTAGGGTTATACTTGATGATAATTGGCTTAATCTAAAAAGGCTTGTCCTCACTTTAGTATTCCCAAGTGAGCTGCACACACTAGGAGGAGGATCACTTTATTTTAGTCAGGGACCTATAAGAATCAATGTGGTAGTCCCTGGGTTGGACTGCAGCCCACAGCCTGGGCTTCCTCCCACTAAGGGAAAATCCAGATTGCTGTTGGTAAAGTATTACAACTTTAGGGCAGTACATATTGAGAGAAAGGAAGGAAGGAAAGAAGGAAGGAAGGAAATTGATCCTATATCATAAACTTCCTCAGCCAACCAAATAGAAAGAAAAAATAGGAAAGTTCTATTAGCAGGTATATTCATCAGAGTTCAGAACAAATAAGACATATATATATATATATGTCTTATATATATATATACACACATATATATATATGTATATACATATATATACATATATATGTATATATATATATATATATATATATATATATATATATATATATATATATATATATATATATATATATATATATAAAGGGTAGGTGACAAAGCTACTAAATGATATTTATGAGGAAAGACAATCAAATTAAATAAGGAAGAATGATCCTTATATAGGCATTGCAGTAGAGTATGAAAATCTCTGAATAATTTTACAAAAACTGCATCCTAAATAAATAATATCTATGTCTTTTTATGGGAAAGAGAGTTAATATTTATTATTAAACTTACTCTTGTCAAAAGCAGTCAAGAAGGAACTTGGTTGCTAGTTCTAGAAACATGCTAAAATGCAAGCAATGTGATAAATCTTGTGTAAACTGTATTTTTATAAGTTTGGTGTAAACAACATTGAACATTTTCTGATAAATTGTACGGGAAATTGGCATCCTTCACACCTTCTGAGGAACCAAATAGTAATATTAGAATGAAGCATGGCTGAAATTTATGGTAAGCATCAAAGACACGGGATTAATTAGCATTAAATGAGAAAACTTTATGAAATTGTTATGCTGGTTTTCTGACTAAGAAAATATAATTTAAGCCTAGTCCTATAGAACTAGCATATTCCTTTCTTTGTGGAGGTTGAAATTTTATGGAGATATAAACCACAAAAGGAATTGACAAACTGTAATGTGTCTAAAGAAGGGAAAACCGTATCTGCATAGAAATTTTAAAAAGTGAACAATGGTTCATTTTTGGTATATTTAGTCAGTAGATATTCTGAAAGCCTGGAATATGCAGGGCCCTGATATGTAAGATAGAATCTCAATCCTCAGAGCAACTGTTCTCAGTCTCATGTTGAGAAATATTCTCTAAGATAATAAGTTACCTTTTTTCAGCTCATTTAATAAAAATGTTTGCTCTGTTAAGATGCAGTAATTTTGATAATAAATGTAAACACATGTAACATTGTTGAAAATAGAGTAACGCCCATCAAGGGCCACTATCAGGTCTTTTTCAGACACCCAAGGACTGGAAAATTACTGAAGACAAAAAGTTACAGATTCTCAGAAAAACCACATCCTATAGAAGCATAGCCAGCTCGAATACAACTGTGGACCAAAACACATAAGAACCCACCACCTCTTTCCTGCACCTTGCCCTTTGTAGCCCAATAAAAGACTCAAACCCCCACCCTTCAGGGATGACACCATTTTCTGCGTCTGGCCCCTTTCCTCCCTTGGAAAGTGAATTAAAACTTTCTTTTCTTCTCACTTCTGTGAATTCTTTCACAACCCGCGTTGACTCACCTAACAATAATTTCATGAGAGTGCTTCACAGAAAAGGGGGTGGGAGGTGAAAGTATTTCAGACTAACTATATTGAAGTCTTTTCTTCCCTGAAATAATTTTACTAATATTGGGCATGAAGAAAGCTATAAAAATATAAATGTAAAACCCAAATATAATTGAATAAATCCAGCATTGATAATATCTCTGTTTTGCTCAAGCGTAATGTTCCTATTCCTATTGTTCTTTTCCTATTGCCACCAGCACTGTGGCTATCCACATTATAGATTCTCTTAATCATGTTATCACTGTTACAGAGATAAACAGCACAATTCTGCTTAGGTTTTGTACAGTGTTAGGTCCCACTTGCCATTTCAGTATAAGCAGTCACAATTCATATAATGAAAACCACATATGTTCACATTTCAAGTTGTAAAACAGTGAGTTGCAGACAAAAATTCAGATATATGTGAACACATACACCAACACAAAAACACATTTTTTCTATTCTAGTGAAACCTGTGTTTTCCACAGAATATCCTCAAATCTGAAAGAAGATATTTCTCCATTCTCATTGAACCATCCCACACCCATCCTGCCATACACACTTACACAAATACACACACACACACACACATTCAAATCTACTATTTTTCTAAGACATACCTTGTTAACTTCTGCTTTTATCTTTATTATTTACTTTTTTGAGCTTTCTCTTGCTTGTTCTATTTTCAGTTTCTTCAGCTGGGTATTTAATTTGTTTACATTCTTTCATTTTTACTAGTGAAAGAGTTTGCTATGAATTTTCCTCTGACCACTGCTTTAAGTGTATCCCAAGATTTCTTGTATGTAGTATTTTTATTATTTGATTGACTTCTCTGGTTTCAATCTCTATTTCTCTGTTTCACCCAAGATTTGTCTAATAGAAAGTGGAAGGGGCTTTTAATTTCTTCATTTGTTAATAATTTCTAGTTATATTGCACTGTCATCAGAGAGTATCGTTTGTAGTATTTATGCGTTATAGGACATCTTGATGTTTTTCTTGTGAAGTAATATGTGAAAAACTTTGTAAATGTTCCATAAGCACTGGAAAGGAAGACTATTTTCTAATATCATGTTGTTATATGATGATAAGATCTACTTTATTGATTATGTTGCTTAGGTTTTCTGGCTCCTTAATTATTTTTGGTTTGTCCACTTGTTCTGTCTTGATCTGAGACTGCTGTCTTAAAGTCTCTTATTAGTACGGTGTTTCTATATATGTTCTACAGTTTTTACTTCGTTAAGGTGGTTGCTACATTATTTGTTCATATATACTCATAAATTACATATTTTAAAATATGAGCATTAAAAATCTCAATTTTTTATTAATTTTTAAATTGAATACTGCTTTATAGATATCAAGTTCACATTCTTCTGTTCTTACTGTTTTTATGGGCCTGGGGTACTTTTGTCTATATCATTTGCTTGCTTTGCTGAATCACTTTGTTTTAATTATGTCCCTTGAATATAGCGTATAGCTGGGTATTGCTTTTTAAGCCAAAGTGAAAATCAAATTTTTTAACAACTTTAGTTCAGTCATATTTATTGATATGACTAATATGTCTCAATTCTGTTGTCCCAATTGTGTCACTATATCTTTAAATTTTCATGTATTAGATTATACTTGCTATGCTTACTTCTTCACAAAATGTACATTATTTGCTCTTTAATTAAACACAATAATTAGGAAGGATCATATTTTCATTCTAATTGTTACATTTGAATTTATATCTTTTATAATACCATTTATCCTACATTTTCTTATTTGATATTTTACTCTTTGGTTTGTTAATTTTAGATGGTATATTTTACATCCTACTTATTGACTTATAGTTGAGTTTATTCAACTTTCTGTTTCCTCTCTTCTGTCATATTTAGTTGCTTTTTTTCTGTTTTGTCATAAAGTATAACATCTGTGCATTCATGCCTTTGGTTTTTTTTGCAATAAACAAGGAAATTTAGTTATTTCTGAGATATACATTTTAAAATAATAACAAGAATTATGACATAACATTATACCAGAACATATAAGATTTTTAGGAATTTCATTTAATGTCTGGAACATTTATATTAACATATTTCCATACAAATAACCCAAAGAAAGTTTAGTATTGATGTGTTTTTTTTTAATTTTTGAATTTTATTTTATTTATGTTTTTATACAACAGGTTCTTATTAGTTATCAATTTTATACACATCAGTGTATATATGTCAATCCCAATCACCCAGTTCATCACACCACCATCCCCACCCCCCCACGGCTATCCTCCCTTGGTGTCCCTACGTTTGTTCTCTACATCTGTGTCTCAATTTCTGCCCTGCAAACTGGTTCTTCTGTACAATTTTTCTGGTTCCACAGACATGCATTAATATACAATATTTGTTTTTTTCTTTCTGACTTACTTCACTCTGTATGACAGTTGCTAGATCCACCAACGTCTCAACAAATGACTTAATTTCATTCCTTTTTATGGCTGAGTAATATTCCATTGTAGATATGTACCACACTTCTTTACCCATTCATCTGTTGATGGGCATTTAGGTTGCTTCCATGACCTGGCTATTGTATATAGTGCTGCAATGAATATTGGGGTGCATGTGTATTTTTGAATTATGGTTTTCTCTGGGTATATGCCCAGTAGTGGGATTGCTGGATCATAGGGTAATTCTATTTATAGTTTTTTAAGGAACCTCCATACTGTTCTCCATAGTGGCTGTATCAATTTACATTCCCACCAACAGTGCAAGAGGGTTCCCTTTTCTCCACACCCTCTCCAGCATTTGTTGTTTGTAGATTTTCTGATGATGCCCATTCTAACTGGTCTGAGGTGATACCTCATTGTAGTTTTGATTTGCATTTCTCTAATAATTAGTGATGTTGAGCAGCTTTTCATGTGCTTCCTGGCCATCTGTGTGTCTTCTTCGGATAAATGTCTACTTAGGTCTTCTGCCCATTTTTGGATTCGGTTGTTTGTTTCTTTAATATTGAGCTGCATGAGCTGTTTATATATTTTGGAGATTAATCCTTTGTCTGTTGATTCATTTGCAAATATTTTCTCCAATTCTGAGGGTTATCTTTTCATCTTGTTTATAGTTTCCTTTGCCATGCAAAAGCTTTTAAGTTTCATTACGTCCCATTTGTTTATTTTTGTTTTAATTTCCATTACTCTAAGAGGTGGATCAAAAAAGATCTTGCTGTGGTTTATGTCAAAGAGTGTTCTTCCTATGTTTCCCTCTAAGAGTTTTATAGTGTCCAGTCTTATATTTAGGTCTCAAAACCATTTTGAGCCTATTTTTGTGTATGGTGTTAGGGAGTGTTCTAATTTCATTCTTTTACACATAGCTGTCCAGTTTTCACAGCACGACTTATTGAAGAGACTGTCTTTTCTCCATTGTATATCCTTGCCTCCTTTGTCATAGATTAGTTGACCATAGGTGCATGGGTTTATCACTGGACTTTCTATCTTGTTCCATTGACCTATGCTTCTGTTCTTGTGCCAGTACCATATTGTCTTGATTACTGTAGCTTTGTAGTATATTCTGAAGTCAGGGAGTCTGATTCCCACATCTCCGTTTTTTTCCCTCAAGATTGCTTTGGCTATTGGAGGTCTTCTGTGTCTCCATACAAATTTTAAGATGATTTGTTCTAGTTCTGTAAAAAATGCCATTGGTAATTTGATAGGGATTGCATTGAATCTGTAGATTGCTTTGGGTAGTATAGTCATATTCACAATATTGATTCTTCCAGTCAAGAACATGTTATATCTCTCCATCTGTTGGTATCATCTTTAATTTCTTTCACCCGTGTGTTATACTTTTCGGCATACAGGTCTTTTGTCTCCCTAGGTAGGTTTATTCCTAGGTATTTTATGGTTTTTGTGGCAATCGTAAATGGGAGTGTTTCATAAATTTCTTTTTCAGATTTTTCATTATTAGTGTATAGGAATGCAAGAGATTTCTGTGCATTAATTTTGTATCCTGCAACTTTACCAAATTCATTGATTAGCTCCAGTAGTTTTCTGTTGACATTTTTAGGATTCTCTATGTAGAGTATCATGTCATCTGCAAACAGTGACAGTATTAATTCTTCTTTTCCAATTTGTATTCCTTTTATTTATTTTCCTTCTCTGATTGCCGTGGCTAGGACTTCCATAACTATGTTGAATAATAGTGGCGAGAGTTGAAATCCTTGTCTTGTTACTGATCTTAGAAGAAATGTTTTCAGTTTTTCACCATTGAGAATGATGTTTGCTGTGGGTTTGTCATATATGACCTTTATTATGTTGAGGCAGGTTCCCTCTATGCCCACTTTCTAGAGAGTATGTATCATAAATGGGTGTTGAATTTTGTCAAAAGCTTTTTCTGCATCTATTGAGATGATAATATGGTTTTTATTCTTCAATTTGTTAATATGGTGTATCACATTGATTGATTTGCATATATTGAAGAATCCTTGCATCCCTAGGATAAATCCCACTTGCTCATGGTGTATGATCCTTTTAATATGTTGTTGGATTCTGTTTGCTAGTATTTTGTTGAGGATTTTTGCATCTATATTCATCAGTGATATTGGTGTGTAATTTTCTTTTTTTGTAGTATCTTTGTCTGGTTTTGGTATCAGGGTAATGGTGGCCTCATAGAATGAGTTTGAGAGTGTTCCTTCCTCTGCAATTTGTTCGAAGAGTTTGAGAAGGATGGATGCTAGCTCTTCTCTAAATGATTTGAAAGAATTCACCTGTGAAGCCATCTGGTCCTGGACTTTTGTTTCTTGGAATATTTTTAATCACAGTTTCAATTTCATTACTTTTGAATGGTCTGTTCATATTTTCTATTTCTTCCTGGTTCAGTCTTGGAAGGTTATACCTTTCTAAGAATTTGTCCATTTCTTCCAGGTTGTCCATTTTATTGGCATAGAGTTGCTTGTAGTAGTCTGTTAGGATGCGTTGTATTTCTGTGGTGTCTGTTGTAATTTCTCCTTTTTCATTTCTAATTTTATTGATTTGAGTCCTCTCCCTCCTTTTCTTGCAGAGTCTGGCTAATGGTTTATCAATTTTGTTTACCTTCTCAAAGAACCAGCTTTTAGTTTTATTGATCTTTACTATTGTTATCTTTGTTTCTATTTCATTTATTTCTGCTCTGATCTTTATGATTTCTTTCCTTCTGCTAAATTTGCATTTTGTTAGTTCTCCTTTCTCTAGTTCCTTTAGGTGTAAGTTTAGACTGTTTTTTTGAGATTTTTCTTGTTTCTTGAGGTAGGCTTGTATAGCTATAAACTTCCCTCTTAGAACTGCTTTTGCTGCAGCCCACAGGTTTTGGATCATCGTGTTTTCATTTTCATTTGTCTCTAGGTATTTTTTGATTTCCTCTTTGATTTCTTCAGGGATCTCTTGCTTATTTAGTAACGTATTGTTTAGCCTCCATGTGTTTGTGTTTTTTACCTTTTTTTCCCTGTAATTCATTTCTAATCTCATAGCGTTGTGGTCAGAAGAGATGCTTGATATGATTTCAATTTTCTTAATTTTACTGTGGCTTGATTTGTGACCCAAGATGTGATCTATCCTGGAGAATGTTCCATGCCCACTTGAGAAGAAAGTGTAATCTGCTGTTTTTGGATGGAATGTCCTATAAATATCAATTAAATCTATCTGGTCTTTTGTGTCATTTAAAGCTTCTGTTTCCTTATTTATTTGCATTTTGTATGATCTGTCCATTGGTGTAAGTGAGGTGTTAAAGTCCCCCACTATTATTGTGTTACTGTCAATTTCCTCTTTTATAGCTGTTAACAGTTGCCTTATGTATTGAGGTGCTCCTATGTTGGGTGCATATATATTTATAATTGTTATATCTTCTTCTTGGATTGCTCCCTTGATCATTATGTAGTGTCCTTCCTTGTCTCTTGTAACATTCTTTATTTTAAAGTCTATTTTATCTGATATGAGTATTGCTACTCCAGCTTTCTTTTGATTTCCATTTGCATGGAATATCTTTTTCCATCCCCTCACTTTCAGTCTGTATGTGTCCCTAGGTCTGAAGTGGGTCTCTTGTAGATAGCATGTATATGGGTCTTGTTTTTGTATCCATTCAGCAAGCCTGTGTCTTTTGGTTGGAGCATTTGATCCATTCACGTTCAAGGTAATTATCAATATGTATGTTCCTATGACCATTTTCTTAATTGTTTTGGGTTTGTTTCTGTAGGTCCTTTTCTTCTCTTGTGTTTCCCACTTAGAGAAGTTACTTTAGAATTTGTTGTAGAGCTGGTTTGGTGGTGCTGAATTCTCTTAGCTTTTGTTTGTCTGTAAAGCTTTTGATTTCTCCATCAAATCTGAATGAGATCCTTGCCGGGTAGAGTAATCTTGGTTGTAGGTTCTTCCCTTTCATCACTTTAAGTATATCATGCCACTCCCTTCTGGCTTGTATAGTTTCTGCTGAGAAATCAGCTGTTAACCTTATGGGTGTTCCCTTGTATGTTATTTGTCATTTTTCCCTTGCTGCTTTCAATTCTTTGTCTTCAATTTTTGCCAAGTTGATTACTATGTGTCTTGGCATGTTTCACCTTGGGTTTATCCTGTATGGAACTCGCTGCACTTCCTGGACTTAGGTGGCTATTTCCTTTCCCATGTTAGGGAACTTGTCAACTATAATCTCTTTAAATATTTTCTCAGGTCCTTTCTCTCTCTCTTCTCCTTCTGGGACCCCTATAATGCAAATGTTGTTGCATTTAATGTTGTCCCATATGTCTCTTAGGCTGTCTTCATTTCTTTTCATTCTTTTTTCTTTATTCTGTTCTGCAGCAGTGAATTCCACCATTCTGTCTTCCAGGTCACTTATCCTTTCTTCTGCTTCAGTTATTTTGCTATTAATTCCTTCTAGTATAGTTTTCCTTTCAGTTATTGTATTGTTCATCTCTGTTTGTTTGTTCTTTAATTCTTCCAGGTGTTTGTTAAACATTTCTTGCCATCTTTTTGATCTTTGCCACCATTGTTTTTTCTGAGGTCCTTGATCATCTTCACTATCATTATTCTGAATTCTTTTTCTGGAAGGTTGCCTATCTCCACTTCATTCAGTTGTTTTTCTGGGCTTTTATCTTTTTTCTTCATCTGGTACATAGCCCTCTGCCTTTTCATCTTGTCTATCTTTTTGTGAATCTGTTTAGTGCACTTTGATAGAAGTACAAGGTAAATATATATATACATTTATTTTTATATATGTATGTATATATATCAAGGTCTTTGCTTTTATTAGTGTTTTTAACTTAGTTAGGAACATAGGACATATCCTTTAAAAGATTTAAAAATAAAGAGGTGTGTGCTTAGTGCCAAATAAGTAATGTTTTTAAAAAAAATGTTAAATTTTATATTCGGCTGCATCAGGTCTCAAGTGCGGCATGCGTGATCTTCGTTCAGACATGTAGGATCTTTCGTTGTGGCACGGGCTGTTCATTGGGGCACGCAGGCTTCTCTCTAGTTGTGGCATGTGGGGTTTCTCTCTCTGGTTGTGTCACGGGGGCTCCAGGGCGTGTAGGCACTGTAGTTTCTGGCACACGGGCTCTCTCGTTGAGGTGCATGAGCTCAGTAGTTGTGGTGCACAGGCTTTGTTGCCCCGTGGCCTGTGGGATCTTAGTTCCCTGATGAGGGATCTAACCCACGTCCCCTCCTTCAGAAGTCTTCTTTGTTTCTCGTCCTCTCTGATCAGCTCTGTAATCTCTCACCATTTAGGGGTACCATTCTGTAGTCCTGCCAGTCGGCAAAGCTCCCAGGGGTGCCGTCTGTTCGTTGGACACCTCGCCCTGGGCTCGCGGTTGCCCCGTACTGTGCCCCAAGGCGCTCTGCCAGCCCCCCTGCTTGCAGCCTGCAGCCAGCACCGCCTGTGTCCCCTCTGCTCTGCACTCCAACCCATGCTCAGCTGCCTTTCCATGCCTCTGTTTTTGTCTTAGATCTACATTTGTATGCATTAAAATGTCCATCATCAGTCCTTTGTTGAGGTTTTCCCATTTATCTATTGATTGAATGAAGCTAATCTAGTAAATTCTTCATGGAGGTCTCATGGGCAGAGAATGTTTTACATTGTGTATGTTTAATACTGGTTTTTTAAAGACTTGGTATTTGACAAGCACATTAGCTGGCAATAAAAATCTGTTTTCATACCTTCATTCATTGAGATTTATTATTCTAAAGTTACTCTATTGTTGCCTTTCCTTGTATGTTGTTTTTAAATAGTCTAATGATCTTGTAAATTATTTGATCTTTTGCCTGGAGGCCTTGATAGGCTTTTGGATTTTTTTAAGTCTAATAATTTTAGTAGGATACACCTTGGAGATGATAATTCTGGGTTAATTTTCCTAGGTCCCTAGTGGGCCTTTTCAATATGTAGATTTTACACTCTTTTATTTCTGGCAAGTTTTGTTCAGTTATATTTTTAAATATTAATTCTGTTCTATTGTTTAGTTTTCTTTTTCAGGGACTCTGATTGTACCTATGTTATTCCAGTTTTGTCTACCTTCCATGTCCATTACTTCATCTTTGGCTTTTTTACTTCTTTTCTTATCTCAGTTTCATTTTGTTATTTTCCTGACCTTCTTCAACAGTCTTCAGTTGAGAAATATTTCTGTATTTCTTCTATTTTGTTTCTGAGTACAATCAACTCGTTTTATTGCTTCTTGAGTTTTGTTTCTATTCTGATTCAAAGTGGTAATCTACTTTAGCATCTATAATTTTCTTCTGCGTTATTTTTCTACTTTGAAAAAGAGTTTTGTCAGTCAAGATGTGCTAAATCATATTTTCTGTTATGTTATGGCAATTTTGACTAGATTTATCCAGTTTCTTCTGTTCATTCTGTGGATTTGGTGTGGTTTACAAGATTAATGTTTACAATGGCATATTCTGTCAGTGCTCCAAAGTTTAGATTCTTTAATGAATTTTTGTCTTTTTTGCACATGTGTTTGTTTGAGGGTGGAACTGTGTTTTTCCTCTTTTGCTTTTTCTCTTTCCACGTAATCATCAAAGATGCTTCTCCATCACTTTTGTCCTTTCTTCCCCCTCCCACCCATAATTTCTACAGGGCTGTCATTTCAAGTAGTACATACTTTTAAATACCTTCTTTGCCATGCATGCTCTGATCTACCAAGGCACATTGTTAGTATTTTCTGACTTAAGAGTGAATGTAATCTTTCTGGCAGTGTTTTGGCTCAACTTTAGTCCTGTCACCAGCTGCCTTTTTCTTTCTTCCCTGCACTTTTTCTTAGACTGCTCTTGCTTGACCTCAAAGTCTTATGATATAATGGAAACATAAGAGATCATTTTGTGATTTTTCTTCTTCTGCTTTTTTCTTATTTCTTTTTTGGTTCCAGTTATTTTTAAATTAAGTGATACTCTAAGTACATTGAGTGTGTCCTTCATGTGTAGTTTTGATTGTCTTTTTTCTCTATTATTCTATAGGAAATAGTGAGGGACATGGACTTAAGCACTACTAGTTTTCCAGCTACCATATTTGCTTCTCTTCCATTAGAAATCAGAGTTGAAACACTCCCTACAGGGAGTAGCTAGAAGGCATTACTCAAATGCTCCAATAAAAAGCACATTCAGCAATGAAGAATGTAGCTTCTTTATGAAAGTAGCTTCCAAGTTCAAACTTGGAAGAGGCCTTAGTGATTATCTGGTATGACCAGAAATTAGAAACTTAAGTAAATAAAACAACTCTTTTAAATTGTCATAGATATTGACTGAGTCATTACCAGAAGCCAGGTCTCCTGATTCTCAGTCCAGTGCTGGTTTTTTGGTTTTTTTGTCTTGTTTGTTTTTTAATATTCAATACATATTCATTTATTTTACACTTACAAAAGAAATCGCCCACCCTTCTGCCTCATCCCCCTAAGACAATTTAGTTTTACAAACATTAAGAATTTTAAACTAAATGAAGGTAAACAATTGCAGAACAATTATTTTTCAATGTAGCTGTCATAATTACTAGAGTTTAAATCTCCTAAAAGTGACCAGTGTCCAAGCAATTTATAAGGAAATCCTGCTTATCATCCAAAACGAAAATTCCATATTACAAGTTAGCAAATTCTAGTACAAAAGTAGTCTGTGTGATGGAATAGTCTTTTCTTTTAAAAATATGGAATGCTTCACAAATTTCTGTGCCACCCTTGTTCAGAGGTCATGATAATCTTCTCTGTATTGTTTCGATTGTTTTTCTGATAATCTTCTCTGTATTGTTTCAATTGTTTTTCTATGTGCTGCTGAAGTGAGCACCCGTTTTGTTTATCATGCCTTAATGCCTAGTTTGTATGAGAAAATGCTTCAACAGTATCAAGAACTACATAGTCATTAAGGGTTAAGTTAGTTCTCTAGCCTGAATAGAAAAGTCAGATTCTATGTACTTTCCATAAGTTACTTTACTGTCAACCAGTGCTTCTGTATACCATGGAGAACACAGATAATAGAATTAGGTGTACCCTGAGTTGGTATCAAAGCAGTCAAAAGTAGATTAAAGTTGATCATTATACCAACCAGTGAATATATAATTTCCAGCAAGTGTTATGAAACATTGAAAATGATTATCTACCTACATTTCCACATTTATACCTTGGTGGGCCTTTGTGGACTCATGAAATAGATAAGATTTTAGATCCCTTTAACATTCCTTGTCTTTCTGACAGTACATATCACATCATCATATTGTGCAATAGAAGCCCAAGAACACGTATCTCATTATAAATATGCTAATTGACACAAAAGAATTTGGATTTTGGTGTAATCATAAAGAAATTTTCTCTTCCATTATTAAAAAAATGAGTAAGTTTACATATATGAAGATAGGATAAAGACTGATAAAGATGGACTTTTCAGCTCTCACGTACTTGAGCCTCTTTTTAATACAGGCTTTAAATCTAAGA
This sequence comes from Eubalaena glacialis, assembly GCF_028564815.1. Taxonomy (NCBI): domain Eukaryota; kingdom Metazoa; phylum Chordata; class Mammalia; order Artiodactyla; family Balaenidae; genus Eubalaena; species Eubalaena glacialis. The sequence goes on from NC_083730.1 coordinate 35,199,658, forward strand.
TGAAATAAAAAGATTGGTTTTGCAAGAGGCACTTATTTGTCACTACCATCGTCTATGGGTATTACATACATTGCTGCACACTGCTTTGCTTTAGAAGGGAAGAAGGTAAGACCCTGTCTTTATAAACTGGTTTTTACGTAAGTGACATTTTCTCAAATTGTCAGCATTCAATTTTCCACTGACACACTTACAAGCTTTCATGAACAGTTGAATGCAAATGTGACACTAACCCTGAATGAAGCATGGTTTCCCTATTAAAGCCTTTGGTACCAAGACAATGGCAAGTAATAAATACTTACCACTGGTCCGTTTCCACAGTGAAGTTTCTCATTGCAAACTCACCAACAACTTTTGACCTCTGAACCCAAAGATCATCAATTACCCAGCTTACAGAGGTGGAATATAGTGAACCAGCAGCATCATTTGGCTGTCACCCAGTTAACATCTGAAAAGCAATTTGTCCAATATTTCAACCTCCAGGGAGAATTCTTTATTAGCTTTTGTATAGGTTTGCCTTTCAATTGGATGATTTGAATACCTTCTGTGGTAAGAGAGATGCTGCTCTCAGATAATGATTTTGCATTTCATCTCATCATTAATGCTTTGAACCTCATGGGAAGTCACTATGCCTTTTATGAAGGTTGAAGCATTTTATAACCTTAATAAAGACTCATAGCCTCAGGAACGTCAAGTGTGAGCAAGTGAGGGAGATTGACGAAAAAAAATATAATTAAATTGCCACTTTAGATTGCACTAGGTGGAGGATTTCAAATGCAAATCAACAGTTAAAGAGTACAATGGCACCCCAAACTTCAGTTCTATTCAGAAATACACACATAAACTGGCATAATTCAAAGAAAAATGAGATAAATCATCTTTTTCTCCTTTCTGGAAAAGCACTTTTTAATAACTTTATATTTAATTCCTAAATATTTTTATGGGAGATGTACAGAGATAGGTTAATAAGCATCTTGATAGATTTGAACTCAAAACAATTAATAATCATGATGGTTCTTAGTTATTGTAAATTTATTTCTATACAGCATTTAAGTCACTGTATTTTGAAGTGTGAAATGAATACAAGAGAATATGCAAGAGTGATTTTGAAACTATATCATCATCTACATTTCCCAACGGATAGGTCACTCTGTCCCAAACATTACTAATAAATTATAGCTTTCAATACTTACTTAAGGGTATTCTCCAGTGGAATCACCCCAATTTATAAATTCAGTGAACTCTTTTACAGTTTTCCTGAGTGTCTACTTTCTTCTTTCAGACATTGCTTACTCGCCTTACTTATGTTCATGGGAACTATGAAAGAAAACAGGAGCTCCTATTCCAGGCATTGCGATAGAATAAAATCGCATTTTCTTTGACCTTCACAGAAACCTTTAGAGGAAGGCATATTATTACAGACTGTGGATCAGAGAGGTTAAATAATTTTGCAAGGTCTTATTTCTGATGAGTATCAGAACTTAGTTTTGCTGAACTCACCTTGTCTTTCAAGTGCAGTAAAACATACTGTCTACTGCAGCAGTAAAAGAAAGTAGACCAGGTTTTAGGGAATGATCTCAGGTAGGATAGTGGTTGGAGTGTCTGGAATGATCCTTGGACTTGACTGGAAGGCTAGTTCTCAGGGTCAGTACTGGGGAGCCTGACACGTAGGCTGACCCTGAGGTAAGTAAGACTCTGGTTTGAGTTGGCACCTTGAAATAGAAACTGGAGGGGGTCTGGGCAAGATGGTGGAAGAATAAGACGCGGAGATCACCTTCCTGCCAACAGATACATTAGAAATACATCTACACGTGGAACTGCTCCTACAGAACACCAACTGAACGCTGGCAGAAGACGTCAGACCTCCCAAAAGGCAAGAAACTCCACACGTACTTGGGTAGAGCAAAAGAAAAAAGAAAAAACAGAGACAAAAGAATAGGGATGGGACCTGCACCAGTGGGAGGGAGCTGTGAAGGAGGAAAGGTTTCCACACACTAGGAAGCCCCTTCATGGGCTGAGACTGCAGGTGGCGGGGGGGAAAGCTTCGGAGCCATGGAGGAGAGCGCAGCCACAGGGATGCGGAGGGCAAAGCGGAGAGATTCCCGCACAGAGGCTCAGCGCCGAGCAGCACTCACCAGCCCGAGAGGCTTGTCTGCTCACCCGCCGGGGCGGGCGGGGACTTGGAGCTCAGGTTCGGGCTTCGGTCGGATCGGAGGGAGAGGACTGGGGTTGGCGGCGTGAACACAGCCTGAAGGGGTTAGTGCACCACAGCTAGCCGGGAGGGAGTCCGGGAAAAAGTCTGCAGCTACCGAAGAGGCAAGAGACTTTTTCTTGCCTCTTTGTTTCACGGTGCGCAAGGAGAGGGGATTCAGAGCGCCGCCTAAACGAACTCCACAGATGGGCGTGAGCTGCGGCTATCAGCGTGGACCCCAGAGACAGGCATGAAATGCTAAGGCTGCTGCTGCCACCACCAAGAAGCCTGTATGCGAGCACAGGTCACTATCCAAACCGCCCCTCCTGGGAGCCTATGCAGCCCGCCACGGCCAGGCTCCCGTGATCCAGGGACAACTTCCCCAGGAGAACCCACGGCGTGCCTCAGGCTGCTGCAACGTCACGCTGGCCTCTGCCGCTGCAGGCTCACCCCACATCCGTACCCTTCCCTCCCCCCCGCCTCAGTGAGCCAGAGCTCCCGAAGCAGCTGCTCCTTTAACCCCGTCCTGTGTGAACGAAGAACAGACGCCCTCAGGCGACCTACACGCAGAGGCGGGTCCAAATCCAAAGCTGAACACCGGGAGCTGTGCGAACAAAGAAGAGAAAGGGAAATTTCTCCCAGCAGCCTCAGAAGCAGCGGATTAAAGCTCCACAAACAAATTGATGTACCTGCATCTGTTGAATACCTGAATAGACAGCGAATCATCTCAAATTCAGGAGGGGGACTTTGGGAGCAGGATATATTAATTTTTCCCCTTTTCATTTTTTTGGGAGTGTATATGTGTATGCTTCTGTGTGAGATTTTTTCTGTATAGCTTTGCTTTCACCATTTGTCCTAGGGTTTGGTCCATCCGTTTTTTGTTTTTTTTTTACATAAAAAAACTTTTTTCTTAATAATTTTTTTCTTATTTTTATTTTAAAAAATTAAAAATTTTTTTCTTAATAAATTTTTTCTTAATAATTTTTTTAATTTTTTATTATAAAAATTAATAAATTATTTTTAAAAATATAAAAAAAATTTTTTCGTAATGAATTTTTTCTTAATAATATTTTTTCTTATTTTTTATTATAATAGCTTTATTTTATTTTATTTTATTTTATCCTCTTTCTTTCTTTCTTTCTATTTTTTCTCACTTTTATTCTGAGCCATGTGGATGAAAGGCTCTTGGTGCTGCAGCCAGGCATCAGGGCTGTGGCTCTGAGGTAGGAGAGCCAACTTCAGGACACTGGTCCGCAAGAGACCTCCCAGCTCCACGTAATACCAAATGGCGAAAATCTCTCAGAGATCTCCATCTCAACATCAAGACCCAGCTTCACTCAACGACCAGCAAGCTACAGTGCTGGACACCCTATGCCAAACAACTAGCAAGACAGGAACACAGACCCATCCATTAGCAGAGAGGCTGCCCAAAATCATAATAAGGCCACAGACACCCCAAAACACACCACCAGATGTGGACGAACCCACCAGAAAGACAAGATCCAGCCTCATCCACCAGAACACAGGCACTAGTCCCCTCCACCAGGAAGCCTACACAACCCACTGAACCAACCTTAGCCACTGGGGACAGATACCAAAAACAATGGGAACTACAAACCTGCAGCCTGTGAAAAGGAGACCCCAAACACAGTAAGATAAGCAAAATGAGAAGACAGAAAAACACACAGCACATGAAGGATCAGGGTCAAAACACAGCAGACCTAACAAATGAAGAGGAAATACACAGTCTACCTGAAAAAGATTTCAGAATAATGATAGTAAAGATGATCCATAATCGTGGAAATAGAATAGACAAAATGTAAGAAACATTTAACAAGAATGTAGAAGAACTAAAGAGGAACAAAGCAACAATGAAAAACACAATAAATGAAATTAAAAATACTCTAGAAGGGATCAATAGCAGAATAACTGAGGCAGAAGAATGGGTAAGTGACCTGGAAGATAAATTAGTAGAAATAACTACTGCAGAGCAGAATAAAGAAAAAAGAATGAAAAGAACTGAGGACAGTCTCAGAGACCTCTGGGACAACATTAAACACACCAACATTCGAATTATAGGGGTCCCAGAAGAAGAAGAGAAAAAGAAAGGGACTGAGAAAATATTTGAAGAGATTATAATTGAAAACTTCCCTAATATGGGGAAGGAAATAGTTAATCAAGTCCTGGAAGCACAGAGAGTCCCACACAGGATAAATCCAAGGAGGAACACACCAAGACACATATTAATCAAACTATCAAAAATTAAATATAAAGAAAACATATTAAAAGCAGCAAGGGAAAAAAAAACAAATAACACACAAGGGAATCCCTATAAGGTTAACAGCTGATCTTTCAGCAGAAAGTCTGCAAGCCAAAAGGGAGTGGCAGGATATACTTAAAGTGATGAAGGAGAAAAAACTACAACCAAGATTACTCTACCCAGCAAGGATCTCATTCAGATTTGATGGAGAAATTAAAACCTTTACAGACAAGCAAAAGCTGAGAGAGTTCAGCACCACCAAACCAGCTTTACAACAAATGCCAAAGGAACGTCTCTAGGCAAGAAACAGAAGAGAAGGAAAACACCTACAATAACAAACTGAAAACATTTAAGAAAATGGGAATAGGAAAATACATATCGATAATTACCTTAAATGTAAATGGATTAAATGCTCCCACCAAAAGACACAGACTGGCTGAATGGATACAAAAACAAGACCCATATATATGCTGTCTACAAGAAACCCACTTCAGACCTAGAGACACATACAGACTGAAAGTGAGGGGATGGAAAAAGATATTCCATGCAAATGGAAATCAAAAGAAAGCTGGAGTAGCAATTCTCATATCAGACAAAATAGACTTTAAAAGAAAGACTATTACAAGAGACAAAGAAGGACACTATATAATGATCAAGGGATCGATCCAAGAGGAAGGTATAACAATTGTAAATATTTATGCACCCAACATAGGAGCACCTCAATACATAAGGCAAATACTAACAGCCATAAAAGGGGAAATCGACAGTAACACAATCATAGTAGGGGAATTTAACACCCCACTTTCACCAATGGACAGATAATCCAAAATGAAAATAAATAAGGAAACACAAATTTTAAATGATACATTAAACAAGATGGACTTAATTGATATTAATAGGACATTCCACCCCAAAACAACATAATACACATTTTTCTCAAGTGTTCATGGAACATTCTCCAGGATAGATCATATCTTGGGTCACAAATCAAGCCTTGGTAAATTTAAGAAAATTGAAATCGTATCAAGTGTCTTTTCTGACCACAACACTATGAGACTAGATATCAATTACAGGAAAAGATCTGTAAAAAATACAAACACATGGAGGCTACACAATACACTACTTAATAACGAAGTGATCACTGAGAAATCAAAGGGGAAATCAAAAAATACTTAGAAACAAATGACAATGGAGACACGACGACCCAAAACCTATGGGATGCAGCAAAAGCAGTTCTAAGAGGGAAGTTTATAGCAATACAAGCCTACATCAAGAAACAGGAAACATCTCGAATAAACAACCTAACCTTGCACTTAAAGTAATTAGAGAAAGAAGAACAAAAATCCCCAAAGCTAGCAGAAGGAAAGAAATCATAAAGATCAGATCAGAAATAAAAGAAAAAGAAATGAAGGAGACAATAGCAAAGATCAATAAAACTAAAAGCTGGTTCTTTGAGAAGGTAAACAAAATTGATAAACCATTAGCCAGACTCATCAAGAGAAAAAGGGAGAAGACTCAAATCAATAAAATTAGAAATGAAAAAGGAGAAGTAACCACTGACACTGCAGAAATACAAAGGATCATGAGAGATTACTACAAGCAACTCTATGCCAATAAAATGGACAACCTGGAAGAAATGGACAGATTCTTAGAAATGCACAACCTGCCGAGACTGAACCAGGAAGAAATAGAAAATATGAACAGACCAATCACAAGCACTGAAATTGAAACTGTGATTAAAGATCTTCCAACAAACAAAAGCCCAGGACCAGATGGCTTCACAGGCGAATTCTATCAAACATTTAGAGAAGAGCTAACACCTATCCCTCTCAAACTCTTCCAAAATATTGCAGAGGGAGGAACACTCCCCAACTCATTCTACGAGGCCACCATCACCCCGATTCCAAAACCAGACAAAGATGCTACAAAGAAAGAAAACTACAGGCCAATATCACTGATGAACATAGATGTAAAAATCCTCAACAAAATACTAGCAAACAGAATCCAACAGCACATTAAAAGGATCATACACCATGATCAAGTGGGGTTTATTCCAGGAATGCAAGGATTCTTCAATATATGCAAATCAATCAATGTGATACATCATATTAACAAGTTGAAGGAGAAAAACCATATGATCATCTCAATAGATGCAGCGAAAGCTTTCGACAAAATTCAACACCCATTTATGATAAAAGCCCTGCAGAAAGTAGGCATAGAGGGAACTTTCCTCAACAAAATAAAGGCCATATATGACAAACCCACAGCCAACATTGTCCTCAATGGTGAAAGACTGAAACCATTTCCACTAAGATCAAGAACAAGACAAGGTTGCCCACTCTCACCACTATTATTCAACATAGTTTTGGAAGTGTTAGCCACAGCAATCAGAGAAGAAAAAGAAATAAAAGGAATCCAAATTGGAAAAGAAGAAGTAAAGCTGTCACTGTTTGCTGAAGACATGATACTATACATAGAGAATCCTAAAGATGCTACCAGAAAGCTACTAGAGCTAATCAATGAATTTGGTAAAGTAGCAGGATACAAAATTAATGCACAGAAATCTCTTGCATTCCTATACACTAATGATGAAAAATCTGAAAGTGAAATTAAGAAAACACTCCCGTTTACTATTGCAACAAAAAGAATAAAATATCTAGGAATAAACCTACCTAAGGAGACAAAAGACCTGTATGCAGAAAATTATAAGACACTGATGAAAGAAATTAAAGATGATACAAATAGATGGAGAGATATACCATGTTCTTGGATTGGAAGAATCAACATTGTGATAATGCCTCTACTACCCAATGCAATCTACAGATTCAATGCAATCCCTATCAAACTACCACTGGCATTTTTCACAGAACTAGAACAAAAAATTTCACAATTTGTATGGAAACACAAAAGTCCCCAAATAGCCAAAGCAATCTTGAGAACGAAAAATGGAGCTGGAGGAATCAGGCTCCCTGACTTTAGACTATACTACAAAGCTACAGTAATCAAGACAGTTTGGTACTGGCACAAAAACAGAAACATAGATCAATGGAACAGGATAGAGAGCCCAGAGATAAACCCACGCACATATGGTCACCTTATCTTTGATAAAGGAGGCAAGAATATACAGTGGAGGAAAGACAGCCTCTTCAATAAGTGGTGCTGGGAAAATTGGACAGATACAAGTAAAAGTATGAAATTAGAACACTCCCTGACACCATACACAAAAATAAACTCAAAATGGATTAAAGACTTAAATGTAAGGTCAGACACTATCAAACTCTTAGAGGAAAACATAGGCAGAACACTCTATGACATAAATCACAGCAAGATCCTTTTTGACCCACCTCCTAGAGAAATGGAAATAAAAACACAAATAAACAAATGGGACCTAATGAAACTTCAAAGCTTTTGCACAGCAAAGGAAACCATAAACAAGACCAAAAGACAACCCTCAGAATGGGAGAAAATATTTGCAAATGAAGCAACTGACAAAGGATTAATCTCCAAGATTTACAAGCAGCTCATGCAGCTCAATAACAAAAAAACAAACAACCCAATCCAAAAATGGGCAGAAGATCTAACTAGACATTTCTCCAAAGAAGATATACAGATTGCCAAAAGACACATGAAAGAATGCTTAACATCATTAATCATTAGAGAAATGCAAATCAAAACTGTAATGAGATATCATCTCACACCATTCAGAATGGCCATCATCAAAAAATCTAGAAACAATAAATGCTGGAGAGGATTGGAGAAAAAGGAACCCTCTTGCACTGTTGGTGGGAATGTAAATTGATACAGCCACTATGGAGAACTGTATGGAGGTTCCTTAAAAAACTAAAAATAGAACTACCATACAACCCAGCAATCCCACTACTGGGCATATACCCTGAGAAAACCGTAATTCAAAAAGAGTCATGTACCAAAATGTTCATTGCAGCTCTATTTACAATAGCCAGGACATGGAAGCAACCTAAGTGTCCATCATCAGATGAATGGATAAAGAAGATGTGGCACATATATACAATGGAATATTACTCAGCCATAAAAAGAAACGAAATGGAGGTATTTGTAGTGATGTGGATGGAGTTAGAGTCTGTCATACAGAGTGAAGTAAGTCAGAAAGAGAAAAACAAATACAGTATGCTAACCCATATATATGGAATCTAAGGCAAAAAACAAAAGGTCATGAAGAACCTAGTGGCAAGACGGGAATAAAGACACAGACCTACTAGAGAATGGACTTGAGGATATGGGGAGGGGGAGGGGTAAGATGTGACAGGGTGAGAGAGTGGCATGGACATATATACACTACCAAATGTAAAATAGATAGCTAGTGGGAAGCAACCGCATAGCACAGGAAGATCAGCTCAGTGCTTTGTGACCACCTAGAGAGGTGGGATAGGGAGGGTGGGAGGGAGGGAGATGCAAGAGGGAAGAGATATGGGAACATATGTATATGTATAACTGATTCACTTTGTTATAAAGCAGAAACTAACACACCATTGTAAAGCAATTATACTCCAATAAAGTTGTTAAAAAAAAAAAAAGAAATAGAAACTGAATAGTCAACCTTGTTAGAGTAGCTATTGGCTAAAAGTCCACTGGGTTTCCCAAGAAATTATCCCATAAGCTACAGGAAAGTTTTAAATTTTCAGCTTTATTTGTCCATTACCCTATATACTTGAGCTATGTGAGAGCAGGGTGTGGCTCTTTATCTCAAATATCTCGAAAATGCTTGTTAAAAAGTAGTTTCTAAATAAGTAAATAATAAATGAAGATGAGCAAAATTCAAGCGAAGCAGAGAGCAAAAGTCAAAGTTAGAGTTCAGATGTCCATCCTAAGCCCATGATCAGTATTTCTAGGAGTAGGTAATACCCAGCAGCTGGAACACATTAGTATGCCCAAGAGTTCTGGAATTTAAGGACAATGCTTATTAACTTTAACTCCTACCTTAAGATCTGTTGCATCAATATACTGACTTTTAGGACCAGAACTCCTTTTGAGCTGGCCAGATTTTCATTACAGGGTAGAAAGCCATTTGATCATTTGAGGGTTATTCAATATTCCTATTGTCTTTTCAACTTGTATATATACTCACCAATAACCCAAATATGGAGCTGACTGTCCTGGGTCACTCACTCAAGTTCCAATAAGCACCATGTCTCATCACAGACCCTAAAATGTCTTTATCTTCTTCTTTAACCTTCATTCATTCATTCCTTTCTTCCTAAATGTTTATTAATGTCATAATGTACCAGGCAATGAGGATAAAATAGTTAGTAGCTTAATAGCCATTATCGTTCACACTAGTTGGCTGGGAAAACAGGAAACTATGCAAGAAGTTACAATGTAAGAGGCAAGGAAAAGTATGGAATGACAGCAAATCACATGCCTGGTATTTTCAGTTATTTTACCAGAGAGCTCTCCTGGCATCTCCTCCCTTTATTCAAGTCTTCTTGTTAGCAGATATAGCAAAGGGACATTTCCAAGGAAATTGATCAATACAGGATGTATCACTCATGTCTCATCATCAAGAATAGTTTACTTCTTGCATAAGTCTTTCTGTGTTCATGGACACTGTAAATCTTGAGCTCATCTGTATTGCCTCTTTACTTTTAAACTGAGGACAATTAAAGCTAGATGAGCAACCTCTGCCTGCAGTTATATGTATTAATTTCATCCTTTGCTGATCTTGGTTTTCATTTGTCTCATTTACTTCACTACTAATTTCCTTCTCTTATCTTTCTAAGTAGCTTCAATGAGTGGGATGAAATGGGATATGAGTAAATAAATGTATCATCCAGAAATACTCCTCTTACTTATTGGTCATTTGGTGACTTTATATATAGCAAATTGTCTTATATATTTGTTTTCCTTGCTGGACAATTGTACTGAGAGTAAGATTAAAATTTTATTTTAATGTTTAAGTATTTGAGGGGCCTAGATATATTACTTCCAATACAGTAAGAGGTAGAAAGATTATAAATGCATTTATTCATTCTACTTTCTTCATTCACACATTTATTATGGGACCATTCAGTGCCAGGTACTGGGAGATTAAGTAGTACAAATGTTTTAAAAAGATAACTTGCCCTCATGAAGACTGCATTCTAGAAGAAAAGATAAACAATAAATACATGCTCTGTTCAAAGATGAGACGCATTATGATAAAAGATGATGCAGGGAAGGGGGACAGAGATAGATAGGGTATATTTTTATACAAGAAGGTTAGAGAAAAAAATCCCTGATAATATCTAAGAAATATGAAACAAATAATCATTACTTTTTTTCTGAGGAAGGACCTTCCAGGTAGCGGAAACAGCAATTGCAATGACCCTAATACAGATGTCTGCTGGCAAGTTTGAGGACTATTAATGAGGCCACTTTGAAGGGAGTAGAACAATGGGGTTAAGAGAAAATGAGGTCAGGAAGGTAAGGATATTTCAGCTTGTCGTATAGAGCAAGGTGGAAACAGAGTGACCATTTCAGAGACTATTTGTAACAAATGAGGAATTCAGTGATGGTGGCTTTAGAGGAAAGTGGTAACAATGGAGGTACTGTGAAATAATTATATTCTAGAGACATTTTGAAGGGAAAGCTGAAAGGTTTGACTAATAGATATGATGTTGAGTGTGAGCAGCCAGATTTCCAGTTTGTACATAGGAAATAGAGGACTGATAAAGTTGACTAAATTGATCAAGATTAGGGTATACAAGTACAAGTCAAGCAAGGGTGAACCTTGAGTACAGAAATGAGGAATTGGATAAAACCCAGGAACGAAGAGGGAGTAGGTAGAGAATAAAGTAAGGACAGGGAGATGGAAAAAAACAATCTCAGGGTCAAGAGCAACCTTATTTTAAGCTTAGGAAGACACAAGACCTATGTGTTTATTGCCAGTGACCAGGAAGTACTGACTACAGCTGCAGGATCAGCTCTCCCCCACTGCCTTACATTAGATACAGGCACATCATTAGAAGGCTGTTTAAAAATTCTGGCCTTGGTCCTGCCTTATTGACAAAACTGACTTATAAAGACTTACTTGAGCAACCCATGAGCAAAGTAACTATCACTAATATATTCTTCCTTATGTGGATTCCAGAATTGATCTTCCTTAGAGTGAATTCTCCTCTACAGCTAATTTTTTAATAGTAATTTGTTTGTTTTTTCATGAATGTGAAGGCATTTTTATCTGTGTATGTGATCAAACCCAAGTTCCTGTGCCCAATGCACAGTGAGACCTCACTTGCTTGCTTGTGGTCAGCATGTAGTCACCACACTCCACCAGATGGGGGTCTTAATTTCTGCAGAACAACTCAAAGATATGCATCAGACTATTACCTATATCTCTTCAGGAGGAACTAGGAGTCCTCTGACTCTATTGTCCTAATAACTGTTTGAGCCTGCTCTTTGGAACTCAAGGAAGGCATAGGAGACTAAAGCCTTTTTTCCTCACAAACAAGAAACAGGGAACGTGGAGGGGCTTTTGTACCAGGAGCGTCCTGTGCGGTTCCATGCATTTACTCTGATATTCTCAATGAATGGACTTTTTGAAGAAGTGACCCATGTGGGAGTTTCTCCCTGACTACTGCTCCCACCACACTAGCTAAAACCAAGGCTGATTTTTAATACCCCAAGACAGAGTGCACTCATTTACACTTGCATGCCAAATAGTCTTGCTTTCAAGGGCCTCAGACATTATTTCCCTGACAACTGGTAACTTTCTTATAATAAGGTATTTAGATAACAACATGCTGTTAGGTTAGGTGCATGAAGCGTCTTATTTATGAGGCTAGATATAAACTCCTTTAACATGAAAACATATTTTCTTTGCTGCATTGTAATGAATAATTACTATTCTAAAATGAATATTCATTCCAAAATAGTAAGAGTACCTCTTAGCTCTAAAAATTAGAGCCACTATTAAAAAATATGCAAGATATCGTGAAGCCAGAGTCCTTCTTTCTCCTGTTTGAGGAAAAATATTTTTTTAAAGCCGTGAATGATGTAGAAAAAACAGATGAAAATAAGATTTTTTATACAGAAGGATTAGCAATAAAAGGGGCTCTACCTCATGGATGACTGTAGGGGAAGAGGAAGAATGTAATGGAAGAGTGAAATTATACCCATGGGGAATGATGCGCTTACCCCATTCTTGTGAGTAACAGAGAGATGAATGAGCAAGCTAAAGACTCGCAAGTTGTAATTATGTTTATTAAATACTCCCATGCATTTAAAGATTATCTCTTTATAATATAATGAAAGGTACTATTTGCTGTCTTAAAAAAACAAAACAAAAACAAAACAAAAGAAAACAAAAAAACAGAAAACAGAAACCAGACATTATCTTCTGGAAGTCTATGTCTGAATTTCAATAGCTCCAACCAGATAGAAGGTTGTATGTTATAAAGCAATGTAGACCAATAAATAGACTTTGGGTTTAAAACTCAAACCAGTTATTAGAAGAAAGTAATCAGCCTTTAAAGTTTATGTCTAATAACTTGAACTTATTTTAAAATGCGGTAAAATGAAAAAAAATAATGAGATTCCAATTTTCTTCCTGTAATGCTGAATTTGGGTATAAATAAATCCTAGCTATAATGCTTCATTAATATCCAGATCAAATTTATTATGATTAGAAGTTTTCCTGGGACCTCAAAAATAATAATTTTTGTAAGTAATTATTAAAGACTATTCACAGAAATAGAAAAGTGGGCAAAAGTCATGATGAAATGACTCTGTCTCTCATACACACACACACACACACACACACACACACACACACACTTATCCACAAAAAATATCCATTAAATAAAAGAGAAAATGTTCAATTTTATAAATAATGCAAGTAAAAACAATGACATTATTTTCACCTATCAAATTGGCAAAGATCTTTTTATATCCAAGATAATATCAAAATTGACAAGGAATCTTTAAGGAAATAGTTGGGTCTTCTCAACTATTATAAGTTGGATTATAAGTTGGTATTTTTAGGAGAATAGTTTGGCAGTATGTGCCCAAATCACTAAAAATGTTGATACATTTCAATTCAGACATTTCACATCTGAGAATTTACTCTGAGAAAATAAGCATTGAATTATAGATTGATGTTGAGTGATGTTCATCAAAGTGTTAATTACAACAATGAAGCATTATAAAAATATAAATATTCAACAAAAATGAATATTTCAGTAAATTACAGTATGTTATGAGGAGATTAAGTATATTTTGAAAATGGCATAGGAAACATTTTTAACATAAAACAAAAGCAAAAAATTAGGATACCAATGATATGTTTGGCAGGATCACAATCATAGTAAATAAATAAATACATAAATAAAGTATTTACACCATACAGGGTTAAAAAGCTAAATGGAAATTCACCAAACTATTATCTGTGATTTCTTTGGTAAAATTATGGGTGACTTTTAATAAACATTTTTGTTTATATATTTCTCTAACCTGGATTGTAAGCTAAAGAAAAGGAGAGAGAGTGTGTTTTTTTTTTTTTTTAACATCTTTATTGGAGTAAACTTGCTTTACAATGTTGTGTTACTTTCTGCTGTATAACAAAGTTAATCAGCTATATGTATACATATATTCCCATATCCTCTCTATCTTGAGCTTCCCTCATACCCTCCCTATCCCACCCCTCTAGGTGGTCACATAGCACCGAGCTGATCACACTGTGCTATGCAGCTGATTCCCACTAACTATCTTTTTTACATTTGGTAGTGTATATATGTCAATGTTATTCTCTCACTTCATCCCAGTTTACCCTTCCCCCTCCCTGGGTCCTCAAGTCAATTGAGAGATGGGTTTTTAAAATCCTGTGTTCTGAGGAGGGACCTTCAAGATGGCAGAGGAATAAGACGTGGAGATCACCTTTCTTCCTACAAATACATCAAAGACACATCTACGTGTGGAACAACTCCTACAGAACACCTACTGAACACTAGCAGAAGACCTCAGACTTCCCAAAAGGCAAGAAACTCCCCACTTACATGGGTAGGGCAAAAAAAAAAAAGAAAAAACAGAGACAAAAGAATAGGGATGGGACCTGCACCTCTGGGAGGGAGCTGTGAAGGAGGAAAAGTTTCCACAGACTAGGGAGCCCCTTCACTGGCAGAGATAGGGGCTGGGCTTGGGGGAAGGTTCAGAGCCACGAAGGAGAGTGCAGTGACAGGGGTGCAGAGGGCAAAGTGGAGAGATTCCTGCACAGAGGATCAGTGCTGACCAGCACTTACCAGCCTGAGAAGCTAATCTGCTCACCTGCAGGGGCAGGTGGGGGCTGGGAGCTGAGGCTCGGGCTTCAGAGGTCAGATCCCAAGCAAAAGGCTGGGGATGGCTGCATGAACACAGCCTGAAAGGGGCTAGTGCACCACAGCTAGCTGGGAGGGAGTCAGGGAAAAAGTTTGGAACTGCCTAAAATTCAATAGACAATTGTTTCGGGATGCCCAAGGAGAGGGGATTCAGAACACCACCTAAACAAGTTCCAGAGATGGGTGCGAGCCGTGGCTATGAGCACGGACAACAGAGACTGGCATGAAATGCTAAAGCTGCTGCTGCAACCACCAAGAAGCCTGCGTGCAAGCACAAGTCACTATCCACACCTCCCTTCCCAGGAGCCTTTGCAGCCCGCCACTGCCAGGGTCCCGTGATCCAGGGACAACTTCCCCAGGAGAACACACGGCATGTCTCAGGCTATTGCAACGTCATGGCAGCCTCTGCCACCACAGGCTTACCTCGCATTCTGTACCCCTCCTTCCCCCCGGCCTGAGTGAGACAGCATCCCCAAATCAGCTGCTCCTTTAACCTCATCCTGTTGGGTGGGGAACAGACATCCTCAGGCGACCTACATGCAGAGGCAGGGCCAAATCCAAAGCAGAACCCCAGGACCTGTGTGAACAAAGAAGAGAAAGGGAAATTTCTCCCAGCAGCCTCAGGAACAGGAGATTAAATTTCCACAGTCAACTTGATGTACCCCGCATTTGTGAAATACCTGAATAGACAACAAATCATCCCAAAACTGAGGCAGTGGACTATGAGAGCAACTGTAGACTTGGGTTTGCTTTCTGAATCTAATTTGTTTCTGGTGTTATGTTTCTCTTAGTTTAGTATTTAGAGCTTATTATCATTGGTAGATTTAGTTATTGATTAGGTTGCTCTCCTCCTTTTTTTACATATATATATATATTTTTTCCTTTTTCTCTTTTTGTGAGTGTGTATGTATGCTTCTTTCTGTGATTTGGTCTGTATAGCTTTGCTTTCACCATTTGTCCTAGGGTTCTCACTGTCTGTTTCAGTTTTCCAGGTTTTTTTTTTTGGGGGGGGTTAATATAGTTTTTACTGCTTGTTACCATTGGTGGATTTGTCGTTTGGTTTGGTTGCTCTCTTTTTCTTTTTTTATTACTTTTTATTTGTTTTATTTTTTATAATTTTTTTTATTATTTATATTAAATATTTTATTTTAGTTTAATTTTTTCTTTCTCCTTTCTCTCTTTTTTCTTCTCCCTTTTCTTCTGAGCTGGGTGGATGATAGGGGCTTGGTGCTTCGGCCAGGTGTCAGGCCTGAGCCTCTGAGATGGGAGAGCCGAGTTCAGGGCATTGGTCCACCAGAGACCTCCCGGCCCCATGTAATACCAAACGGCGAGAGTTCTTCCAGAGATCTCCATCTCAATGCTAAGACCCAGCTCCACTCAATGACCAGCAAGCTACAGTGCTTGACACCCTTTGCCAAACAACTAGCAAGACAGGAAAACAACCCCACCCATTAGAAGAGAGGCTGCCTAAAATCATACTAAGTTCAGAGACACCCTAAAACACACAAACAGACGTGGTCCTGACCACCAGAAACACAAGATCATGCCTCATTCACTAGAAAAGAGGCACCAGTCCCCACCACAAGGAAGCCTACACAACCAACTGTACCAAACTTACCCACTGGGGACACACACCAAAAACAATGGGAACTACAAACCTGCAGCCTGTGAAAAGGGGACCCCAAACACAGTAAGTTAAGCAAAATGAGAAGACAGAGAAATACATAGCAGATGAAGGGTCAAGGTAAAAACCCACCAGACCAAACAAATGAAGAGGAAATAGGCAGTCTACCTGAAAAAGAATTCAGAGTAATGATAGTAAAGATGATCCAAAATCTTGGAAAGAGAATGGAGAAAATACAAGAAACGTTTAACAAGGATCTAGAAGAACTAAAGAACTAACAAAAATGATGAACAACACAATAAATGAAATTAAAAATTCTCTAGAAGGAATCAATAGCAGAATAACTGAAGCAGAAGAACGGATAAGTGACCTGGAAGATAAAATAGTGGAAATAACTACCACAGAGCAGAACAAAGAAAAAAGAATGAAAAGAATGGAGGACAGTCTCAGAGACCTCTGGGACAACATTAAACACACCAACATTCGAATTATAGGGGTCTCAGAAGAAGAAGAGTAAAAGAAGGGGACTGAGAAAATATTTGAAGAGATTATAGTTGAAAACGTCCCTAACATGGGAAAGGAAATAGTCAGTTAATTCCAGAAAGTGCAGAGAGTCCCATACATGATAAATCCAAGGAAAAACATGCCAAGACACATGTTAATCAAACTATCAAAAATTAAATACAAAGAAAAAATATTAAAAGCAACAAGGGAAAAACAACAAATAACACACAAGGGAATCCCCATAATGTTAACAGCTGATCTTTTAGTGGAAACTCTGCAAACCAGAAGGGAGTGGCAAGACATATTTAAAGTGATGAAAGAGAAAATTGTAAAACCAAGATTACTCTACCCAGCAAGGATCTCATTCAGATTCGACAGAGAAATTAAAACCTTTACAGACAGGCAAAAGTTAAGATAATTCAGTACCACCAAACCAGCTTTATAGCAAGTGCTAAAGGAACTTCTCTAGGTGGGAAACACAAGAGAAGGATATGATCTACAATAACAAACCGAAAACAATTAAGAAAATGGTAATAGGATCATACATCAGTAATTACCTAAAATGTAAATGGATTAAATGCTCCAACCAAAATACATAGAATGACTGAATGGATACAAAAACAAGTCCCGTATATATACTGTCTACAAGAGACCAACCTCAGACTTAGAGATACATACAGACTGAAAGTGAAGGGATGGAAAAAGCTATTCCACGCAAATGGAAATCAAAAGAAAGCTGGAGTAGCAATTCACCTATCAGACGAAATAGACATTAAAATAAAGACTATTACAAGGGATAAAGAAGGACACTACATAATGATCAAGGGATCAATCCAAGAAGAAGATATAATAATTGTAAATATTTATGCACCCAACAAAGGAGCACCTCAATACATAGGCAAATGCTAACAGCCATAAAAGGGGAAATTGACAGTAACACAATTAGTAGGGGACGTTAACACCCCACTTTCACCAATGGACAGATAATCTAAAATGAAAATAAATAAGGAAACAGAAGCTTTAAATAAGGCATTAAACAAGATGGACTTCATTGATATTTATAGGACATTCCACCCAAAAACAACAGAATACACTTTCTTCTCAAGTGCTCATGGAACATTCTCCAGGGTAGATCATATCTTGGGTCACAAATCAAGACTTGGTAAATTTAAGAAAATTGAAATCATATCAAGGATCTTTTCCAACCACAAAGCTAGGAGACTAGATATTAGGTACAGAAAAAAAACCTGTAAGAAAATACAAACACGTGGTGGCTAAACAATATGTTACTAAATATTCAAGAGATAACTGAAGAAATCAAGGAGGAAATCAAAAAATACCTAGAAACAAATGACAATGAAAACACGACCACCCAAAACTTATGGGATGCAGCAAAAGCAGTTCTAAGAGGGAAGTTTATAGCTATACAAGCCTACCTGAAGAAACAACAAACATCGCAAATAAACAACCTAACCTTAAAACTAAAACAATTAGAGAAAGCAGAAGAAAAAGACCACAAAGTTAGCAGAAGGAAAGAAATCATAAAGATCATATTAGATATAAATGAAAAACAAATGAAGGACACAAGAGCAAAGATCAATAAAACTAAAAGCTGGCTCTTTGAGAAGATAAATAAAGTTGATAAACCATTAGCCAGACTCAACAAGAGGAAAAGGAGTAAAGTTCAAATCAACAGAATTAGACAAGAAAAAGGAGAAGTAACAACTGACACTGCAGAAATACAAAGGATCATGAGAGATTACTACCAGCACTGATATACCAATAAAATGGACAACCTGGAAGAAATTGACAAATTTTTAGAAGAGCACAACCTTCCGAGACTGAACCAGGAAGAAATAAATAGTATAAAAAGACCAATCAAAAGCACTGAAATTGAGACTGTGATTAAAATCTTCCAACAAAAAAAGCCCAGGACCAGATAGCATCACAGGCGAATTCTATCAAACATTTAGAGAAGAGCTAACACCTATCTTTCTCAAACTCTTCTAAAATATAGCAGAGGGAGGGAGGAACACTCCCAAACTCATTCTATGAGGCCAGCATCACCCTAATACCAAGACCAGACACAGATGTCACAAGGAAAGAAAACTACAGGCCAATATCACTGATATACATAGATGCAAAAATCCTCTACAAAAGACTAGCAAACAGAATCCAACAGCACATTAGAAGTATCATACACCATGATCAAGTGGATTTTATCCCAGGAATGCACGGATACTTTTATATATGCAAATCAATCAATGCGATAAACCATATTAACAAATTGAAGGAGAAAAACCATATGGTCATCTCAATAGATGCAGAAAAAGCTTTTGACAAAATTCAACACCCATTTATGATAAAACCCTTCAGAAAGTAGGCACAGAGGGAACTTACCTCAACATAATAAAGGCCATATATGACAAACCCACAGCCAACATCGTTCTCAATGGTGAAACATTGAAACCATTTCCTCTAAAATCAGGAATGAGAGAAGGGTGCCCAGTCTCACCACTATTATTCAACGTAGTTTTGGAAGTTTTAGCCACAGCAATCAGAGAAGAAAAAGAAATAAAAGGAATCCAAATCAGAAAGAAGAAGTAAAGCTGTCACTGTTTGCAGATGACATGATACTATACATAGAGAATCCTAAAGACACTACCAGAAAACTACTAGAGCTAATCAATGAATTTGGTAAAGTAGCAGGATACAAAATTAATGCACAGAAATCTCTTGCATTCCTATACACTAATGATGAAAAATCTGAAAGAGAAATTAAAGAAACACTCCCGTTTACCATTGCAACAAAAAGAATAAAATACCTAGGAATAAACCGACCTAAGGAGACAAAAGACCTGTATGCAGAAAACTATAAGACACTGATGAAAGAAATTAAAGATGATACAAACAGATGGAGAGATATACCATGTTCTTGGATTGGAAGAATCAACATTGTGAAAATGATAATACTACCCAAAGCAATCTATAAATTCAAGGTAATCCCTATCAAACTACCAATGCATTTTTCACCGAACTAGAGCAAAAATTTTACAATTTGTATGGAAACACAAAAGACCCCAAATAGCCAAAGCAATGTTGAGAAATAAAAGCAGAGTTAGAGGAATCAGGCTCCCTGACTTCAGACTATACTACAAAGCTACAGTAATCAAGATGGTATGGTACTGGCAGAAAAACAGAAATATAGATCAATGGAGCAGGATAGAAAGCCCAGAGAGAAACTCACTCACATATGGTTATCTTATTTTTGATAAAGGAAGAAAGAATATACAATGGAGAAAAGACAGCCTCTTCAATAATTGGTGCTGGGAAAACTGGACAGTTTCATGTAAAAGAATGAAATTAGAACACTCCTTAACACCATACACAAAAATAAACTCAAAATGGATTAAAGACTTAAATGCAAGGCCAGACACTATCAAACTCTTAGAGTGAAACATGGGCAGAACACTCTATGACATAAATCACAGCAAGATCCTTTTTGACCCACCTCCTAGAGAAATGGAAATAAAACCAAAAATAAACAAATGGGACCTAATGAAACTTCAAAGCTTTTGCACAGCAAAGGAAACCATAAACAAGACCAAAAGACAACCCTCAGAATGGGAGAAAATATTTGCAAATGAAGCAACTGACAAAGGATTCATCTCCAAAATTTACAAGCAGCTCATGCAACTCAATATCAATAAACACACAACCCAATCCAAAAATGGGCAGAAGACCTAAATAGACACTTCTCCAAAGAAGATATACAGATTGCCAACAAACACATGAAAGAATGCTCAACATCATTAATCATTAGAGAAATGCAAATCAAAACTACAATGCGATATCATCTCACACCAGTCAGAATGGCCATCATAAAAAATCTACAAACAATAAATGCTGGAGAGGGTGTGGAGAAAAGGGAACCCTACTGCACTGTTGGTGGGAATGTAAATTGATACAGCCACTATGGAGAACAGTATGGAGGTTCCTTAAAAAACTAAAAATAGAACTACCATATGACCCAGCAATCCCATTACTGGGCATATACCCTGAGAAACCATAATTCAAAAAGCATCATGTACCACAATATTCATTGCAGCTCTATTTATAATAGCCAGGATATGGAAGCAATCTAAGTGTCCATGGACAGATGAATGGATAAAGAAGATGTAGCACATATATACAATGGAATATTACTCAGCCATAAAAAGAAACAAAATTGAGTTATTTGTAGTGAGGTGGATGGACTTAGAGTCTGTCATATAGACTGAAATAAGTCAGAAAACGAAAAACAAATACCATATGCTAACACATATATATGGAATCTAACATATTTAATAAATGGTTCTGAAGAACTTAAGGGCAGAACAGGAATAAAGATGCAGACGTAGAGAATGGACTTGAGGACACAGGGAGGGGGAAGGGCAAGCTGGGATGAAGTGAGAGATTGGCATGGACATATAAACACTACCAAATGTAAAATAGATAGCTAGTGGGAAGCACCTGCATAGCACAGGGAGATCAGCTCAGTGTTTTGTGTCCACCTAAACAGGTGGGATAGGGAGGGTTAGAGGGAGACCCAAGAAGGAGGAGGTATATGTATACATATAGCTGATTAACTTTGTTATACAGCAGAAACTAACACACTGTTGTAAAGCAATTATACTCCAATAAAGATGTTAAAAAAAACCAAAACACTAACTTAAAAAATAAAATCCCTGTTTTCTGAGCAGTGGGTGTTTAGTTGTTTAGGTGAAAGCCCATATATAAACAAACAAATATAGTTATTAAATATCTGCAAAGGCCAGCCTTGTAAAGAAAGTCACAGTCTAACAATTCTGTGGATAATATATGGGTGATCAAGTGAAGCAGCAAGAGTATTTTCTCTTATGAAAGTATCACAAGATTTTCCATATTTAATATAAAGCTATGAGAATGTCTGTTTTCATAGTCTGATATGAAAGATCCACACACATAAAAGCTCCTTAGGTTTCAATTTGTCTACTTTGCTGAAAGACTGTGTCGATGTCTCCTGGGAATCCACCTTACCTTTCAGAGAGTCTGAATATTGTGGTGAGCCAATACTTAGCTGAAATAATTCAATGTTTCCTTTAGGACCTAGGTTCATTTCATTTTCATGTATGATGTAAAATATGAATGCTATTTTCTATATTGTCTACTGATGATATGGCATCACATAATATTTGTACTCTATATTTGTGCATTACTTTCTCTACACTTTTATTCATTTTCTTATTCCTTCCTTATTAGAGATGAACCTTTTTTCTCTTCTGCTCATGCAATTCTATTATCTTCTACAAGGCCCAAGATAAATACCCCATTATCCATGAAAACTTCCTTGGCTCAACAGTGCTCACTGTATCTCTCCCTTAAACATTTAAATCTCTACACAATTTAACAATTGACCACAGAGTAATTTTTTTCCACAGTTTTTCAATTAGTCTAAGGGTACTAGAAAGCAAGAATCTTGAGGTGTGATTATTTTGTTTTCTTCCTCACTGCCTCACAGTGCTATTCACAATCACTAAAAGCTAATTGAATGATTTCCAAATATGTTTGAAGTAGCTCAATGTTCCTCAGCAGTTTTCTGTCAAAACAATTTAATGCATTTTGTACCTTGAGATTTGTAAAGAGAATACTTCAGATAATGTAAGAGAACTTGGCCCAGATGGGTGTTCTTTTCAATATGGCAGGGGAACATTTCTAATGCTAAAGGACTGCTTCTTTCCACCTCCTCCTGTATAAACTCTGGCTTTCACACCTTAATTATTTAACATCCCCTTTTGACATGAAATCAAAAGAGATTGGCTCATTAATGTTCCATTCCAGCACACGCTCTTTCTAAAAGACTTTAAGAAATTCACGAATATCTCATTGTCTTCATCAGTGCCAGGAAGATGGCACCATCATCTAAGAAACCAAATGCTACTTGCTAGGTTTGCTTCCCTGTGCTTACACCCAAACAGTGTGTGTTCCCTCAACTATCATTTCTGTGACTCAGTACACATTAACAGGTGACATAAATGAAAAACAGAATCTGAAACAGGGAGGTCAATGAAAGAAAGCATTTCTTTTAAAGGCAGACACCTGCCTTCTTCAACCTAGATATGTAAACTCAGTCAGAGCTCAAGAGAGGTTAATAAAGTTTAACCTAATATAGTTTCTTAGTGGCACTTAATGAAAGTTAAAAAAAATATATATGCAGGTAAATCTGTCCATAAAAAATATCTTAAAACAGATAAGGGAAATGACTCTGGTCTTTTTCTTTTCTTTTCTCTTTTTCCCCCTTATTTTTCTTTTTAGAGATAATACTTCAAACCATGAAAACTCTATGAAGTTTGAATCTTTATTGTTATGTTTTCCCACCATCTTCTTTCACACTCTTCTCTATATCCTCAAGAGCCATATAATTGGGGCCATAAGGAAGAACTGCTTAACTCAAATATATCCAAGCTCTGAGCCAATTTTGAAAATAGAAACTAAAAAAAACAAGTGTACTACATTTCAAAGTACCCCAGGTCCACAACAGTTAGTGGATTATGATAATATATAGGACATAAAAATGATAAACAATGCATTGTTAAATGAGATATTTTCCAAATATTTATTTCAATGAAAATGTACTTTTGACACCTTAGAAATCCTGCAAAAGGCACAGACATTATTTTCCCATTTTATATGTGAGAAAACTGACGTGAAGAAGTTAAATAATTTGTATCCAAAAATATTAGGTGAACCTAATTGTAAAACACTCATCTCTGATCAGTCCAGTTCTCTTTAATTGAAACCATGTGCTATATCCTAAGGGGCACTCCTTACCTGGAGACTTAATATATAATATTCTCTGGGAGAGATTAACTCTCCAGTATAAGCACTGTTGCAAAGTATTCGGAAGTTGGGTCTAAGATCTGGTTCAAAATTTGTGTGGAAAACTAAAATATCTCCAGCTGACAACTAATTATCTTTTTTTCCATAATTTAAAAGTAATTTTTGAAAATATCTGATCACTAAGAATGTACCATTTGGAGTACAGAATTGGGTGCAAACTCAACAGCTCAGTACCACCCATTTGAATTCCTTATGAGACCATGTTCCGTCTGTCTCTGAAGGCTTATTTTATTCTATTTTCATGAAAAGAACAAGTCATTATCTGAAATTTGACCAAAAAAGAGACAATTCAAATGCAGTTTGACATTACTAAAAGTAAGTTACTATATTATAACCTCAATTGTAGCGTGCACTTTTTAAAAAATAAATACAATTCTTGATACAATCTCTGAAAATTAAAATTTGCTATTGTTTGAAATTGTCTCCCTGAAAATCAATCCAGTACTTTCACCTAGATCGCCTTTTTCCTGTGCCCAGTTTTGCATGTAGGCAGTTATATACAACAATTGACATTGGGTGATTTCAGGGGCAAAGAGAATACCCCCACCCTACAGTCCCCACTTACTGACTGAAAGAAATTATTGCTAAGAGCTGTCATGCTTCTAAGAGTCAGCAAGTGCAGTGTGGTTCCTGGAGTACCCTGAGATTGGACACAGAATCAAGACTTTAAGCACCAGCCCTGTACAGTGAAAAAAGCTTCAGGCAATTTGAATGAGCTTCTCAGATGGAGGTATTCCTCAAATCCTCACTGTCTCTAAGCCATCTATGAAATAAATGTTTGATGGATGTGTTAAACAGTTATTTCTATTTAGATGAGAGTAATTATTCTTTATTTCAAACATATCATAAGAACCAGGGAAAGAAGGCAGACAGAAAAGCTAACCAGATTGTATGAGCTAAATACTTGGGATAGAAATGTCACAAAAGCATTGATTGAATTTATATAGTGCAAGATCCCTGGACTGGAAATACAGAAGCTGAATTCTAATCTCTGATCTGTCGCTAAGTAGAAATAAATGTGTCTTCCTAGCTTATCTTCCCAGACTGTGTCAGGATTTGACAACTAATGTGAAAGTTAAACAATGATAAAAGTGAAGGTGCTCTTATTATTTTATTAGGACAAATATTATTAATAGATGAAACAAAAATGAAAAAGTAACATAAAATTACAATGATAGGAATATCTAAGTATTTTATGACATAATATAACTGTGCAGTTTTATATTCTGCCCAGTACATATTTACAACTGAAGGGATTGTTAGAGGCCTGGAAACAAATATTAAAAATAACTACAGAATAATGTTCTCAAACTTCTCTGGTAAAATTCATCAAAATTCTGGGAAGTAGGATATTTTTGTTTTCTAATTTCTATCCTAAATTCCTATTTCTGAAATCTAATATGATATATTTTCCTCAGAATCTCATTTTCCAATTAAGCAATCTCAATGTCTATAGTGGTTAAACACCAATAAAATATTTATTACCCTCTTACTGTGTGTTCAATCTCTGTTCAGCCCTGGGGAACACAGAAGCAGAAGACATCCCCTGCATGAAAATTTAGGATAAAGTATAGAAATTATTTTAGGATTAGAAGTGGAGTTAGAGTTAGAATATTGTGCAAGACAGGATTCCCTGCAATCATTTCTTCTTATTTTCTCATGTCTTAAAATCTCTGTTGACCTCACACATTCATCTAGTTACAATACTACCTTTTCCTTAATTTTAGCCAAGATCCTTAAAAGCCAGTTGTTTCCTGAGGTCTTGTCTGAATTGCTTCACTTGCCCAAGACAGCCACTAAAAACAACTAAAGTTCTACCTGACAACTCTACCTAGAGCTGCCAGTTCACTTGGGGCATATAGCATGTTTCCCAAGTTATTACAGAAAAATATTTTTCCAAACTTTTTTCACTGCATAACATGTATAAGCATCTTTTCAATCTTTAATATCAGGTTTCTTCCTGCTTGCTGACTGACCACTAGCCTTTGCCACATATTTTAAGTGTTTGTTATGGTAGCACCCTATTTCTGTATTAGTCAGGATAACAATAACTGCTATTTTTTAAAAAAGGTTTAGGGTTTAAAATAGTTAAAAAAAATCTTTCTCTCGCTTTCACCAATGCAAATGGAATCAATCTGAAATGACAGAACTTCATGATGGAAAGAACCCAGATCCCTGAACTGCCACTAGGCAAACTGTCTTTTCTTCAACAAACTGTATGGTGAGCAACACAAAATCTTCTACTGTGTGAAGCCACTGATATTTGGAGGTTGTTGCTTTAATTGTTACCAATCCCCAATGGGTCGGTGACTCCTCAGTGGGTCCTTTGCCCAGAGTCGCACATGCCAATCAAACAAAATTGGATTCAGTATAGCAGAGCAGAAACTATTCTTTGATCAAGGAATGGAGAAGGGAGAGCTAGTGCTCTAAAAGCACCTTCTTCCTAAGGGGAGAGGAGTAAAGGAATTTTAAAGGCCAGAGGAAGGTATGTCTAGGAAAGGGGCAGAGATTTCCAGAGGCAGCTGGGGCATGTGCAGTCTTCCACACTTCTTGTACATGGCACAAATTGTGCTGAGCAAAGTGCAAGTTTCCCCCTGGGCGAGACTTCAGCATGGTAATGAAGCAAAGGTAACTTTTGGTCACCTCCAAGTCTCATCTGCCAGGCATGCTCCTGTGGTCAAATCAGAGCCATTCAGGGCAGTTGATCATTGCATATTTCTTGAAGCACAGCTGTAAAACATCTTTGACAAATGTCAGGTGCTTTAAAATAAATACAGAGACAAATCAAAACAAGGATCCTTTAGCTACCAGGGGCATGTGTGACATAACAACTAGCATTAGTTATCCTGACTAATAAACTATTCCTCTTAAAATCCTGCCTATTTTATTGAACAACACCACTATAAACCCAGTTGCCTAAACAAGAAACTGGGCATTAGTTTCGAAGTTTACTTGTTTCTTATTCCTTTTGTCCAATCTCTCACAAAGCCTTTTAGATTCTACCTTCATATGTAGTATCTTTGAAATGTGTGCATTTCTTTGTACCACCAGTACACAACCTTATTTCAGGCTACCAGTACTCTCCCAAATTACACAGTTTCAAAGCAGTTTATCCTCCACCCCAACTCCTGATATCCAGTAATCTATTTTCCACATTGCAGCTCGACTGATCTTTTAAGGGTCCAGTCTGGTCATATAATTTCCTCGTTTAATATCTTTCAAGGAATTGCTATTGTCACAGGGTACAGTCCTAATTATTTAGACCACTTATCAAGACTCTTATGACCTGGCCCCTGTTCTCCTCATCAGCCTCAATTCACCACTTGACCTTCAACTTTATGCAGTTTCTTGAATGCACCATCTTCTCCCATGCTGCTGAGCCTTTGTATATTCTGCCTAAAGTTCTGTCCATGCCGTTATTGCCTCTTCCTCCTCGTTTTTCACTTTAAATTTTGCTTCTCCTTGGATGACATCCATAACTCTTAAAATAGGTAGGTTATGAGCCTTATGTTGCATTGTCACAGAACATGGATCTCATCTGTAACCACTGCATTCCTCTCAGTCTTTCCCAAACCCTACATTCCTTATGGTCAAGGACTGAGTCTTAGTCACCAATGTATCCTGAGCACCTGACTTAGTGCCTGGCTCAGAGTGTGCTCAATACATACTGAATAAGTGAACAATTAATGCTCTTTGTATAAATATTTACTTGTAGAACAGTTAGTGTAATTGTAGAACAGAGGCTTTAAAATCTCCTGGGTTTATAGAGTCTTACATGCATTTTAAATTCAATAGATTCCTACTATTCTGCACCTTTTTGATGTATAGAATATAGAAATAGCCTTGCTCATATAGGGCTAGTGGCAAATGTCTAGAAAAAAAGCTAGAAATTTAATATAAATATTTATATTTTTACGTTTCTATCCCATAAGCTAATTATCTATTTAGTAAACTTTGCCTTATTTTTTTTTTAAAGCAATACTTTTTTTTTTTTTGGAATTACTTTATTTTTATTATTTATTTATTTATTTTTATTTATTTTTGGCTGTGTTGGGTCTTTGTTTCTGTGCAAGGGCTTTCTCTAGTTGCAGCAAGCATGGGGCCACTCTTCATCGCGGTGCGCGGGCCTCTCACTATCGCGGCCTCTCTTGTTGCGGAGCACAAGCTCCAGACGCGCAAGCTCAGTAGTTGTGGCTCACGGGCCTAGTTGCTCCGCGGCATGTGAGATCTTCCCAGACCAGGGCTCAAACCCGTGTCTCCTGCATCGGCAGGCAGATTCTCAACCACTGCGCCACCAGGGAAGCCCCAACTTTGCCTTATTGCTAAACACACACCAAATATAATATAAATACTTCTGCATTTTTCAAATATAAGTAAACTTCTTAAGACCTGCATGCATATCTAAAGGCACATTCACCAGCTGTATCCATATAAGCACAATTCCAATCAAGGAAAAAGATTGTGCTTAAACCAACAATAAACCTTTAAAATAAAAATTAACAAGGAAATCCAATTCAATCATATGCAGTGTTTATCCTTTTCATAGTCCAAATTTTACCCTTGACAATGACCAATGCAATTTCTTATGGTTTTCTTTTTGTGATTAATCCCAAATACTGTAAATAAACTCATCTAAATGGACTCATCTAAAAATGCTGAGTTCTATTTGATAAATTCTGTTTTATTATAAGCAAATCATTTTTGTGTTAAAAAATGTAAAGTGGGTCATTAAAGCAATTATTTTAACTGTATAACTTTAGCCAAAATCTTCTAAGTAAATAATATTTACTGCAGCAAAATTTAAGCTTACTTTCTTTTCACTTACTTTCAAATGAAATGCAAAAAGAGCTAGTTGTTCGTTTTGTTCTCAGAAGTCCATAATTTAGTGGATGTGATGGTTTCTCATTCATGAGAGCCCATTGTTACAGTCCCACAGGTGTGATTTGCTTTTAAAGTATATTCACATTTGTTGTCTTATTTTTTCATATTTAATAATTTTACCTAATTTTATAGTTATTGAAACTATGTAACAGCTATGCTGTTCTATATCTGGACTGCTGCATATGCCCTGGAATTCATTCCCTTCATCTTTTTCGAGGCATGCATAGCTCTTAAAGCAACCACACTTGAACTTAAATCTGCTAATCTTTTAAATTGAACAGATTAAAAAATTATTGTCAGTAAAAAAGAAAAATCAAACCTAAGCATTACTATTGACTTATTTTAGAGATTTAGGAAAGGGCTTCCCTTTTACTCTAAACATTTTCTGGTTCTGTTTGCAAATGGCTCAAATTCCTTCAATCAGGAACCAATCTTGTTTCTGCTCCTACAGAAAAGTTGTTAATGTAAACGTTCTCAAGGGAAGGAATCTAGTGTTTTATAATGACTGGTATTTGAATAACTATTGTCAGTTTCTATTGAGGTTTTAACAATGAAGCCACTGGATGTGGCAGAAAGGGGAGGCAGTTTACTAAAGACAAACTTCATCAGTTTTGTAACTTTGAAGCCAGTAAGTCCTTCCCACTCTTGACTCAAACTGATTCACAGTCAGTAAGGAAAGACTTCAGATCAAGCGGTTCATTCTTCGCCCCTCAAAATTGAACACATGTCATTTTTTGCAACACCAGGTATCTTTGGGTACTACCCACAAATTCATTCATAGCGTATGAAGTATCCCAAGTCATTCAATAACAATTGAAAAAATGGAGTAGTTCTTTGTCCTGGTTTTAGAATTTGTTAATGCTCTTTAACTTTGAGAAATTTTAATCTAGGTGAAAAAAAAATGCTTTGTTAATTTTATCTGTCTTCAGAATCAAAGACAGCAGCAAGGTGAAAAGCAAAGCCAGGAGAACCACCATTTATTAAGCTTTGAGCATATACCAAACTATGTACTTTACACTTATAATGCTTTATATCTTTGCAGAGACCCTACAAGGTAGGTATTAAATACATTCTCTGAAAGAAAAAGAAAAATTTACATAGCATTTGTAATTGAGTTACAAACAGCCTGGAGCCTTCAACCTAGCTAGAATTTAGAGCACATTAATTGAACAAACATATGATATACAGGTCAGCAGACTAGCTGTGAAAAGATTTCATGATCATAACTCCCAGGATTATGGTGATTCCAAACTAGCAACCCAGGGAAGCCATCCACCAAGGGGAACAATTAAGCCAGAATGGCATTCTATTCTGCTGCTACTTGCATATTGATTATTATAGCAGTTTACACTGTAATTTTCCATCTATCAGCATGTACAACTTGCATATTCAAGCACTCTGCACTGTAGTTTCCTCATCTATCAAGCAACTTTTCAAACAGGGGCTGTGAAGAAAAAACAACTGGAACTTTTGATTCATAAAATGAAACATATTTTGGGATCCTTTGTGAGCAATTAACTACTTTTTTCTTTTAAAATGTTTCTGATCTTCGGAAAAGATGAGAGTATAATTAAAACTGCAATTACTGTCTAGGTAATCAGGAGAATTGAGCATAAAAGAGAGGAAACTGAAAAGAGCTATTATGTTAAAACATAATCTAACCAGACTCTAAATATAGTCTGCTATATCTAAAAATAAAGGAACTGCTCTGTAAATTGTGGCCATAATTGCACCTGGTTCTTCATTCCAAAAAACCCAAAACAAAACAAAAAAACCCAACAAACAACAACAACAAACAAAACTAGAGCAATTTTAAATATCTGGTATTTATCATGTTTTAAGGGAGGAAAAAAAGTATGAGTATCACCTATGTGGAAATAAGATCAACAAAATGGGAAAAGCAAAGGCTATTTATTCAGAGCTTGCTATAGCAAGGGAGTCAACTACCATCACTTGTGTTTGGCAGACTCAAAGACCAACAGAAGAATGGGAAAGCTTAGTAGTGGGAAAAAAAGATGCCTCAGAAATGCCCTGGAGGCTATTGACCTGGGAAAGATGTGGTTGGGCTAACTAGAAGTCAGGCATTTATGTGATTGGTTAGGGGTACATAACTGGCTTTCTCTGGTTGGTCCTAAGTTGAAAGTGGGGGCAAAAATTAGGGAAGCTCTTAGTTATTTATCAGGTCCTGGGTATTTTGGACTGATTGTTACAGAAGTTATTGTTTAGCTTCCTGGATTATTACTAGCAATAGCAATCTGGTTTCTTACAAGTATGTCTCAGAGGAGACTGGCTTTCTGTGTTGTTTATTGTGATAAAGGGATGGTTTCCTGGCCAGGTTGCTGCAGGCTGTGAGTTAGAGTTCTATTTATATATATGGCCTATGCATTGTCCTTTTGTAAATTCAGTCTCTCACATACATTTAGATTATCACATAAAAATAAAATTTTTTGAGTTCTATAAAAATTTGAAAAAGATGATTATATTTTATCAAGAAACACACAGCAATATAGTGAGATTGAGGCAGGGGATAGGTGGGTCCCAGGCTGAGCAGCTGGAGTTTGTCCCCTGTGGGCAGATACTCCAAAATAGCAGAAGTGAGAGAAGAGCTGCGCCCTGTGCAGATAAAAGATAGAGACCATATATTTCTCATTCTCGAGGTGGAGGAGACCTTCCTGACTATACATGCTCAGAAAGGCTCCTTGGAGGTCAAAAATGGAGTGATGTCAACCTACCATAGGCATCTTCCCTAGAATCCATCTTGGCTAAGAGATGCGTGCACACACATTGGAGGACCCTGAGATAAAACAAATATGGACTCAGAACCAGGCAAAGCAAGGTGCTTGGCCAAAGGAAACCTGGAAGAAATGCCCTATATAAGTGATTCAAACTACTACGAGGGTGTGACTCTCTCTCTGAGTCCGCCAGTGTATCTATCCTCACGAACTCTTTTTCCTCTTAATAAACACTTCACTTGTTTCACTACTTTCTGTCTTTGTGGGAATTCATTTCTACAAAGCTGAAGGGCCAGGGGTCTTGTCACTGGCCACTGGTCCCTGGTGGTCTAGTGGCTAGGATTCAGTGCTCTCACTGTCACAGCCTGACTTCAGTTTCTGGCTGAGAACTGAAATCCTGCTTCAAGCCGCTGTAGGCCAAGACCACTTGATTTCAAGATGGCCACAGACCCTGTAGTCCCTAGTAGGAAATGGACTAAGATACTTGAGATACTCTGCAAACATTGCTCGGTAATTTAGAAAAAAATATCAAATCAGAACTCTATCTTGTAGAAACAAAAGATTGTTCTTTCTATTGTAACATTTTCCTCAATAGTCCATTAGATGTTGTGGGATGCTGTCTTTAACAGAATACATTCACCTCTAGTGTTTACTCTTTTTCAAACAAATCTTGTTTATTGCCTATATTGAACCTTCTCAAAGGAGATCAATCCTTATTTTCTGGGTGGGTTTGATTTTTATTTTATTTTATTCTAGTGTGTTTTATTTTATTTTCAACAACCTAAAGTTATATAAAGACAAGAACTTTTTCTTGTATGGTTCTGAAATGGTTCAGAGTTTCAAAACAGTATTTCCCTAAAGAGTTTGGGCACTGGCAATATTAGCAGAATCATGGTGTTCCATCCCAAAGTAACCATATATAAGGGGATCTCACACCTCATTCATTCACTCTCTGAACAACACATGCCATGAGGAAAATACTGAACTAGCTGCTGGGGTTGGAGAGAAAAATTATACAAATCCTGCCTCAAAGAACTTAGGGTCAGATAGAGGGAGACAGACTTTTAATCAAAGAAGACTGAGTACTAATTAGAAGCATTCTTCTCTAAGATCATTCTAGAAGTATTTGTAATATATAATGAAGATCACAGAGAAGGGTGCTTCAGTTCTTGGAAGAGGCAATGATGGAAGCTCAACAAGGACTGTTAAGAACAGATAATTTTGGGGACTTGTATCTTCTACTACTTGCACAAGGTCAAGGCATTTAAGATCAGGAAACAGAGTAAGCAAAGGCATGGGGCATGAAGTAGCCTAATTAATTTGAGAAACTGTAAGTAGTTTATAATGGCGAAAGAGAGGGTACATGGTGAAGAGGACTAAAGGTAAAAATGAGAGGGCTAATAAGAAGCAGATAATGGAATGCAAGAATGTCCTACTGAGGATTTTGCACTTTATCTTGTAGGCAATAAAGGGGTCTTTGAGAATTTTAAGGTGGGTTATATTTTTACAAAATGGCTTTTTAGAAAGCTGCATCCACTGTTATTACATGTATTCTTGTATATTTTAAAAATAATTGTGCTTCCTTGTAGCTCTTGTTGTTACTCAGGTAAGAATTCTAATGTTCTAATAAGGGCATATACAAAGAAACTTCAGGATCAGAACCAATTTGTATAGTAGAAATGAGATGTCTACATCTCATCTAACATCCAAGGGGACAAAACTGACTTCTAGAAAAGGGGAAAAGAAACTTTAGGGATCATTTTCTCCAACCTCTCTTTCTACATAGACAGGATGTTAAATTAGAAAATTTGTTGGAAGATACAACAGATAAGATGCACCAAAGTGCATCTTGTCACATTGTCAAAGGAAAGCATAGAAAACCAATTATAAGA
This sequence comes from Eubalaena glacialis, assembly GCF_028564815.1. Classification (NCBI taxonomy): domain Eukaryota; kingdom Metazoa; phylum Chordata; class Mammalia; order Artiodactyla; family Balaenidae; genus Eubalaena; species Eubalaena glacialis. Next base: position 35,232,982 of record NC_083730.1, read on the forward strand.
CTCAAAGGAATAAGAAGATCTGGTCATTAGAAATTGAGTAAAAAAATTTGGAGAGTATTTCTCTAGAAAGAGGTATTTCTTTGCTCTGAATCTCTGCCTCTTAAGGATAGATGTGGGAAGTGTCAGCCCCCCTCCTCAGGCTTGGTGAATGGACATCAGTGTAACCTCTCTGAGTGAAATATGTGCCACTTGCAGGTGAAGTGAAGTGGATTGGTGTCTAACATCGACTGGAAAAGTTAAAGGCAAGAGACATCTGGCTAGCATCCTGGATAGAGGGAACATAGGTGAAATGATAAAACTGGTGAACTTCACTCCCAACATTAATTAGGGCAAAGGTTTCATGAGCATTTTTTTAACTGACCAAATGTGGGTCAAGAATGAGAGAGCAGTAGTGTGAGTTATATTAGATCTTATCCAGTAAGGCACCTACAGAAGCAAACAGGCCTTAGCCCCATCTAAGATATCCAAGGTATTTTTGTCAGAATAGAAAGATCACACACATTAAAGGAACTATAGTTAAATGTTCCCAGTAATAATGGGAAGTCCCTAAGGATATAGGGTTGTCATATTTAGAAAATAAAAATACAAAACACCAGGTAAATTTGAATTTCAGATAAACAACAAGTAGTATTTTAGTATGTCTCAAATCTTGTGTGGAAAATAAGTACACTAAAACAAAAACATAAACAAACAAACAAACAAAAACTGCTGTTTATTTGAAATCATGTTTAATTCTACTTTATTTGGAAACCCTGTTGAGGAAACCACATCAGCACTGAACATTGGTCAGACTCAGAAAGCGTAAAGCCAGCATGTGACTGTACTAGCCAAGTAAATACTTTTTCTGAACACTTTACCCTACTTCTTTCACTAAGATTCAACCCTAGAGGACTCATTAACTGCAAGTTTGTGGGGGAGGATCAAGGGAAGAAGGAATAATCTGCCCACATTTCTATCACCCACTGCAGCAACTTCCAGCTGGAGAAGCAGGTAAAATAGTTGTAACTGTGAATGAATTTGACTATTCCATTAAATTGAACATTCTGAGTGCTGAGATAAGTCTGTTTTTGGCTCAAATTGACTGTAGAACATTGGATTAATTGGGAGAATAGAAAAGCTATGAGTCTGCATGAGTTTTCTTCTAGATTAAAGGGAAAAGTAACTCCCTACCTCCTAAGCAAAGTAATTAAGACAATGGGAGGAGAAAACAAATTTATGCTCTCATTGCATTCATAAGCCTTATTTGTTCAATACACAAGCTATACGTCAATTAGTGAGCAGAGGCATAAAGAGGTCTAGTGATAGTTCTGATGGCAGATTGCTGGAGATGCACAAAGGTGAAGAGGAACATCTTCCACATATGCTCTGCAACTCTTTCCATGGCAATTCTGTGTCATCCTTCTGCCAGTAATGGGCCATCTTCTCCTCCCCACAAATTCCCCTGGAACTAGAGAAATGATAACTGGCAAATTGACTCAAAAATATTCAAATAATTATCATTTGAAATATCTTCAGAGAGACATGCATGAAAATTCAAAATAAATTTACCTATCCTAGTTGCATGAATTAGGAATATAAAAGCATCTATTGCCTGCCTTTAACTTGGGCACTGCCTAGATGAGCTCACCAAAATATGGAGAAGCTCATCACTCATAGGTGTAGAAAGTGAAATGGCACAAGAGTTTATCCTCATGAGCACTCAGTAATAGGTTATTTTTCAAAGATGTGGCCCTACTTTTTAGGGAAATATGAGCTAATGAATGACAAACCATTATGACAGGGAAGCCCTAGCAAATTAATGAGGGTGACAGGGAAGGAGAGCAAGAGAAGAGACAGATGTTAGGAGAGTGAACTGATGTTGTATTAGTTTCTTATGGCTGCTATAACAAGTTATTACAAATTTAGTGGCTTAAAACAATCAAAAAATATTATCTTACTGTTATGAAGATCAGATGTCTGAAATGAGTATCACAGGGTTAAAATAAAGGTGTTGGTAGGACTGCATTCCTCTGGAGACTCTGGGAGGAAATTATTTCCTTGCCTTTACTAAATTCCAGAGGCCACATGTATTTCTTGGCTTCTGGCCCCTTCCTCCATTTTGATGCCAGCAATAGATCATTCCTACTTCTACTTTCATCATTGCATCTCCATTACTGACTCTAACTCCCTGCTTCCCTCTTTCAACTATAAGGACGCTTGTGATTACATTGGGTTTACACAGATAATCCAGGATGATCTTCCCATCACAAGAGCCTTAATTTAATCAAGATGCAAAGTCCCTTTTGCAAAGTAAGATAATATATCACATGTTGTGAGGATTTAGGACATAAACGTCTTTGGGGGCTGTTATTCTGCCCACCACAGATGTGTTCTTTTATCCTTGTCTTGGGGGCAAATTCTAAATTGTGAAATGAAGGACAGGAATGGCTGCACTGCCTGGGATTTCTCCTTTCACCCCTTCCCATTTTATTGAAGTCATTTATCAGTCCCACTTTGGAGTCAAGGACTCTCAAATTTTATGATTATTTTATGCCATAACAGAAACTTGACATTCACCTTTGGTAGCACTATTTACCTTTCACCTTTGGTAACACTTTATATCACTTCTTAATCTGGCTGCTTTCTTCTCCCTATGGCTATACCTCTCTGCTCCTCATGGAGGATATTATTCTTCCCCCACTCTAACTGTGTGGTTCTGTGAGGGATAACAATCTAAATTCCCCTGCCTCATAGTTATAAGTGTGGCGTTGTGCACCAAGATAGGAGAAAAAAAGTCCTTTTGGAGATCTCTATATTGCTGAGGTATGGACATGAAACCTACTTCTAACCATTGACATTGAAAGGCAAGGTAAAGTCTGGAAGAATCTGTCATGCCTCCCCCAAAACAGAAAAAAACTAGTCTGCAATAGCAAAGAATGAAGCTGAGACTCTGGAGCAAGTTGAGTGTGATGAAGATGCAGTTCTATTGGAAATTTGATTCCCTGTACTTGAGCTGATGATCAACCCCACCCCTATCCTTCCCTGTTATGAAAGTCAAAAAATCCTGTGGTTTGTTTGTTTAAGCTATTTTAAATTGGATTTCAATCTTTTGCAGCAGGTACATTCTTTATTAGTATATTCCTATCCTGAGCTAAGTGCTATAGTTCACATATTCCATTAAATTCTTTTTTTTTTTTTTTTCTGCATTGGGGCTTCATTGCTGTGCACGGGGTTTCTCTAGTTGCAGTGAGCGGAGGCTACTCTTCATTGTGGTGTGCAGACTTCTCATTGTGGTGGCTTCTCTAGTTGCGGATCATGGGCTCTAGGCCTGTGGGCTTCAGTAGCTGTGGCACGTGGGCTCAGTAGTTGTGGTGCACAGGCTTAGTTGTTCTGCAGCATGTGGGATCTTCCCAGACCAGGGATTGAACCTGTGTCCCCTGCATTGGCAGACAGATTCTTAACCACTGCGTCACCAGGGAAGTACCCACCGTTAAATTCTTAAAACAACCTTGCAACGGTATAATTCTTATCTTTATTTTACAAATGAAGGAACTGAGGCAAGGACTGGTTAAGTAACCTGCCAAAGTTCATACTGGTAGAATAAGAAGGAGTCAGAATACAACCTAGTTCCCTGAATAAAAAGTCCAGTCTCCCAACCACAATACCAACTGCCTCCTTTTCTCCCTTATAGTGAGACAGCACACCATGTCAGCCAAGGAGAGTCTCCTTGGCATTCTCTGAGTACATTGTGCTCAACCTTGTATTTTTCACATATTGTTTCTTCAGTCTTGTTGGGAAACCACTACAAGGCTGAGGACAGAAAAGGGTTACTGGACAAACTCTTCAAAGAGGAATTCACTGCTGGTTACATTAGCTTCTACTTTAAGGAAAAAGAAGTATTTAGACCACAAATTGATGATTGTGACTGATGTGCCCAGTCCTCTGTACCTCAAACCTTCCATTGTGTGTTGTAAGCTTTCTAAACTTTAATTTGTTTTAAGCAAAACTTTTTACTTTAACATGATATGATACATTTGAGGACTTAAAATAAATGAATATATGAAAAATGCATTAGATGTGCAGCTTTATGATTTGTCCAAAGTACTAGGTATAGTCAACAATTCAAAGAAAGCCACTAGGCTATTGCCTTGAGGAACCAAGGGATAAGTTCCAGATGAGGAACAGGATGAAAAAGGGTTGTGGGAGAAGTAGGAAAATGGATGTCATTCTGAATGTGTTAAGAGTTTCAAGCTAGGATGATTTCAGCATAAGTATCCTTATCTCCTAGATGCTTTCTAGATTATTTGTCCCATTATACACTCTTAATGAGCTGCACTTCTCCTTTCTAGCACTTATTTATATAATTAATTGATCAATTATTTATTTGTATTCTGTGTCACCACTAGACCTGACTTCAAGCTCCATGCTTGCAGTGGTTGTTTACATCTCCAGTACCTAAGAAGAGAGCTTTAAATTTGTCAAAAGAAAAGAAAAAGGGACAAAGGCAGGGATGTTGATTCATGCAGGTGATGGTATAGGAAAGCAGATGAAGGCCATGTTCCATGAGACTCAGGGGTATTAATAGTGACACAGTGATTTCAATTTGATTCTTTGCTTTGTCTTGCCATGAACAGTCTACAAACTGTCCTTTCACTTTCTCTTCAGCAGAACTTCTCATACCATCTAACCAACAGACACATTTTATCAAATTGCTATTCTGTACCTCTCCCTCAATCCCTATTATTGGTTGTGACATCATTGCTAAATATGCTAGAAACAGTTTAATACACAGTATACAATGATATGGTGCCTTGTTCTGGTATTTGAGGATTTGCTGTTATTTCTTTCTGTTCCATCTCTCAATTTCAGAACAGAAGTACTTTCTGTGCTGTTAATAGAAATTAAGGCTCAGCTTTACACTAGACCAGTTTATTTTTCTTTAAAAATTTGTTCATTGTGTTAATTTTCTGCAACCTATCCTTTCTTTTTTGATCTATCACTTGGTCTTCTAATCAATATATGCCCTCTTCTTGTCTCCTGCAAATACTTTTCTTAAGTAACTTGAGTTCTCTTAACTCAATCATATAACTAAGCAAGTTTCTTTTTAATATTTTTTTATACTCTTTTCACTGTTTATTCCAGCTGTTCCTCTCCCTTCCTTGCCTCTTCACTGTTTATTTCTGCTTCTTCTTATGAAACCAGTATCTCCAAAACTTCACATTTTCCACAGGCATAAAAAGTGCTCATCTACAGTGGTCATGTTAAGTCAGGGGACACAAGAGTTTAAAAGATCAAGTAAGGAGCCAGATGCAGGAAGCTGAGCACACAAGAAATGAACAGATCAGAGGCCATGAAAACACTAAGGATGAGGATACTTAGAGAAGAGACCAAGTCAAGGAGTCAATTGTCCATGAAAACAGTCAACAACCAAGAGATCTGGAGAGAAATATGGATAGCAAAATGTCCTATTAAAAACAGTCAGTCAATAGAATGTCTCCAGAGACAGAGATAAGAGGCCAGACAACACTGAAGTTTCAATGAGTCCTCGGCAAAAAGAGTCCCTTGTGCTGAAGCCTCTTTTGCCTCAGTCTTGGGTGCCTACAGTCCTCCTTGCATCCCAGTCAGATTGCATCCCTGCCCACCAGTGAGTGGACACTAGGCCAGATTTAGATGAAGCTGTCCTGAAGATAGCAATCTGATGTGCAGAAGCCATTTAAAAACAGAATCAGTGCTCTCAAGAGAGGAAGAATGAATATTCCATAATATTTATTTAATCAGACATTTTCCTGCTTTGATAAATTCAGATACCACCTTAATAAATGAAGAGAGGGATTATAATTTTGGATATAACTGCATTAGAGAAGTTAGAATCTTGAATTTCCCTTCAAAAATAAACTACTCTCAGAGTGTGGTCAAGATGGTAGAGTGTGAAGACCCTGAGCTCCTCCAAGGGGCTCACCAAAATTTCAACTGCTTACAGAGTAACTATTGAAAAAGACTGGAAGCTAGTAGAAAAGATCTTCTATAACTGAAGATATAAAGAAGGCACCACAACAAAGCAGGTGGGGGTGGGGTGGAGATGCAGTATAGTCAAGACCCATACACCTAGGTGGGCAAACCACAAAAAGGAGGATAATTACAATTGCAGAATTTCTCCCCAAAGAATGAGGGGTACAAGCCCCACATCAGGAGTTCCAGCTCAGGGGTCCTACACCAGGTAGACAAGCCCCCAGAACACTTGGCTTTGAAAGTCAGCAGGGCTTACTTTCAGGAGAGCCAGAGGGCTGAGGGAAATAGCAACTCCACTCTTAAAGGCTACACACAAATCTCACACACTCCAGGACCCGATGAAGAAGTAATAATTTGAAAGGAGCCTGGGTCAGACCTACCTGCTGATCTTGGAGAGCCTCATAGAGAGGCAGGAGGCAAATGGAGTTCACCCTGGAGACAGAGACACTGGCAGCAACAATTTTGGCATTCTCATTCTACCATGAGGACACTTGCCAGCACCATTTTGGAATCCTTCTTTTAGCTTATTAGTGTCAGCATCTGGCCCCATCCACCAGCCTGTCTGCACCATTACTGGGACAACTCAGGACAAGCTGAGCAACTGGTCAGGCAGGGACACACCCTAACCACTAGTGGGTCTTCTGCCTTAAGACCCTTTGAGTCCCAAAGTGCCCTGGGACACGACCCTATACACGAGTGCACCAGCAATAGTCTTGAGACTCCCAGGGCCTGGTACCAAGCTATGCCCACCAGCAGGTGGGCAGCAGACCCAGGACCAGCTTCACACACCAGTGGGAAAACACCAGTCCAAGCACCTCTGGGCTCTAGCCCCACCCACTAAAGGGCTGACACACCAACTCCAGGACACTCAGAGCACTGCAGTCAGAGACCCTGGGACCCATCTTCACCCACCAGTGAGCCTGCACTGGCCCCAGGAACCTCCTGAGCCTAAGTCCTTCCCAGCAGGGGGGTGATGCCAGATCTGGGATCCCTAAGCCCTGTAGCCAGAGGCCCCAGGACCTGGCTCCACCCACCAGTGGGGCTGGCACTAGCCCCAGGACCCAGTCTCAACAACCAGTTAGAAAGCATCAGCTCTGGGTTACCCTGGGCCCTGGCCCTGCCCACCAGTGAGTGGACACTAGGCCCAGGACCACCACAGCCTGCCATGTCAGGACTCAGGCCACCTACCAGCAGAGCAACATTAGGTCTGATACACCTTGGATCCCTCACCCAGCCACCCTGGGATCCATCCCCATTCACCAATGGGCCAACAGTAGCCTCAGGACAACTTAGGCTGTGCAACCAGCCACCTTTTGACCAGACCCCGCTCCCACCAGTGCCCAGCAGCCTCTGCACAAGGCAGAGTCTGGTAACCAACTGGACTGGGGGTCAGCCACACCTACCAGATTGCCCATAATAGTCATCCCAGTACAACAGAAGGACCCACAGAGCCCACATAAGGGGCATCCCAAGAGCATATAGTTCTGGTGACCAGAAGGCAGTGCACTGCTGAGACACATAGGACATCTCCTACAAAAGGCAACTTCTCCAAGGTTGGGAAATATAACCAAATTACCAAATATATGGAAATAAAAACAGAAAAGTTGGCAAAATGAGGCAACAGAGAAACACGTTTCAAATGAAGGAACAAGTTAAAACCACAGAAGATGAATGAAGTAAAGTGGAGGCAGGCAATCTACTTGATAAAGAGTTCAAGGTAAGGTTTGTAAAGATGTTCAAACAACTCAGGAGAAAATTGGATGTGGAGAATGAGAAGTTAGAAGTGTTTAATAAAGAGTTAGAAAGCATAAAGAACCAAACAGAGATGCAGAATACAATAACAGAAATAAAAAATACACTAGAAGAAATCAACAATAGATCAGATAATACAGAGGAGTAGATTGGTGAGCTACAAGACAGAGTAGTGGAGATGAACAGAAAAAAAAGTAAAAAGGAATAAAAAGAAATGAGGACAGTTTAAGAGATCTTTGGGACAACATCAAGCACACTAACATTTGCATTATTGGGGTCCCAAAAGGAGAAGAGAGAGGAAAAGGCAGAGAATTTATTTGAAGAAATAATAATTAAAACTTTCCCTAACCTAGGAATGGAAGCAGATAACAAAGTCCAGGAAGCATAAAGAGTTTCAAACAGAATTGCCCCAAAGAGTATCAACATGAAGACAAATTGTAATTAAAATGGCAAGAATTAAAGATAAGAGAGAATATTAAAGCAGCAAGGGAAAAGCAACTAATTACATACAGGGAACTTGAATAAGGTTATTGGCTAACTTTTTAGTAGAAATGCTGTAGGCCAGAGGGGAGTGGCACAATTTATTTAAAGTGATGAACAGGAAAAACCTACAACCAAGAACATTCTACTTGGCAAGGGTTTAATTCAGATTTGAAGAAGAGATAAAAAGTTTTACAAGAATGCAAGAGCTAAAAGAGTTCAACAAGACCAAACCAGCTCTAGACAAGAAATCTTAAAAGGACTTCTCTAAGTGGAAAAGAAAAAGTCACAACTAGAAACATGACAATTACAAAAGGAAAAATCTCATTGGTAAAGGCAAATATACATAGATCAATGGAACAGAATAGAGAGCCCAGAAATAAACCCACACCTATATGGGCAATTAATAAATAAACCCACACCTATATGGGCAATTAATCTATGACAAAGGAGGCAAGAATATACAGTGGGGAAAAGATAGCTTTTTCAATAAATGATGTTGAGGAAACTGGACAGCTATATGGAAAAGAATCAAACTGGACTATTCTCCCACACCATGAACAAAAATAAATTCAAAATGGATTTAAGATTTAAATGTAAGACCTGAAACCATAAAACTTCTAGAAGAAATCATAGTTATTAAGCTCTTTGGCATCGGTCTTAGTTATATAGTTATTATATATATACATATGACTTAGTTATATATATGTGTTATATATAACATACATACATAACTAAGTCATATATATGTCTTATGTAAGTTTTATATATATATATATATCCTCAGGCAAGGGAAACTAATGCAAAGATAAACATATGGGACTACATCAAACCAAAAAGATTTAGCACAGCAAAGGAAACTACCAAGAAAATGAAAAGTCCACCTACTGAGTTAGAGAAGATATTTGTAAACAGTATATCCTATAAGAGGTTAATATCCAATATATACAAAGAACTCATGAAACTCAACATCAAAAAAAAAAACAACCCAATTAAAAATGGGCAGAGGATCTGAATACACATTTTTCCAAGGAAGATATATAGATGACCAGCAGACACAGGAAAAGATGATCAATATCTTTAATCACCAGGGAAATGCAAATGAAAACCACAATGAGATATGACTTCACACTTGTTGGAATGGCTATTATCAAAAAGACAATAAATAACAAATGTAGGTGAGGATATGGAGAAAGTGGAGCCACTGTGCACAGTTGGTGGGAATGTAAACTGGTGCAGCCACTGTGGAAAACAGTATGGAGTTCCCTCAAAAAATTAAAAATAGAACTACCATATGACCCAGTAATTCCCCTCCTGGTTATTTATCTGAAGAAAATTAAAACACTAATTAGAAAATATACACTCACCCCATGTTTATTACAGCATTATTTACAATAGCTGAGATATGGGAGCAACTGAAATGCCCATCGACAGATAAATGGATAAAGAAATTGTGGTGTGTATACAATGGAATATTACTCAGCCATAAAAAGAAAGAAATCTTGCCATTTGCAACAACATAGATGGACCTAGAGGGTACTATGCTAAGTGAAATGTCAGACAGACAAAGACAAATACTGTATGATTTCACATGTATGTGAAATTTAAAAACAACACAAATGAACAAACATAAAAAACAGAAACAGAGTTATAGATACAGAGAACAAACAGGTGGTTGCCAGAGAAGAGGGAGGTAGGGGGAGAAAAGAAAAAGATGAGGGAGATAAGAGTTACAAACTTCCAGTTGCAAAATAAATGAGTCAGGGTATGAAATGGACAGTGTGGGAAATATAGTCAATAACTATGTAATATCTTTTTATGTTGACATATCGTAACTAGACTTATCATGGTGATCATTTTGAAAAGTATAGAAATATTGAATCACTATGTTGTGTAACAGGAACTAACATAGTGTTGTAGGTCAATTACACATCAAAACCCAAACAAGCAAACTTACAAACTGATAGAAAAAGAGATCAGATTTGTGGTTACCAGATGCCAGGGGAGGGGAGAGGCAATTAGATTAAAGTGGTCAAAAGGTACAGACTTCCAGTTACAAGATAAATAAGTACAAGGGTTGTAATCACAACGTGAGAAATATACTCTTAACTTTCATATACTTACATATGAAAGTTAAGAGAGTGAAACCTAAGAGTTCTCATCACAAGGAAATTGTTTTTTCTATTTTTTAAATTTTGTGTCTATATAACATGATGGATGCTCACTAAACTTATTTTGATAATCATTTCATGATGTATGTAAGTCAAACCATTATGCTGTACACCTTAAGATTATACAGTGTTGTATATCAATTATATCTCAATAAAACTGGAAGGAAAAAAAAGAAATTTAAAAAAAAGAAATAAAAAAAAAAGAAACCACTCTTCCCAACCCCTGTCCAAACAAAGCTGTGTTATCATTAAAGTATGTCATCCTGCAAAGTGAGCTGCCAACTCCAAAGCCCTAATTCTATTTACCTCTCATTTATTCAAGGCCACCATAGTGATTTTTTAAATATTGTGAAAATAACAAGTGAATTTAACTTCATATTTCTCAAAATACTCTGTTTTTGGAGCTGTAGTTTTTTTTCCATCCCACAATATCTCCCTCTTATTTCTAATGTAAGAAGTCTTTATTAAATGTTTAATGAGTTTGTTTATTGTTTTAAACCATTTTCATTGTGAAATATAACATATTTCAAAAAATTGCACAAAAATGTATTGCTCAAGGAAACAAATGGATAAACTCCATTCAGGTAATGAAACAGAGGGCTGATGACTACCTAAAGCCTCCCTGTCCACAATGTCCCTTCCCCTTACTGCTCCCTCACTCCCCCTTGAGAAAAAGTTTGCTAACCCCTGCTTTATAGCATTCTATCTTTTGACACACAAAATTATCAATCTGTACTATTATTGACAGAACATTTGAGTTGTTTTTATGTTGGGCCTATTATGAATAAAGCCGTCATGAGCATTCTTGTACCTGTCTCATGAGGTACATATTGTTGGGTGTAGATTCAGATGAGTGTCTATAACTTTTGTAAATAATGCCAAAAAGTTTTTATAAGTGGTTGTGCTCACTATTGTTTCCACCAGCAGTGTATAAGAGAACTCAGGGCTCTTCTTCCTCTGCAATGAATTTTAAAGAATCTGATGTGTGTACAGGGACGTCTGATTTGGGGTTTAACTTCAGGTGTTTATTTATGTATTTATTTGTTTATTTATTTATTTATTTATTTATATTATTGGGATACCTACTTTTATAAAGTGCCCATTCCAGACTCTGGCCCAATTTTTACTATGCTGCCTCTTCTTTATTTATTTGTAGATCTTCTATATTCTGGATTCATGCCCTGTTCAACAGTTACACGTATGTAAATATCTTCCATTTGATGTTTTTAAGAGAAGTTCTTAATATTAATGTCGTTATACTTCATATTTTCCTTTATGTATCCCACTTTCTATAGACTATAAAAAGTTTTTCTGCCTAAAAATCTTGACAGTACATAATATTTTCTAATATAACTTCTTGAAGCTTTATTTTTTAAACTTTGATATTTAAAACTACTATCCACCTGACACTGATTTTTGTATATAGTATGAGGTAGGGATTAAGGTTCATTTAAAAAAAAATACATATATCTAATTGTTCTAGTGATATTTATTAGAGGATTATCATTTTCCTCACAGATCTGCAGTGCTAATTTGATTTTAAATCAAACATTCATATACACAAGTATAGGCCAGTAAACTGACAGAATCTACAAAAGATAAATGTATTTATATATTACTATCTAACAATTATACTTCTAGGTATATAAAAGAAATGTATAAAAATATTTCAAAGCAATATTGCTTATAATAGACCAAAAGTAGAAACACTCAAAGTGATCATCAACAGTAGAATGGATAAATACATTCTACAAATTTATTTAGCACAAATATCCTACAATGAAAATAAAAAATGATGAACTACAGTTACGTATTTCAGGAACAAATCTTAAGAATATAACGTTGGGCAAAAAAGTCTGAAAAAAAATGTATATATATACTGAATGATTCCTTTATTTAAGATATAAAAACAAGCAAAATTAATTCTGTTGTTAAAATTAAAAAATAGTTACTTTTGGGAGAATAGAGTAGATAGTGATGAATGGGAAAGAAGGGAGGGAGGAACTTTGAATTACTGATAATTCAAAATCAAATTCAAATAATGTTCTGTTTCCTTACTGCATTGTTTTCATGTGGTTGGTTCATTTGATGAAAATTCATTAATCAGATTGCTTACAATGTATACATTATATTTCAGTATATATGCTATGTGTTAGTAAAAGGTTTACTTAAAAATTAATAAAGTTATAAAAACCACATGTTTATGTTGACATGGTATGTATTGATTTTGAAGAAAGTAGGAATGCTTTGTGATATAGATGAAAGAATACAAGAAAATCCGCAGAATATGAGGCTTTTATTGTGGCTTTGTCATTAACTAGTTCGCAAACTTAAAAAAGTCCTTTGACCTCTCTGGATTGTTGTTTTCCAATCTGTAGAGTAAAAAGCATTGGACCTTCAATAGGCACCTCCAGAAACTATATTCTGAAATTACATTTACCTGGATAACTAGAGCTGAGTTGCACACCTTTATGCCTGTCCTTATGAGAACTCTAATTTTTATTTCTTACGCTTTCCCTGTTGATTTTATTTTTGGCCTATCTCTATGGACTTTTCCCATAATAGCTTTCATCTTAGAATAATCAAAAGCTAGTTTGAAAAAAAAAAAGCAAAACTGCTTCAGTGTTTCTCATTGGCATGTGTGACTGACCATCTGGTCGCATTCACAAAAATGGCAAGATGACGCTTTCTCAATCTTATTAATTCAGTGCTTTTTTTTCTTTGAGATGTTGGATAATCATATTCAATTCCAACTTTCCTGTCAACACTCATGGGGAACATTTGGCCCTTTTAAGTCATAGCATATGCCCATACCTTCACTATTTCTTAACGATGGGGCAGGGTTTTGTACACTAGAGGAGGCCTTTTAAGCACTTCAATATTAACCTTTATAGAGAGATCTCCTCTATTCATTACCATGATTTAGAGCCATGCATCCATCCAAACACCAAGATTAATATCTGTTCTCATGCCCTTATACCTGCTTTAGAAGTACAATAACTTTCTGTCTTATGGCCCCCAATTTCTCCTTGATCCAATCCATCTTATACTATGCTAGCACATTAATATTCCCAAAACACAACTTTCATAACTCTTCAGTAGCTCAGATTTTTTACTTTATACTAGATCTCCTAAAATTTTATCAAGCAAAAGAATCACTATGGGGTAGTCTTAAAAGGCAGATTCTGTGTCCCCTACTTGAGATGTTGATTTAGTTGGTCAAGAGTAAGGCCCAGAAATCTATACCTGTTTGCCTGTTCAATTTGGAGGAAAATGGGAAACTCAGGACTATTTCAGACAATTTTACATATATTTCTCTGCCCTATGTAAGTGAAGAAATAACTGTGTAAAAATGAACTTTGTGCTTTGGCCAAACTTTCCACAACACTTAATCAGTGTGCTGCCAAGAAGCCATCCCCCACAGCAGGATCCTATAGATAACTTTAGAATTTTCTCTTAGCTACTATAGTAAAATTTGACCTGACTTGGAACATAGCAAGAAAAGGCTAAAATCAACAAAGATTTTGACAGCATGGGCTATTTCACAGGCTTGTTTCTCAGAGGTTAAGATAGGAATCTTTGGACAATTTCCCAAAAAGTGGCAGGTGTCAAACGGCTACTATCTGGAGCTCCTCAGAAACTCCTTCAGAATAGTCGTTCAGAAAGAATCAAAAGTTGATTTGACAGTACTAGAGGCGATTAAAAAATCCCTCAGAGCTATACAGGAGGAATCACTGTAGCTCTGGGAATAATGGAATAGTGAATAGAAGCTCCATTAGAGATCAGCAGAGAGACATTAGTAAAATTATAATTTATTGTTTGGAGATGTCCAGTCCCACATGCCTGCATCCAAGGAAATTACCCACATTGAATACACACGCTATTGTCTCATATGGAGCAGGGAAATAATAGATGGGGAAAAATGTATTTTACTATAAACTCAATGAGAAGGGAGAACTAGATTTCCTATAAAGAAATGTGGTAGGAATGGGAATAATCAAGAAGTATCATATTATTTTGCCTATACCATCTATGCTCAATATTTTTCCTCTACCCACTTAATACTCTGCAGCCAAATAATAATTAGTTCTTGTTCTGCATGTTGTTGCTATTTCATTCCTTCATGTATTTACATAGGCTCTTCCTTCTGCCTGGAATTCTAAACTGAGTGCTTACTCAATCCTTCAGATCCCAGCTCAAGCTCTTCATTCTCAATCTAGCCCTCTTGGATCTACTAGGAATAATTCATAGTTTTCTTCTCTTTCACCCTCTGCTAATATCTTGCCATACATATACTTTTATTGTGCTACATATAATACTGTACTAGGATCATTCATTTTCCCCACCAGACTGACTCTGAAGGATATCGCCTGAGCCTTTATAATCTGTATATCCCTCATGTATGAAAACAAAGCATGTTGAATTAAATAGTATTGAAATAATTGAGAGGGGTAGCAGTTTCTTCATGGAACATCCAAACAGTAACTGTGTGTTCAGTTTCTAGCTAAAAGGGTAACACTGAGGGAGAAACATAAATGTTGTATCTTCTACAATGGCTAAGAAAGGAACATATAGTTGGTTTTCAAAAACTGACTGACTATACGATTGATTGGTTATGGTACAAAACATCATTGTGAGTTCAGTTAAATTGGCCAGAGAATAAAAGAATAAATAAAGGGTTTACTGATCAATGTGACTATTTTGATTCATTGTGTTACTAAACTAAAATATACATTTAGTCAGAAAGGATAAAATTGTTAAAGCTTTCATGTTAAGATAATAATAGCTATGTATATTGATCACTTAGAATAGACTGGGTACCATGCTAAATATTTCACGTGCATTATCTCATTTAATACTCACAATAAGCTGATGATGTAAGTGCTGCTAATATCTTCATTTTGGGGAAACTGAGGTTTAGTATGGTTGCATAACTCTCACAAGAACATGTAGATGAAGCAAACACTGGTGAGATTTGCCACCAAGAAATGTTGACTAGAAACAACACAAAGTAATTATATCATACAGTGTATCACAGGATGAGGTTATTGGGAAGAAATGTAAGGTCTAATGTAAATTATAAATTGTTTCCACAATCAAATTAAATTTTATTATTAAAATGCTCTTTGAAAACTTTTAGTAAGTTTAAATGAAATTATTCTTTCAGATGTTTTAACTTATTAAAAATTAATTTTGTGAATTTCATTTTCAAATATACACTTGTGTTTAAAGGCCAGATGACAGAAGACACTATTAAATGACCAATTTTATGAGATATCTGTACTGGAACTGATATTCTAATAACAAATTCCCCTTCATCTTGTATAGGAAGACCCATAAAAACGCCCTTCTGGCTGGTACATTCTGACCATGCACAGAGAACCAAAATAACTTGTCTCTTTATCTTATCCTCCCAAAGAAAACAAATAAAAGTATGGAGCTCCTCCAAGCCCTTGGGCTCCAGTAGATTTTCTCAAGCTAAACGAAATGGGAAAGTGTTACAGAAAAAAATGGGCTATGTCATTTTCTGTGGCATTTACCAAGGAAGAGCCCCAAGTCAGAGATTGTAAATGAACTGAGTCCTCTTAATATGAGCATACATCTAACAGTGTCAAACTCAGAGACTTGAATTCCCATAACTGCACTGATCCCTCTATTCCTTCCTTCATCTTCATGAAGAAATCTAACTGATATTCATTGACTGGAATAAAAATAAGCTCACTTAATTCCTCACTCTACATGACAAGTAAATTCCAAAGTATCACACAACTAGTCAATTTTTATTAATCCTAACCAGAGAATTTAAAGTTGAAGCTAAAATCTTATATTGGCAACATTAGCAAAAAAGACTAATAAAGAAAATTAAAGAAAAATATTTCATCCAACTGGTCAGTTGGCTCCATTCTACACAAAGTTTTAGATTTGAAATCATTCATGAGTAATTATTTGGTAGCATTTCTGTTGACACAGTTATGGAGAAGGTTTTTTTTGGTAACATTTTCATTTTAATATAATTTCAAACTTAGAGAAAAGTTGTAAGAATAACACAAGTAATCTTTATAGAGAGACACCAATTGTTTGCATTCTACCCCATTTACCTTTTCATTTAATTAAATACAAGTGGCACATCTAAGTTTTCACTTCCAGTAGAGACAATGATTTTTACCCCAACTTTCTTTTTAAGTCTATCTCTGGTGAAGTACATTGGCTGCCCAGGTCTCATCTAGCTCCTGCAGATTTGACAACCCCCAAATAAGCATGGTCATGAAAGACTTGTCTGCTTAGTTACCCATCTGTAATTGCACTTGGCATCTGGTCTTCCTCGATTAGGAAAGCTAACCACTTCACACTCATTTCTAAAACAGAACACAATCTCTCCCCACTTCCCATTCCAAGCTCCATGTGCATGCTTTATCTTGATTAATAGAAACAGTGATTAAAACAGTTAATCCAAGTTATAACCAACCATTAATTAGGTGATTCTTTACATCTCTGTCTCTTTCACTTTCCACATCTTTCTGAGAATTGAAACCCCTTTCCCCCGGATTTATATTTATCTCTCCATCACCACTTTTACTATCTTAAATAAAGCTCTCTCTGCATCTCACTTGGACTTGAAATAGTCTTCTATGCATTTCTCTCACATATAATCATATATATATATGTATAGTGAGATTTATTGCAAGGAACCCACTTACACGATTGGGGCCTGGCTAAACAAGTCCAAAATCCATAGCACAGCCCATTGGGAAGAGTAGGCTGGCACTTTGGACATGGACTGAAAGGGCTGTCCACAAGTGAGATTTTCTTTTTCTTTTTCTCTTTCCTTATTTCTTTTCATTTAAAAAATTTTTATTTTATATTGGAGTATAGTTGATTAACAATGGTGTGTTAGTGTCTGGTGAGAAGCAATTTGATTCAGTTATATATATATATATATATATATATATATATATATATATATATTATATATATATATATATACATTCTTTTTAATATTCTTTTCAATTATGGCACTCTGTCCTCAAATTCTAGCTTGCTGTTTGCCCATAAGAATTGCTCAGGATGTATTTTACAAATACTACTATTGCTATGAAAAGCTAACAGTTATTGTACCCTTACTGTTTTCCAGGAACCACATGTATTATCTCACTTCATCTCTCCTAAAACGCTCCAGGAATGGACCATCAGGTGCTACTAATAGCCCCACTGTACAGGCAAGAAAGTGAAGATAAGCCATTTTCTTGGTCTTACATACACAGTGGGTCCATCACCAAGAGTCAATTCTGGATGTACTAATCCAGAGCTTGAGTTATTAAACCTTTCACAGTTATGAAATACATAATATAATTTAGTCCTTGTATTAGAAGCGAAGAATTTTCTTCTTGCCAAATAGCAATGTCCTTGACCTTTCTCTCTATTCATGAAATAGAGGTCTGTGTTTCAAAAAATGGCTCTCAGATCTCTAAACATTTTTTCCAATAGCTTTATCATCCCTTCAACTTTTTACTTGTTTTGACCTACCCTGTCAAGGCAGAATTTTTTAAGCTCAAGATTGTTTCATATGTGAGTAGCTGCCATTCAGATCCTGGTTCTGAAAGACTAATCCAGACCTTTAAATTATTCAACTCAATGTTTTCATTATTACTGTAAATAATAAACCGAATGGCTCTTCAAAACACTCATCTACTCTCTGCTATACCAGGGGAGCAGTTCTTCCCTCAGGAAGGACTCAAGAGGGCAATCTGCAAAAGGTAAAGGGATTTTGCTATTCACACTAATTTTAGGGTCTTTGCACATACAGAATTCAGAAAAGGAGTTGAATTCAGCAAGACCCATTACTTTAAAATTGAATATTTGTATTCTAAATAGCAATTTAATCTAATTCCATCCCTAGTTCCCCCAAAATCAGTTTGTATATGCAGACACAACTTCAGTCTGTTTGATTTCTCAACAATTTCTCTATCCTCTTAGACTCTGAATGTGAGATTAAAACTTAGGGCCATCCACACTGAGCACTCCCATTTTATAGAACCCAGGTGAATGCAGTTATGATTTGTGTTTTTAACACTCCTTTTGCCACTCTCAGCCTGGTAAGCTAGAAATGATTATAGTAAGTAGTAATTCAACATTTCTACTGAAATTTGTTTGACGTTCTGAACAAAATTCTAAGAACTAAAGGGTTAGGTGAAAATGTATCCAGTATGAAAATATTGTAGGCTGCCAATTTCTTCACAGTCTTGTCAGTGTCTCCCAGAAAGTATTAATTTATTTCTTTAACTCCTTCAGTAATGAAATGCGATTTGGGGAAACAGAGGAGTACTCACTAGAGTCCCTTGGGAACAAACAAGTGTAACAGAAATTGAAATAATACAAGTTCTTCTTAGAGGGCTTTAAATTGGGCCCTAGGAAGTTAGAGGTAGAAAGGGCTTTCAAGATAAGCTGACAGATGTTTAATGGATAAATTGAGTTCCAGGGAAGAGAAAGGACGTGTGAGGGATAGAGCTAGGCACTAAGACTGCCAACTTCATTCTGTAACTCTGGGCTAATACTCATTATGCTCCCTGGGATGGAATGTGATGGTAAAACAAAGTGGGCAATGGCATCTCTGCCATGCCCAGGGCTTTATAAGAGAAATTCACCCTGATAAAGGGGAGGGCAGTAGATACAAGCTTTTCCTAATTCATTTTTTCTTTATCACATTAACTTCTATTATACTTAAGGCTAAGAAAATAATAATTAAATATGACATGTAATTTGAAAATTAACTAAATGTTCATTTCAATATGACAAAGTGCTTTTAGTGTCAGCTCTAATATCCCTCTTCCCTGTCTTCATTGATCAAAAGTCCATTATAAAACTAAAACATACAATGTTAATACTTCTCTGGGTTAATACTTTCTCTGGGTGATAGGGTTAAGGGTAATTTTATTTTCTTGTATATACATTTTCTGCATTTTCCAAGTTGTCTTCAGTGAGTATGTGTTATTTTATTCAAAAAATAAATTTAAAAAGAGTAAAAGAACTACCATTTAAGGAATATATTTAATAGGATCCCATATTAGTTTCCTGTTGGTGCTATAACAAATTACAAGAAACTCAGTGGCTTAAAACAACACAAACTTATAATTCTGGAGGTCAGAAATCTAAGAGGAGTTGGCAGGGCCACACTGCTTCTGGAGGCTCTAAAAGAGAACGGACTTCCTTGCCCATTCCAGCTTTTACAGGTCACCTGTATTCCTTGTCTCATGGTTCCTTTCTCCATCATCAAAGCCAGCAGCATAACATCTTCAACTCTTTGTCTCTTTCCCTTTCTATCTATCACCTCTGTTTCCATCATTATATCTTCTGTGACTCTCTTTTGATTCTCTCTTATAAGGACCCTTGTGATTACATTGGGCCCACCTGGATAATCCAGGATAATCTTCCCATCTCAATATCCTTAACTTAATCACATCTGCAGAATCTCCTTTGCCACAGAAGCTAACGTATTCATGAGTTCCAAGGATCAGGATGTGGACATTGTTGGGGACATTTATTCAGCCTACCATAGACCCCTTTTATCAAGTTTTTTTGATTTTTTCCAAACATTCTCAATTTCTCTTTCATCTACTACCTCATGCCTGACATGCACACAAACACACACACACACACACACACACACACAAAGGGTACATTTTCTATGTCTCTACAGAGTATATAAATATTCTGCTAAATATTATGCCAATTAACATTCTTGATCCTTTCCCCTCTGGATTTTAAACACTATTAATTTTTTTCTCTTTCTATCTCATTCTGTCTAATTTTATTCAATGTTCAAAGATGAATCAAGCACCTACATGGCCCCAGACACTATGTTCTAAAGATAGAGTGGTGAACAACACAGATGTGAATCCTGCTCATGGAACTTTCATAATGGTAGGAAGAGTGAAATAAACCTGCAGACAAATACATAAACAAAATAATCAGAGAGTTGTCTAAATGCTAGGAGTAAAATAGACAGGATATAGTGAAAGAGTAATGAAGAGATGAATGACAGGGTCATCACTACATTTCTTTCTAAAGGGTAAAATTGAGACTGAGACCTGAAATGAAAAAACAAGGTAGACTAAAACCAAAACAGATTGAAGCACTGTGGATAAAGACTGTCCTCAATCATTTCCTACAATATCTGTAATAGATACCAGTATTGTTTAGTGGCATGTGTACTGATTTGGGACTTGGAAGACACAGAGAAATAATAGAGTTAATAGAGAAATAGCCCTCAGTTTCCTCACCCCGAATGTTAGGGAGTTGAATAATAAAATCAAATATTCTATAAATGTTTGATAAATATATGTAAAATTTCATTTCACATAGTTTTAGATGCACTATCCTTTGGGGTACTGGAAGTCAAAGGCATTTGACACTAATATAGTGCTTTATTTTGGTTGTGTGTGTGTGTGTGTCAGTGTGTCTGATAAATGTTGAGTCAATAGAACATTTCATTCCAGGAATTATCAAACAGGCCAATTGACTGAAAAATAATTACAAGTTTATTATGGCCATCTAAGTCCACATCATTATCATTTCTGAAATGAGGCTTCCGATTCCTTTGTGCTTCTAATAAAAGTGCAGGCACAGCCAAAGTTTATTGCTCTGATCAGACATGCTGTCCACAAGGATGTGTTCATCCTTTCGCCACCTCTCAACACTGGGAAATTGTCTAACACTGCTGACCCCAATATGGTTTGGATTCTATTCAATACCTAGGAAACCATTATAGATCATTCTTATTTGATCATAACAAGGCAGATCAGCCCATTTTTATAATAGTCATAAGTAAAAATAAATAACCAGTTTTGTCTGAATGAAATAAAATCAATACTTCTCCTTTGCAATATGATTCTCAGGAAGAAAATCCACAAACTTGTCTCATTTCTAAAGGTCTAGAGACAAATCACTCAGGGATATATATATATTTTTCAAGTCTACATGAAATGGGCCAAAGCACGCTGTCCAGATTTTGCAGAGGCCCAACAAGCTCTTAGTGGCTCAACTTTATGTAATTTTTACAGATGATTACAATGGATATATATCCTCGTGTCCCTTAGAACAACACAATCTAACTCTTTTTCTGTAACCAAGCATAACATAAAATGAGATTTATCTGTGTGCCCACAATATGGAGATCGGGTGAGCAATCTGCTTATTCAATAAGATATAATCACTGATAATGTTCTGACACATGATAAATGCTGTCATAGGAGCATGGCTATAAAAGTCATTCCTGGGATTTCTTTTTCCTCTTAAAACCCCCAAGTTTATGGTGGTAGTTATCGGGAAAATGTATACACCTTTCTCTCACAGGTATTCACCAACTTTTCTGATTCCTTTATGAACTTTTAACTAAAGTGTTAGATAATATAACGAACATAAATATAATTGAGCACCTAACTTTCTTAAGGAATAGATAAGAAGTAAAAGCCATAAGCTTTGGGGAGTTAAAAACATATTTCTTTCACCAAATGATTTAGCAAAAACAGAAATAAAGAAAATAAATGCAATTTCAAGTATTTTCATGGTTTATACTTTTTTCAAAGAATTCAAAAAATGTGAGGAAGTTTACACATTGCTTAAGCACCAAATAAAAAGGCATATGGACAATAAAACATATGATTTACTTTGTCAGGGCTTTTTACTTGTCTGTTTTTGTTTCTTGTTTGCTGATTATTAATATTATAGGAACAAATGTACAAAGGCAAGAGCATTTTTAAAAAATGTGTTATAAGGTCATGGACTAGGGTTTATCTGTAACAGTTGAGGCTGTCTCTCTTATCTGATTAGTTCTTGCAAAACAGCAGAACCACCAAGTTCCCAATTTTACCTACTAGAATGCTAGCAATCCACTGTTTAGAAATACCATAAGCATTTAAAAACTACTTAGATGGCATTAAACTAAATTACTTAGGTGTCATTAAGCACAACATCCATGAGACTTTTGAAACCTTTTTTCTTTAGTGCTAAACATATGTGCAGCTATTTTTAAGAATAACTTCACATGTATAATTGTAGTAAGATGTACAATAGAGTCTGATTCTGAACTCTGCACTAAACATTAAGTCATTAAGAGGAAGACACTCTTCCCCATGTTCCACTTCCACTACTAGATCCCATGGATATCAATATTACCTCCTTGTGAGGCTGATATTTCCCTCATCTTCTTAAGTACCCGTTCATCAGTTCACACCTGCCTTGGGGTGAGGTAGAATATATGACTCTCTCATTTGCAACGTTAGGGAAAGGGAATATTCGAAGGAAGTACAGAGCACCCTTCCCTTGGTTATGGTAAAAGGACTGAATCGGAAGTTAGAATCCTGTGTTCTAATCCTGGCTCTCTCCTTAACTGTAATGATGCTGGCTAATTTATTAATTTATCTTTACCTCACTCTCTTTATATATAACACAAAGAGGTTGGACTAGATACTCTCCAAGCCTCTTTTCAGAATCTTTATGAATTCCCAATTTCAGTGCTCTTGACTAAAGTAGTTTCCTTCTCTCTTTCACATGTGGGTCATTTCATGTAAATAACCCAGAGCCGCACAACCCGTCACTGCTTGCCAGCTGAGCTGACCTCCATTTTATACTGCTTATGTCCGTATGACTGACTGGTTTGACTATTTGCAAGTCAGCCTCCTATCAATTAATCTTACCTTTGCCAGTTGGCAACAATCCAGTTGTTAAGACAACTGGAGTAACCTGACTGTGAAATGGCCACTCCCTGGTTTCACTTTGGCACAAAACCAGCCTGTTGTTTTGTGCCAAAGTGCTGCACAAAACAGCACTGCATCACTGCTCAGTGATGCATATGAGCCTCATTCTTATAGTATTTAGCTCATAAATTTAACATTCTTAGACTTAGAGAAGATTATGGAGTACCACTGCCACTGAGAAGCTGCCCAGCCATTTCCTCTCATACAGGTAAGCCCAAAGGCAGGGCAGAGTGCCACCACCAAAGTCTAAGAGATGGTCCATTCTGAAGGAGGACCACCTGAACATTGCTCCACCCATATAGAAGCAGATACAAATCTCCTCTCCCAGAAAAACCAAGTCAACAGAGGAAATAAAAAGATGGTGGGTTTGATACCTGAAAGGAATCATGAAAAATGGAGGGAAAATGCAATTAGATCTTCAATATCTCAATGTTCATAATAAATTTCTACTTAACAAACAAAAAAACTGCATTTTTCTTGAAGAAGGGAGAGGGGTCAAATTAACACCATTGAGTCAAGGTCAGAGTCAAGAAACAATTTTTATTTATTCTAAAACTGATAACTTTTTATGAAACTATATAGTTTTAGGCGTCCTTTTGCAGAAGTTGTCCCTCCTGGTGGAAATAGTTTTTCTTATGAAATCAGTTGTTAGGATTGTTAATCTACCCATTCTGAGTACTACTGGACTGTAGACCATATTTTGAGAAACACTGTCACAAATAAATTGGACTTTTGGAACTGAAATAACAACTTTTAGATTGAATGTGTCAATGAAAAAATGTTGTCTGCCATATCAGTAACAAAGTATATTGCAGCCATCAAGCCATCACATTACAGCCAAACTAATGGTGAGCCCTGAGGGAACTCAGGATAAAAACAGGATGCCCGCCATCAAGCCATCAGCCACTGCAGCCACCACCAACAGTGCACCCTAGGAGAATTGGGATAGGAAAACAAAGGATACTGACCCCAGATAGCTGAGGTGAACATCAAAGGAATAATTTCAATGAGCCCAGACTCTTGTTTCTTCCCATCATAGAAAAGTACTAAATGCATTTACTTGATATATCTGGTTTTCTTTTTTTTTTTTTTTACATCTTTATTGGAGTATAATTGTTTACAATGGTGTGTTAGTTTCTGCTGTATAACAAAGTGAATCAGCTATACATATACATATATCCCCATATCCACTCCCTCCTGTGTCTCCCTCGCATCCTCAGTATCCCACCTCTCTAGGTGGTCACAAAGCACTGAGTTGATCTCCCTGTGCTATGTGGCTGCTTCCCACTGGCTATCTATTTTGCATTTGGTAGTACATATAAGTACGTGTCACTCTCTCACTTCGGCCCAGCTTACCATTCCACCTCCCCGTGTCCTCAATTCCATTCTGTACGTCTGTGTCTTTATTCCTATCCTGCACATAGGTTCTTAGGAACCATTTTTATTTTAAATTCCATATATATGTGTTACCATACGGTATTTGTTTTTCTCTTTCGGACTTACTTCACTCTGTATGACAGACTACAGGTCCATCCACCTCACTACAAATAACTCAATTTTGTTTCTTTTTATGGCTGAGTAATATTCCATTGTATATATGTGCCACATCTTCTTTATCCATTCATCTCTTGATGGACACTTAGGTTGCTTCCATGTCTTGGCTATTGTAAATAGAACTGCAATGAACATTGTGGTACATGACTCTTTGAATTATGGTTTTCTCAGGGTATATGCCCAGTACTGTGATTGCTGGGTCGTATGGTAGTTCTATTTTTAGTATTTTAAGGAACTTCCATACTGTCCTCCATAGTGGTTGTAACAATTTTCATTCTAACCAACAGTGCAAGAGGGTTCCCTTTTCTCCACACCCTCTCCAGAATTTATTGTTTGTAGATTTTTAATGATGGCCATTTTGACTGGTGTGAGGTGATACCTCATTGTAGTTTTGATTTGCATTTCTCTAATGATTAGTGATGTTGAGCATTCTTTCATGCGTTTGCTGGAAATCTGTATAACTTCTTTGGAGAAATGTCTATTTAGGTTTTCTGACCATTTTTGGATTGAGTTGTTTGTTTTTTTGATATTGAGCTGCAAGAGCTGCTTGTAAATTTTGGAGATTAATCCTTTGTGAGCGGCTTCATTTGCAAAAATTTTCTCCCATTCTGAGGGCTGTCTTTTCATCTTGTTTATGGTTTCACTTGCTGCACAAAAGCTTCTAAGTTTTATTAGGTCCCATTTGTTTCTTTTGTTTTTATTTCCATTCCTCTAGGAGGTGGGTAAAAAGGATCTTGCTGTGATTTTTGTCATAGAGTGTTCTGCCTATGTTTTCCTCTAAGAGTTTTATAGTGTCTGGCCTTACATTTAGGCCTTTAATCTATTTTGAGTTTATTTTTGTGTATGGTGTTAGGGAGTGTTCTAATTTCATTCTTTCAATGTAGCTGTCTAGTTTTCCTAGCACCACTCAGTGAAGAGCCTGTCTTTTCTCCATTGCATATTCTTGTCTCCTTTATCAAAAATAAGGTGATCATATGTGCATGGGTTTACCTCTGGGCTTTCTACTCTGTTCCATTGATTTATATTTCTGTTTTTGTGGCAGTACCATACTGTCTTGATTACTGTAGCTTTGTAGTATAGTCTGAAGTCAAGGAGCCTGATTCCTCCAGCTCCGTTTTTCTTACTTAAGATTGCTTTTCTATTCAGGGTCTTTTGGGTTCCATACAAATTGTGAAAATTTTTGTTCTAGTTCTGTGAAAAAAGCAATTGGTAGTTTGATAGGGATTGCACTGAATCTGGAGATTGCTTTGGGTAGTATAGTCTTTTTCACAATGTTGATTCTTCCAATCGAAGAACATGGTATATCTCTCCATCTGTTTGTGTCATCTTTAATTTCTTTCATCAGTGTCTTATAGTTTTCTCTATACAGGTCTTTTGTTTCCTTAGGTAGGTTTATTCCTAGGTATTGTAATCTTTTTGTTGCAGTGGTAAGTAGGAGTGTTTCCTTAATTTCTCTTACAGATTTTTCATCATTAGTGTATAGGAATTCAAGAGATTTCTGTGCATTAATTTTGTATCCTAGTATTTTACCAAATTCATTGATTAGCTCTAGTAGTTTTCTAGTAGCATATTTAAGATTCTCTATGTATAGTATCATGTCATTTGCAAACAGTGACAGGTTTACTTCTTCTTTTCCGATTTGGATTCCTTTTATTTCTTTTTCTTCTCCTATTGCTGTGGCTAAAACTTGCAAATCTATGTTGAATAATAGTGGTGAGAGTGGACAACCTTGTCTTGTTCCTGATCTTAGTGGAAATGGTTTCAGTTTTTCACCATTGAGAATGATGTTGGCTGTGGGTTTGTCATATATGGCCTTTATTATGTTGAGGTAAGTTCCCTCTATGCCTACTTTCTGGAGGGTTTTTATCATAAATGGGTGTCAAATTTTGTTGAAAGCTTTTTCTGCATCTATTTAGATGATCATATGGCTTTCATCCTTCAATTTGTTAATATGGTTTATCACATTGATTGATTTGCATATATTGAAGAATCCTTGCATTCCTGGGATAAACCCCACTTGATCATGGTGTATGATCCTTTTAATGTGCTGTTGGATTCTATTTGCTAGTATTTTGTTGAGGATTTTTGCATCTATGTTCATTGGTGATATTAGCATGTAGTTTTCTTCTTTTGTGACATCTTTGTCTGGTTTTGGTATCAGGGTGATGGTGGCCTCATAGAATGAGTTTGGGAGTGTTCCTCCCTCTGCTGTATTTTGGAAGAGTTTGAGAAAAATAAGTGTTAGCTCTTCTCTAAAGGTTTGATAGAATTTGCCTGTGATGCCATCTGATCCTGGGCTTTTGTTTGCTGGAAGATTTTTAATCACAGTCTCAATTTCATTGCTTTTATTGGTCTTTTTATATTTTCTATTTCTTACTTGTTCAGTCTTGGAAGGTTGTGATTTTCAAAGTATTTGTCCATTTTTTCCAGGTTGTCCATTTTATTGGCATATCAGTGCTTGTAGTAATCTCTCATGATCCTTTGTATTTCTGCAGTGTCAGTTGTTACTTCTCCTTTTTCATTTCTAATTCTATTGATTTGAGTCTTCTCCCTTTTTCTCTTGATGAGTCTGGCTAATGGTTTATGAATTTTGATTGTCTTCTCAAAGAAACAGGTTTTAGTTTTATTGATCTTTGCTATTGTTTCCTTCATTTCTTTTTCATTTATTTCTGATCTGATCTTTATGATTTCTTTTCTTCTGCTAACTTTGGGGGGTTTTTGTTTGTTTGTTTTTCTTTCTCTAATTGCTTTAGCTGTAAGGTTAGTTTGTTTTTTTGAGATGTTTCTTGTTTCTTGAGGTAGGATTTTTTGCTATAAACTTCCCTCTTAGAACTGCTTTTGATGTATCCAATAGGTTTTGGGTGGTCGTGTTTTCATTGTCATTTGTTTCTAGGTATTTTTTGATTTCCTCTTTGATTTCTTCAGTGATTTCTTGGTTATTAAGTAGTATACTGTTTAGCCTCCATGTGTTTGTATTTTTTACAGATTTTTTCCTGTAATTGATATCTAGTCTCATAACGTTGTGGTTGGACAAGATACTTGATATGATTTCAACCTTCTTGAATTTACCAAGGCTTGATTTGTGACCCAAGATATGATCTATCCTAAAGAATGTTCCATGAGCACTTGAGAAGAGAATGTAATCCATTGTTTTTGGATGGAATGTCCTATAAATATCATAAGTCCATCTTGTTTAATGTATCATTTAAAGATTGTGTTTCCTTATTTATTTTCATTTTGGATGATCTGTCCATTGGTGAAAGTGGGGTATTGAAGTCCCCTACTATGATTGTGTTACTGTCGATTTCCCCTTTTATGGCTGTTAGCATTTGCCTTATGTATTGAGGTGCTCCTACGTTGGGTGCATAAATATTTACAATTATTATATCTTCTTCTTGGATTGATCCCTTGATCATTATGTAGTGTCCTTTTCTGTCTCTTGTAATAGTCTTTATTTTTATTTTAAAGTCTATTTTGTCTGACATAAGAATTGCTACTCCAGCTTTCTTTGATTTCCATTTGCATGGAATATCTTTTTCCATCCCCTCACTTTCAGTATGTATGTTTCCCTGGGTCTGAAGTGGGTCTCTTGTAGACAGCATATATACGGGTCTTGTTTTTGTATCCATTCAACCAGTCTATGTCTTTTGGTTGGACCATTTAATCCATTTATATTTAAGGTAATTATCGATACGTATGTTCCTATTACCATATTCTTAATTGTTTGGGTTTTTTATTAAGGTCTTTTCCTTCTCTTGTGTTTCCTGACTAGAGAATTTCCTTTAACATTTGTTGTAAAGCTGGTTTGGTCGTGCTGAATTCTCTTAGCTTTTGCTTGCCTCTAAAGGTCTTAAGTTCTATGTCGAATCTGAATGAGATCCTTGCTGGGTACAGTCATCTTGGTTGTAGGTTTTTCCCTTTCATCACTTTAAATATGTCCTGTCACTCCCTTCTGGCTTGCAGAGTTTCTGCTGAAAGATCAGCTGTTAACCTTATGGGGATTCCCTTATATGTTATTTGTTGTTTATCCCTTGCTGCTTTTAATATTTTTTCTCTGTTTTTAATTTTTGATAATTTGATTAATATGTGTCTTGGCGTGTTTCTCCTTGGATTTACCCTGTATGGGACTCTCTGCACTTCCTGGAATTAATTGACTATTTCTTTTTCCATGTTAGGGACGTTTTCAACTATAATCTCTTCAAATATTTTCTCAGTCCCTTTCTTTTTCTCTTCTTCTTCTGGGACTCCTATAATTCGAATGTTGGTGTGTTTAATGTTGTCCCAGAGGTCTCTAAGACTGTGCTCAATTCTTTTCATTCATTTTTCTTTATTCTGCTCTGCAGTAGTTATTTCCACAATTATATTCCTGGTCACTTATCTGTTCTTCTGCCTCAGTTATTCTGCTATTGATCCCTTCTAGAGAATTTTTAATTTCATTTATTGTGTTTTTCATCATTGTTTGTCTGTTCTTTAGTTCTTCTAGGTACTTGTTAAACTTTTCTTTTTTTCTCCATTCTATTTCCAAGATTTTATATCACCTTTACTATCATTACTTTGAATTCTTTTTCAGGTTGACTGCCTCTTTCCTCTTCATTTGTTTGGTCTGGTGGGTTTTTAACTTGCTCCTTCATCTGCTGTGTGTTTCTCTGTCTTCTTATTTTGCTTAACTTACTGTGTTTGGGGTCTCCTTTTCACAGTCTGCAGGTTCGTAGTTCCCATTGTTTTTGGTGTCTGCCCCCAGTGGTTAATGTTGGTTCAGTGGGTTGAGTAGGCTTCCTGGTGCAGGGGACTAGTGCCTGTGTTCTGGTGTTTGTGGCTGGATCTTGTCTTTCTGGTGGGCAGGACCGTGTCCAGTGGTGTGTTTTGGGGTGTCTGTGACCTTACTATGATTTTAGGCAGACTCTCTGCTAATGGATGGGGTTGTGTTCTTGTCCTGCTAGTTGTTTGGCACAGGCTGTCCAGCACAGTAGCTTGCTGGTCGTTGAGTCGAGCTTGGTCTTAGCATTGAGATAGAGATCTCTGAGAGAGTTTTCACCGTTTGATAATACGTGGAGCCAGGAGTTCTCTGGTGGACTAGTGTCCTGAACTCGGCTCTTCCACCTCAGAGGCACAGGCCTGACACCCAGCCAGAGCACCAATACCCTGTCAGCCAGCTTCCCTGTCACAAGATAAGGGAGAAAAAAGAAAGAAAGAATAAAATAAAATAAAATAAAAGTAAAGAATAAAACATAATTATTAAAAAAAAAATTTAAAAGTAATAAAAAAAAGAAAAAGGAAAGAAAGAAAGAAAAGAGAAACCAAACCAAAAAAGAAATCCACAATAAGAAGTGCTAAAAACTATACTAAAAAAAAAAAATAAATAAATAAATAAAATAAAATGTACAGACAGAACCCTAGGACAAATGGTAAAAGCAAAGTGTACAGACAAAATCACACAAAGAAGCATACACATACACACTCATAAAAAGGGAAAAAGTAAAAAAATACATGTATCTATACATTAAAAAAAAGGAGGAAGAGAGCAACCAAATAAATAAACAAATCTACCAATGATAATAAATTCTAAATTCTAAACTAAGATAAACATAAAACTGAAACAAATTAGTTGCAGAAACAAACCCCAAGTCTACTGTTGCTTCCAAAGTCTACCACCTCAATTTTGGGATGATTCATTGTCTATTCAGGTATTCCAGAGCTGCTGGGTACATCAAGTTGATTGTGGAGATTTAATCCGTTGTTCCTGAGGCTGCCTGGAGAAATTTCCCTTTCTCTTCTTTGTTTGCACAGCTTCTGGGGTTGAGCTTTGGATATGGCCCCACCTCTGTGTGTAGGTTGCCTGAGGGTGTCTGTTCTTCACTCAGAGAGGACGGGGTTAAACTAGCAGCTGAATAGTGGGCTCTGGCTCACTCAGGCTGGTGGAGGGAAGGGTACGGAATGTGGGGCAAGCCTGCAGGAGCAGAGGCCGGCTTGATGTTGCAATAGCCTGAGGCATGCCGTGTGTTCTCCCAGGGAAGTTGTTCCTGGATCACGGGACCCTGGCAGTGGCAGGCTGCACAGTCTCCTGGGAGGGGAGGCATGGATAGTGACCTGTGATTGCACACAGGCTTCTTGGTGGCTGCAGCAGCAGTTTTAGCGTTTCATGCCTTTCTCTGGTGTCCGCGCTGATAGCCACAGCTCGCGCCCATCTCTGGAGCTTGTTTAGGCGGTGCTCTGAATCCCCTCTCCTTGCGCACCCTGAAACAATTGTCTCTTGCCTCTTAGCCAGGTCCAGACTTTTTCCTGGACTCCCTCCCGGCAGGCTGTGGTGCACTGGCCCCCTTCAGGCTGTGTTCACGCAGCCAACCCCATTCCTCTCCCTGGGATCTGACCTCCAAAGCCTGAGCCTCAGCTCCCAGCCCCCACCCACTCCAGCGGCTGAGCAGACAAGCCTCTCAGGCTGGTGAGTGCTGGTCAGCACTGATCTTCTGTATGGGTATCTCTCTGCTTTGCCCTCTGCACCCCTGTTGCTGTGCTCTTCTCCATGGCTCCAAATCTTACCCCCCGCCCTGGTCTCTGCCATTGAGGGGGCTTCCTAGTGTGTGGAAACTTTTCCTTCTTCACAGCTCTCTCCCAGAAGTACAAGTTCCATCCCTATTCTTTTGTCTCTGTTTTTTCTTTTGCCCTACCCAAGTACGTGGGGGAGTTTCTTGCCTTTTGGGAAGTCTGAGGTCTTCTGCCAGCGTTCATTAAGTGTTCTGTAGTAGTTGTTCCACATGTAGATGTATTTCTGATGTATTTGTTGGGAAGAAGTTGATCGCCACGTCTTATTCTTCTGCCATCTTGAAGGTCTCTAGTTTTCTTAATTAACAGTACTCATCTAAATTTTCGACTACCTGGTCTTTGTTGAAAAAATTCCTGTATATCCTGCCTGCTCCTTTCCCTCTTTGGAGCAGTCTCTCAGAGCTATCTGAGAGTGTGCTTCCCAGGCTTAAATCCTCAGTTTTGTCTGTCAAATAAAACATAATTCTCCACTTTTAGGCTGTGCTGTTTTTTATTCAGTCAGCAAATGTTACCTGAAAAAAGCCTATACCACTTTGCAGAAGTCACCTTATTGCATTTCCCTCATTCCCTACTGAGGGTATAGCAATCCTAAACATTGATATTTAACTGTTTTCTAACTTCTTTGTTGGCTACACTTTGATGTGTATTGCTGCATTTGACTCTCACAACAACCCTACTCTCACGAAAACTGAACAACATCTCAAGATTACACAACCATCAAGGGATGGCCCTGATTCCTTGCAATCCTGATTCCAAGACTTGTACCTTTTCTATTGCACACAGAAGTACAACTGAAACAACTCACAGAGCTGCTTTGGGCAATCAGATTCAATGTTAGAGTTTGGAACACATGAGTCAGGAATGCAAGAAAATGGAACACAGAGGGCACTCAGAGGTAAGAGCTCCAACTCCAAGTGGCAGCTGAGATGAGTAGAATGATATGCAGCAGGCACAGAGTTTCTTTCATCAAACACTAGTTCTTAAGACTTTTTTGACTCTGACATGAATATTTTCATTAGTCCTTTAAGTGATTTTCATTCTTTGTGGAGCATATAGCTTTAGAGAATTATAGAACACCCTTCCCCCACTAAATTACTTTTTCCCAAAATGATGACTGGGGACCTCTGCCACTTACCTGCCTTGCTAGTAATAAACTAACAAAACATGTTTGTGGACTTAGGTTTTAGTATTTAATCAAATACTCAAAAGAGTATTTATCATTCTTTAAAATTAAAATTAAAAAAATTATTTGTCCTCTATAGCCATTGTGTGAATGGGCATCAATGAAACATACAATGTTTGAGCTAGCACTCTATTTTAGAAGCAAGCTACTTAAAACTAAAGTATGTACATAGCCTATGTTAGGCCCCTGAAAGCCATATTGTAGAATCTGGTTACAGCTTGAAATATGTTACCTGAAACCCCAGCATCATTCACGTCAAAAGAAATAGAGTGACAAGCAAATGGAGCTGACCAAAATAAAGTACTATGTACATTCAGTGAAGCTCACATTTTAAAAAGAAGAAAAGAAAAAAACAAAACAAAACAAAAATCTATTCTCACCAAGTGAAAGCAAACTCAAGTCTAAAAGGATATGTTACTCCTTACTTTGGAAGAGTAAATACAATTTAAAATATAGCCAAGATTTTCATTGAACATATTGAACTCTTGTTCAATCAGACTTTGATGATGGAAGCATCCTGCTGTATTCACATGACTTTGTCGTAGATTTTGAGAGTTGGATTTGTGCTTTTCATTTCTAGAC
The DNA here is from genome assembly GCF_028564815.1 of Eubalaena glacialis. Taxonomy (NCBI): domain Eukaryota; kingdom Metazoa; phylum Chordata; class Mammalia; order Artiodactyla; family Balaenidae; genus Eubalaena; species Eubalaena glacialis. The sequence continues at coordinate 35,265,984 of NC_083730.1, forward strand.
ATCAGAAATAAAACTAAGAGGTGTGCATTGCCCCAGTAGATGTTTAGTGTGATGGGGGTCACACAAAGTCATACTTCCAAATACTTTAGACACCTGGAGAATTCACTATGCTTCATGCATCATTTCTTTCCCTGGTATAGCTAGACTTTTTATCAAGCATCTAAACACTGATATTATGATATGACAAATTGTTGCTACAAGAATATTTTACCCCCTTAACTCACACATGTAGCTTTTACTAAGAGTGTCCATACATCACAAAGCGCTCATTGAGAGATTCTAATGTGTCCATCAAAAATTGCTTTTTGAATTCATGAGGAAAATATCTTGAGTGGCTGCTTTTGGAATTAACTTGACTAGCTTTTTGGCATTGTAAAAATACAGCCTTAGTATGAATAGGGATTGGCTACAAATCCTAGAAAATGGACTTGTCAACTGACAAAGGACTTTACACTGTCTATGGTCTATTTCTGATGCTCTGGAGAGTTCAGTTTGCTGGAAAGGTGCAGATAACTAGATGTTATACTTTGATATCTAGAATCTGGAGTTCCACAGAAATGCACCAGGAGTTTCATTAAATTTTTATTTAAATTGCAATTAACATATATTTGAATATTTTTAAATGGTAGCAATAATATACACTGTTTTGTTCTTATGAAAATTTATTCTTCCACATATCACCTATTCTACTCTGACCCTTTCTCCTTTCCTGGAAGAACAATATCCAAACCTTTAAGCTCTTAATCAGATCTCCAAGTCCTTCTAGGGCTGGGCAGGTAATGTGCATGGTTGAAGTGAGCAGGACATGGATGCGTACTTATACATTGGAGAGTGGAGGGATGGGTGGAGGAAGCAGGCAGTATTCAACCTCACCCACTATTGTGCTTACCTCTGGCCTGGCTTGTTCTCTTTCATCTTGGGAGAAGAGAGTAATTTTGTTGTTTCCATAACCCATGCAGAAGAAAACATTTCCATGTTTCTTAAAGTTTAGACCCCTGCACTGGGGTTGTAGGATGAGGTATTGGAGGAGTTAGCTGGGAAAAGATGTTACATCCCCACAATGAGGATGAGTGGATGGGGGCTTTCTGAAAAGGTGAGCTCCTCATTCTCTCAGCTCACTAATCTTGCTGCAGATGCTGAAGTGAGTGTTAAAGCCTGGGACATAAGAATAGTGTTCAAACCAGCGAACAGTTTGGCTTGTTCAGAATAATGAATACACAATCTAGGGACTTCTAACTCCGCAGTCAATGATCCATTCATTCAACAAAAGCATTAAGTGTCTTTTTTGTGCTTAGTTCTGTATTACATGTTGGGGGCACAAAAACTCTTAAGTCAGGAGGAACTCAAAGGAAAAGTGTTTTTTTCCACTTGGGAATTAAAAAAAAAAAAAAGATGAGGAGGCTGTTTAAATAAAAGAAATAACATTTGAAGATCCAAAAAGAACCTAGTGTTATCCAGTTGGCCAGGGATGAGGGAGGGGAGTCTGTTTTAGTCACAGAGAGCACTGGGAACAAAAGCAAGAAGGCAGGAAACAGGGCAGCATGATGTTAGCAGATGCAAGCAGTGAAGATGGCCAGAGAGAGAGGAGTATTGTGAGGGGCAGAGGTAGAAGGGGAGTGAAAAATAAAATTAGAGAGGTGGGGAGAAAATCAGGACTCTCTGGATGGATGTTGTGTGTTCGACCTTGTCCTACAGTCCGGAAGATGCCTTAAGGTTTTGAAGTGTTTTGATTAAAGGGAACGTGAGGGTTGGTTTGTTTGTAAAAATACATTACTATCCTTACTATTTTATTTTACACATTGGAATCTGAGGTTCAGAATTATGGCAACTTGCCAGTAGTAACACGCTTACTAAGCAAAAATGTCACTCAAACCCAAGACAGTCTGACTCCAAACTCAGTGCTCTCTGTTCTAGAAGACAAAACCTTTAAAAAACTGCACAATGGCACTTTGATTTGAATATCCACAAGTGCTCACAGATGCCCCTGAAAACTCTAACAATCAAAAAGGGAAACAAAATCCATAATGCAGAGTTTTAAAATGTCATTTAGTTTGGATGACATGGATCCAATTATGTCTAAATTCTACTTTCATCTGGCTAACATGTGCAGAGCCAGGAGCCTCTCACTTTGGCCTATCTGAGCACTTTTAGTGAAGAGCATCTGTGCCTGTCTGACCTAACCAGGGCCTATACTGAAACCCTACAATACCACAATACCTTTTGTGACCACCAAAGGTCACACATGAGCTATCGCTGCCACAATTGGAGGCAGGAGGAAGTCTGTTCTCAGAGATTTTCCCACCTAATCGAGCAAAGCCAACTGCTTTAGGTCAAACTATTAAAAAAATATGATCATCCAAAACAGGAGGATAAGGAAGAAAATTACCTTCTTATTACATTTTGCCTAAATATTTCAAGTTTAGTTGTCTTTTTTTCCCCCACATCATGTTTTAATGATAAAAGGAGTGAAAACACCTTCACTGGAGGGCTGCTCATCAGTGTTCTCCTTGTAGATCAAAAATAAAATAACTCTTAAATTTCCACTTCTCTTCATTCTCCAATACATTTCAATGTCAGTCTCATAGTGATCCACTCTTAGATGTCATCTGCTTTTGTGAAGCTGGCCAATTATATTATTATAGTACAGTTAGCCTTGAACAATTTGGAGGCTAAGGGTGCCCACCCTCCTCTCAGTCAAAAATCCGTGTATAAGTTATAGTCATCCTCCATATATACACAGTTCCTCTGGATCCAACCAACTATTCATAATATAGTACTATAGTCTTTACTATTGAAAACATCTGTGAGTGGACCTGCACAGTTTAAGCCCATGTAGTTCAAGGGTCAACTGCATAAGTTCTTCCTTGGTTGGTCTCAGATTTCCTACTTATGAACTGACCATTTAAGAGAAGAGGACAGGTGTTCCCAGAGTTTTATCTCTATTTCTTCTAGTTATGTAGATAAAACCAAATGTCCCTGAGTTTCCCAGCCTTCAGGAGACCATCCTCCCTTTAACATCTAGTAACTATCATTCAGTCTCTGGCACTGATTTGTTATAGGCAGCTCTATCCCCAGGTTGTAAGGAATAAGAGTCTTAACAGGTAAACTAGACATTCATGTTGGTTCTTTGTCTCTGGTCTCCCTAATCTGCCCTCCCTGTTGGTCCACACTTGCCCTCCTGCTGCACATCGCTTTGGCTCTTCATCTCCCATCTCACTCCAAGCATGGCTGCACACTCCTCCCTTTATTCCACCCAGAACAACAAATACCAGGCTGAAAGTTTAGCAAAACCTCCTAGACACTTAGGAATGAGATAAGGAAAAAGAAACAGACTGTGTTTCCAGGGATATTGTTACCAGAGTTCAGTGAGCATAGTTCTATCTACTAGAGTCTTCCCCCTGGTCTTCTCCTCCTTTAGCTCCCTGCTTGTCACCACATTGTTTGATAGTTTATGCATATATTTTTGGTGATGTGTGCTAAGGGGTAATCTTACCCTCAATAGATAGAAGTATGCTTGATCATGTCCCTCTTGACTCAGAAAAAAAGGCTGCCAAACCTCTTTTGGACTCAACAAGAAAGAAAATTCCCCTTTCCCTACCCTGCTTTCTTCAGCCTGCTTCAAGATCATCCTGTAGTTGATCCCACTGAGATGTCACTATGCTCCAGTGATGACAGCTGTTCATGTAGTGTTGACATACATATTAGTGTCTGGTTTTCTAGACCATCTCCATTCCAGAGAACCTATGCAAAACCAAAATATCCAACAGAATAAACTTTTCCAAATAAACCCAAAGATGAATAGAGAAACACACATGAAGGAAGCCTTTCAATAACATCTTGTCCCTGAGATATTACTTTGTTTACACCTTTTTACCAAGAATATACAATTCTGCATTCATATTCTTTGAGGTTTTACCTCTTCAGCCCATTTTTTGGCCTGATGCTTCAATTTAGTCCTGGTGTTAACAAGGTAAGTTACATTCAGTTTCTAGGTTTACATTAATGACAAAAACTATTTTGCAGATAGCATTATTTAGTGTATTAGTCTCCCCAAGGATATTCCAATAACTGTAGTGTATAATATATTTTCAGGATTTTTGCACAAAGGACCTGCTGAATGATTTTAGTGGATTCTTCCATAAGTCACCTAGAAACATAAAATAATTTAACAAGTATCAGGACATTGTTAATCATTGGCACTGCCACAGGTCAGACACAAAGATGAATAAGACATTATCTTTGTCTTCAGTAGTAAGGAAGGTGGACAAGGAAAACACAGATATCATTAAAGATGAACAAAACTCAGTGGAAACTCTATGCAAAAGAATATGAATGTACTTAGAGGATGAATAAGGCTTAACACTGAAAATGACATTTTGACTGTCTGAAAAATAAGCAGGATTTGGACAGGTAGAACTGAGAGACACACACAGGTCAGCAGCAGAGGTAAGTAGGGTTGAGGAAGATAAATTTTTCAGGTGAGGAGAACAAAGGAAGCAAACATTCATTAATTTTTAAGGATCAGGGTTTTGGTACCAGAGTGGTGATGGACATATCACCTTTTCTGCTGTTGCAAATTTGGGGATATCTTTTCTGTCATTTCTTCCAGCAGATGTATACCAGTTCTCAGGAAGGCCCTTTTCAGAAGGATGAGAGCCATTTTCTTTCATTGTCAAAAACACAGCCTTTTCTTTTAAGTGGCAATAGCAGACATTTAAGATTAACTGAGAAACAAATGCTGTGTTCACTCCAAACAAAAGATGTGTCATATGTCATAGCACCTGGAGTTGCAACTCTGAAAATAAGGAGATATTTTACAAAATATGTGCCTACAATGTAACCAAAAAACCAGACCAGCAATCATCCCAGTGTTAACTGAACCCCTCCAGATATGTCTAGTACGTGTCTGATGACCTCAGTAGCTTTCTCAGGGGTGGGAAATAGCACAGACAGATGTCCGGGGCCATGTGACTGGGCAAAGACAAATAGCCAGGATGTAGCTGTGTAGACAGCTGTCTAAACCAATCAAAACATAGATCTATCCATTCCCCATGGTACCTTAAAAGATTCTGGAATTATCAGAATTTATACTCCAGCCCAAGTATGTCTCCTGCATAATAATACAACTTAGCACTTCCCTGCAGTTTTGCAAAGCTCACTGCAAATTTAGGAAAGGAAGATAAGTAGAAATTTCTAGCTTTGCAGATATACAAATGGATTGGAGCATTACCCCCAATTGATTGATTAAATCTCTGAACAATATTTTAGGATGTGTGATCCATGATTTCATGACTTCAGTTGAGGAAATGCAGCCAGAGAGACCTACAAACAAATCATTTATTCTAGGTCATGCATTCTGTGTAATAGAAGAAATTAAGCAGCTTCTAATTCTGGGTATATCTATCTCTGACACCACAATCTCAACCCTAAATATAATATTTACCCAAGATACATAAAGACAAAACAGCCCAGTTGTCCATCAATAAGAAAATGGACAAACTGGTAGATATCCAAGCAATGGAATTCTAGTCATCAATGAAAGTGAACAATTTACCATTTCCACCAGACTTCAGATGAGATCACTGAGGCTCAGGTATGAAAAGACACCTACCATGTTGCAGTTAGGTAGGTTTGCATTGCCAGCACAGGACCAATCCCTTTATCTGTTCATTATATTCCACGTGGGAACTCAGCTCTTTGCAACAATGACAATGGAAACTGTGCTCAGAGGGAGTCCTTTGCAAAACATTTTGTTGCTGTTCTGCTTTGGTAAATGTAATCTTTTCCAACATTTTTTTTTGTTTTCTGACATGTAGAAAAGCAATTTTTTTTTAACTCATACATCAAATAACTATTTTACTAATCTGAATAATTCTAAATTATTTGGGATTCTTTATGTATATAATAAAGAACCTGGGAGCAATGATAATTTAGTTTCATCCTTTCTAAATAGCAACAACAAAAAACTAACCTACAGTAGTCTGTATTTGGAAGATTCTCATCCAAGTGATTTAAATAAAAGAGAACAAATAAAGAAACTGACCTTTCCAAAACAAAACAAAAGAAAACAAAAACTTCTGGTTATGAGGCAGATACTTTTATTAATGACAATTTACAAAGGTTAAGCAAGAAAGTAACTTGTCTTTGAAAATAAAATAAAAATAAAACCTTAATGACTGAGTAAATATTTAAGTACAACATAAAACAGAAAAAAAAAATTTTTAATTAATAAAAGCAGAGAACATAAAGTAATGTGAGTGTAAGAATCATACATGAAAAAGCCAACCATACTTTTTATTATAAGTATTATGGAATGGTAGAACAAGCACTGCTTTAAACTAAAAATCTGTTCTCTCTTTCCAGCTTTGCCACTAACGAGTTTCTGACTTTATGGAAATTATTTCTCAGGGTTATTGACCATATAATATCTTTGATCTTTCCGTACTCAAAATTTCTCTTTATTGAAAAATATTTAAAAGTTATTTTAGTTGAAATTAAAGAAGTGTTTTATGTGATTATTATTATATAATAATCATATAAATTATTATACTAATTATTAGAGTATAGTAATTCCTATGATTAAAAAATAATAATACCCTATACTAATACTGTTGTTCAAAATGCCTTTTCAACTTTGACCTTCTTTAACCCTGATAATAACCCTGTATAATAAGTCTGATGAGGAATTTGTAGAAAATATATGTAAAACTTAAAGTTGATAAGTGATTTATCAAAGGTCTCCAGCAGTGTATTAACAAAAAATAATAGTATTTAACTCCTATTAAGTAAAACCTAAGGGTTTTAGGTTTTCATTTTTCCCCACAATGATGCTCATTTGAAGAGCAAATAATGGTAAGTGACATTCAGCTTGGTATTATGAGATGGTGTCAGTGGCTAAGAAAACATATACATGTAATGTAAAAATGTTTGCATTTGAAGAGTTTACAATTTTTGAGAGTTCTGGGAATGGGGGAGTAGTGATTAGCAGGAAATCACAGGGGAAGTTTAGGTGTCCTGGGTGGCTATGCCATGTATGAAGAAACAAGAAAAGGCCATGGGCTCTGGAAGAGTGATAATGCACAGGGATACACTGTGCTTAAGAAATATTGATCTGTGATGTGCTGCACTTCAAGGATGAATTCCACTAGCAGCATGGCAAGAGAGAGTTGACTTAGAATAACGACATCTGCATATGTAGCCAGGAGGCAGAGTGAATGGCTATTTAAATAGAAAACTCCAGATGTTAAGATTATCCCAACTGCTGGATGCACAGACAAGTAAGGTATACTGCCAGATTAGGAGCAAGATGCCAGGCACTGAGGATGACAGAGTGAAGTTAGTGGAGTTCCTCTTGACAGCAAAGGAGGTAGCTCCTGCTGACACATCAGGGGCAATATGTGCATACGGAAAAAACCTCCCCACATGGAGGAGTTCATGCCTGAGTTCATGCCTTCAGAGTGCTCCCAGTAACTCTCAAATGTAGGCCCAACATTATAGAATCTCAGTGGTATCAACAAATAGTGTCTGCAAGACAAACATGAGTCCAAGTATCAATACATACTCAAAATACATTCTGAATTATTCACATCTCTATTTCCATTTCTGGATATACATTGCTTATTGCCTTGGTCATCTTTCCAGCAGAGACAATCAGCTTTCTTCCTCAATGGATATTTTATCCTAGAATATGAAGTCAGTACAATAAAAGTCTGTGATAGACTGAATAATGGCCCCCAGAGATATGCCCCCCACCACCAAAGATATCCTAATTCTTTGAACCTGTATGTGTTACTTTATACAGCAAAAGTGACTTTGCAGATGTGAGTAAATTAAGGATTTTGAGATGGGGAGATTATCTTGAACCACAAGTATTCTAAGAGGAAGATAAGATTTGATGCTGAAAAAGAAGGCAATGTAAGCACTGAAGCCAAATACTATGCTGCTAGCTTTATAAACAGAAAAAGGCACCATGAGTCAAGCAGTGCCATTAATGTCATTCCACAAGCTGAAAAAGGCGAAGAGAACAATTCTCCCCTACAGCCTCTGGAAGGAGCACAGCTCTGCTGACACATTGATTTTGGCCCATTGTAACTAATTTTGTATTACTGATCTTTAAACTATAAGAGAATAGGTGTGTGCTATTTTAAGTCACCAACCTTATGGTAATTAGTTACAGGAGCAATACAAAAATAACACAAAGTCTAAATAATTAGGAAATTTGATCTATTAGGGAGCAAATAATTACTTCTAATATCAGAAAACTAAACAGATAATGCTTTCGATGGTTGATTCTTTGTGGGTTACCCACATCACTCTCAACCTCCATCAGGCTCAGTTAACCTTCTATTCTTGTCAGTCACCTAGTTTGTAATGGCACTTCTATTCTGCATATCTACATTCTACATGCATTTCAAGTACATAAGTTTCCTCCTTCAATAAGAATACTGCAAGTCTTGGGCCCTCCATACTTGAAGGAAGATATTGTGCTTTGCTTTTGATTTGTTTCCCTCAGAATGCCTATTGCGGATCGCTGCATATGAGGGTGTTTAATAAATATTTGTTGAGTCACTCAATGATTGATTGATTAACTATTCTAAAGAAGCATTGGACCAAATTAACCATGACATGGTTAAAATAAATGAATTAGTCCTCATTTACAGTGAGGAAGAAGGCCTTGTTTAGCCAACTTTAGGAGCAGACAAAAGAGTAATCAGTGCCAAAAAGGCAGGCAGGCATACACACCCACACAGCCCCCAAATTCAATGATGTGGAATCAGAACCTTTTGGGGAGTGGCCCTCAGGGGTGGTTTTGAAGAATGAGAGTGAAATAACCGTGACCATTGGTGACAGAGAGCCACTCAGCAATAGTTCTCCTAGCCAAACCAGTTATGTTTGGAGAGTCAATTATGCTTGAACAGTAATCTAAATCAACAGAAACTTAGAAAAATTTTTCACATGAAGAATATAACAAAACATCTCAGTTTAAAGAGAGCATTTTTCTTAGAATCAGGAGAAATTACTCTTTCAAAAAACTTACACAGTAAACAAAACAAGTCATATCCCTATTCAATTTCAGTCCATCATGACTAGATGACCATTGCCAGCAGACAAAAATCCAATCTTTAGTTTGATTCCAAGCTTACACTTTTCCATTGTTTGTTCACTTTAGTACTTTTGAACAAGCCTACTTTTGTGAACGTTCTCTAACATGTAAACTACTTATAATTTTACAAAATTATGCAAAACTTTAAGAAAAAAAAACTTTAAATGCTTTGAGAGCTATTTAGCCTAAAGGAAATTTGTCAGCCTTGAAGATTTAAGAACTGTTCTTACTGAGGGATCTGTAAAACATGGATGTTCTATTTAAGTTGAGGGAAATTTCTTTAGAAAGGAACCCACATCTGGAGAGATGAGAAAAGACAATCAATAGTCAGGTATTTACACGTGAGGTCATCCTTTTCCAGCAAGCATGGCCCTGCTGCTTTGAAGAGCTTTTTTCTTTATCTGCTGGCTGTCAATCCAAACCTGGGGGAAAAAAGAGAAAAAACTCAAAAATTCATGACATTTTTGCTAAATCAATCATTGACCTCCCATAACCTCGCTTTAATGCTGCTTTCTTTGTATTGATTTTTAATTTGTTCCTCTCTGACTTCCTACCTTGTATGATGTTTTGAGTTTTTATTTCTAGCTGATGGACAACTCAAGCTCACAATCATCCTCTTTGTTTTGTCTCTCCTTCTTCTCTTTTTGTCACAGCGTGTGTTTTCTCCCAGCTCAACTCCTTTTGACAATTCATTTTAACTCCTAACTGTAAACATTGTAAAGGGATCAAAATTTACAAGTATTAAACAGATTGCCAAATTTCTAATTTAATTTTTGTGTTAAAGCTCATCTCTTTCATCCCCACTCTCAACTAAAGTTATCTCAGGCTCTTATGATTTATAGCCTATTTGGGGGGGGCGGTGTAATTATTTAGCTTTTTGAGATTTTCCTCATTCCATCCTTCTCTGCCTTCTAAGAAAGAATAAGGCCATCCCCTGACAAGCGGAAACTTTCATAGCTCAGGAGTTGGAGAAGAGTTGTATGATCCTGGCGTCTCCTTCAGATTCTTGCTGTGTTCATGGTGGTACCATCTGGTCACCTCATCCATATTACCCTGAACTGATTTCAGTGAGATTTGCCTTGTCCTACCTGGTCTTTTGGGCATGATACTGGATGTTGCTGAAGTCAATGCCATTCCTTGCTTCCTGACTTGATAATTGCCTCAGCATATAGCCTTGTACATACCTGAATTACTAAATATGGATAATGTATGCATCCTCCCATGCCTGTGCCTGAGAAATTAAAAATCAGACATGACATCTGAATCTTCCCAAACCATCAGAATTTTCTGTTCCTCATACTCACTCACATTTGCCTCTGACCTCTTGCATATCACTATTCTCTCCTGGCACCACCTCCCACTGACAAGAAAGATTTACCTTCCCCTGTATGAAACAAACTCTCCTTTTTTATGATATACTCTTTTGCTTTTCCTATACATTAGCTACAGTATGGTCAAGCCTGCAAATAGTTATTCTTTTCTTCACTCTATTTTATTTATTTCTGATCTATTCTTTATTATTTCCTGCTTTCTGGTAACTTTGGGCTTTGTTTGTTCTTCTTCTTTGTTATATAGTTCCTTGAAGTGTAGAGTTACATTGTTTGAAATCTTTCTACATTTTTTAAATTGAAGTATATTTCATTTACAATATTATATTAGTTTCAGATGGACAGCATAGTGATACAGTATTTTTAAAGATTATACTCCATTAAAAGTTAGTAAAAGATAATGGCTATAATTCCCTGTGCTGTACAGTATATCCTTGTTGTTTATCTATGTTATACATAGTAGTTTGTGTCTCTTAATCCCATACCCCTAACAAGCCCATACCCCTTTGCTCTGCCCTCTGGTAGCCACAAGTTTGTTTCCTATATCTGTGATTCTGCTATTGTTTTGCTATATACATTCATTTGTATTACTTTTTAGATTCCACATATAAGTCATATCATACAGTATTTGTTGTTCTCTGTCTGACTTATTTCACTAAGCATAATATTCTCTTCATCCATCCATGTTGCTGCAAGCAGCAATATTTCATTCTTTTTTATGGCTGAGTAATATTTCTCTCTCTCTCTCTCTCTCTATATATATATACACACACACACACACACCATAGCTTCTTTATACCTTTGTCTGTTGTTGGACACTTAGGTTGCTTCCATATCTTGACTATTGTAAATAGTGCTGCTATGAATATTGGGGTACATGTATCTTTTTGAATTAATATTTTCATTTTTTTCTGGGTATATATCCAGGAGTGGAATTGCTGGATCATATGGTAGTTCTATATTTAGTTCTTTGAGGTACCTCCCTACTGTCTTCCATAGTTACTGCACCAATTTACATAATGTACATTCCTACTAACAATGTACAGGGGTTCCCTTTTCTCCACCTTGTCTTGAATGTTTGTTATTTGAATATTTCTTAATGATAGCCATTGTACAGGTGTGAGGTGATATCTCATTGTTTTGATTTGCATTTTTCTAATATTAGCAATGTTGAGCATCTTTTCACATGCCTGTTAGCCATCCGTATGTCTTCTTCAGAAAAATCTCTCTCAGGTCTTCTGACCATTTTTTGACTGGGTTGTTTGGGGTTTTTTTGATATTGAGTTGTATGAACTGTTTATGTATTTTGGATGTTAACCCCTTGTAGGTTATATCATTTGCAAATATTTTCTTCCATTCCAAAGAATGTCTTTTTGTTTTGCTGATGGTTTTCTTTGCTGTGCAAAAGTTTTTAAGTTGAATTAGATCCCATTTGTTTATTTTTGTTTTATTTCTATTGCCTTAGGAAACAAATTCAAAAAAATATTGCTATGATTTATTTCAAAGAGTGTTCTGCCTGTGTTCTCTCCTAGGTGTTTTATGGTTTCAGGTCTTACATGTAGGTCTTTAATCCATTTTTATTTCATTTTTGTATATAGTATGCGGGAATGTTCTAATCCCATTTTTTTACATGTAGCTGTCCAGTTTTCCCAGCACCACTTATAAAGAGACTATCTTTTCTCCATCATATATCCTTGTCTCCTTTGTTGTAGATTAATTGACCACAGGTGCATGGGTTTACATCTAGGTTGTCTATTCTGTTTCATTGATCTACTTGTTTGTTTTGTGCCAGTACCTTGCTGTTTTGATTACTATAGCTTTGTAGTACAATTTGAAGTTTGTGGGGGTCATGCTTCCAGCTTTGTTCATTTTTGTCAAGATTGCCTTAGTAATTTTGAAGCTTTTTGTGGTTCCATATAAATATTAGGGTTATTTGTTCTAGTTCTGTGAAAAATAACATGGTTATTTTAATAGAGATTGCCTTAAACCTGTATATTGCTTTGGGTAGTATGGCCATTTTAGCAATATTAATTCTTCCAATCCAAGAACATGGACTATCTTTCCATTTATTTGTATAATCTTCAATTTTCTTCATGGATATTTTATAGTTTTCAGCGTATAGGACTTTCAGCCCATTGGTTAAGTTTATTCCTATGTATTTTATTCTTTTTTTTTTTTTTTTTTAAACATCTTTATTGAAGTATAATTGCTTTACAATGGTGTGCTAGCTTCTGCTTTACAACAAAGTGAATCAGTTACACATATACATATGTTGCCATATCTCTTCCCTCTTGCATCTCCCTCCCTCCCACCCTCCCTATCCCACCCCTCTAGGTGGTCACAAAGCACCGAGCTGATCTCCCTGTGCTATGCAGCTGCTTCCCACTAGTTATCTATTTTACATTTGGTAGTGTATATATGTCCATGACACTCTCTCACCCTGTCACATCTCACCCCTCCCCCTCCCCATATCCTCAAGTCCATTCTCTAGTAGGTCTGTGTCTTTATTCCCATCTTGCCACTAGGTTCTTCATGACCTCTTTTTTTTTTTTTTCCCTTAGATTCCATATATATGTGTTAGCATACTGTATTTGTTTTTCTCTTTCTGACTTACTTCACTCTGTATGACAGACTCTAACAACATCCACCTCATTACAAACACCTCCATTTCATTTCTTTTTATGGCTGAGTAATATTCCATTGTATATATGTGCCACATCTTCTTTATCCATTCATCCGATGATGGACACCTAGGTTGCTTCCATGTCCTGGCTATTGTAAACAGAGCTGCAATGAATATTTTGGTACATGACTCTTTCTGAATTATGGTTTTCTCAGGGTATATGCCCAGTAGTGGGATTGCTGGGTCATATGGTAGTTCTATTTTTAGTTTTTTAAGGAAGCTCCATACTGTTCTCCATAGTGGCTGTATCAATTTACATTCCCACCAACAGTGCAAGAGTGTTCCCTTTTCTCCACACCCTCTCCAGCATTTATTGTTTCTAGATTTTTTGATGATGGCCATTCTGACCGGTGTGAGATGATACCTCATTGTAGTTTTGATTTGCATTTCTCTAATGATTAATGATGTTGAGCATTCTTTCATGTGTCTGTTGGCAATCTGTATCTCTTCTTTGGAGAAATGTCTATTTAGGTCTTCTGCCCATTTTTGGATTGGGTTGTTTGTTTTTGTGTTATTGAGCTGCATGAGCTGCTTGTAAATCTTGGAGATTAATCCTTTGTCCGTTGCTTCATTTGCAAATATTTTCTCCCATTCTGAGGGTTGTCTTTTGGTCTTGTTTATGGTTTCCTTTGCTGTGCAAAAGCTTTTAAGTTTCATTAGGTCCCATTTGTTTATTTGTGTTTTTATTTCCATTTCTCTAGGACCTGGGTCAAAAAGGATCTTGCTGTGACTTATGTCATACAGTGTTCTGCCTATGTTTTCCTCTAAGAGTTTGATAGTGTCTGGCCTTACACTTAGGTCTTTAATCCATTTTGAGTTTATTTTTGTGTATGGTGTTAGGGAGTGTTCTAATTTCATACTTTTACATGTACCTGTCCAATTTTCCCAGCACCACTTATTGAAGAGGCTGTCTTTTCTCCACTGTATATGCTTGCCTCCTTTATCAAAGATAAGGTGACCATATGTGCGTGGCCTTATCTCTGGGCTTTCTATCCTGTTCCATTGATCTATATTTCTGTTTTTGTGCCAGTACCAAACTGTCTTGATTACTGTAGCTTTGTAATATAGTCTGAAGTCAGGGAGCCTGATTCCTCCAGCTCCATTTTTCGTTCTCAAGATTGCTTTGGCTATTCGGGGTCTTTTGTGTTTCCATACAAATTGTGAAATTTTTTGTTCTAGTTCTGTGAAAAATGCCAGTGGTAGTTTGATAGGGATTGCATTGAATCTGTAGATTGCTTTGGGTAGCAGAGTCATTTTCACAATGTTTATTCTTCCAATCCAAGAACATGGTATATCTCTCCATCTATTTGTATCATCTTTAATTTCTTTCATCAGTGTCCTATAATTTTCTGCATACAGGTCTTTTGTCTCCTTAGGTAGGTTTATTCCTAGGTATTTTATTCTTTTTGTTGCAATGGTAAACGGGAGTGTTTTCTTAATTTCACTTTCAGATTTTTCATCATTAGTATACAGGAATGCAAGAGATTTCTGTGCATTAATTTTGTATCCTGCTACTTTACCAAATTCATTGATTAGCTCTAGTAGTTTTCTGGTAGCATCTTTTGGATTCTCTATGTATAGTATCATGTCATCTGCAAACAGTGACAGCTTTACTTCTTCTTTTCCGATTTGGATTCCTTTTATTTCTTTTTCTTCTCTGATTGCTGTGGCTAACACTTCCAAAACTATGTTGAATAAGTGTGGTGAGAGTGGGCAACCTTGTCTTGTTCCTGATCTTAGTGGAAATGGTTTCAGTTTTTCACCATTGAGGACAATGTTGGCTGTGGGTTTGTCATATACGGCCTTTATTATGTTGAGGAAAGTTCCCTCTATGCCTACTTTCTGCAGGACTTTTATCATAAATGGGTGTTGAATTTTGTCGAAAGCTTTCTCTGCATCTATTGAGATGATCATATGGTTTTTCTCCTTCAATTTGTTAATATGATGTATCACGTTGATTGATTTGCGTATATTGAAGAATCCTTGCATTCCTGGAATAAACCCCACTTGATCATGGTGTATGATCCTTTTAATGTGCTGTTGGATTCTGTTTGCTAGTATTTTGTTGAGGATTTTTGCATCTATGTTCATCAGTGATATTGGCCTGTAGTTTTCTTTCTTTGTGACATCTTTGCCTGGTTTTGGTATCAGGGTGATGGTGGCCTCGTAGAATGAGTTGGGGAGTGTTCCTCCCTCTGCAATATTTTGGAAGAGTTTGAGAAGGATAGGTGTTAGCTCTTCTCTAAATGTTTGATACAATTCGCCTGTGAAGCCATCTGGTCCTGGGCTTTTGTGTGTTGGAAGATTTTTAATCACAGTTTCAATTTCAGTGCTTGTGATTGGTCTGTTCATATTTTCTATTTCTTCCTGGTTCAGTCTCGGCAGGTTGTGCATTTCTAAGAATCTGTCCATTTCTTCCAGGTTGTCCATTTTATTAGCATAGAGTTGCTTGTAGTAATCTCTTATGATCGTTTGTATTTCTGCAGTGTCAGTGGTTACTTCTCCTTTTTCATTTCTAATTCTATTAATTTGAGTCTTCTCCTTTTTTCTCTTGATGAGTCTGGCTAATGGTTTATCAATTTTGTTTATCTTCTCAAAGAACCAGCTTTTAGTTTCATTGATTTTTGCTATTGTTTCCTTCATTTCTTTTTCATTTATTTCTGATCTGATCTTTATGATTTCTTTCCTTCTGCTAGCTTTGGGGTTTTTTTGTTCTTCTTTCTCTAATTGCTTTAGGTGCAAGGTTAGGTTGTTTATTCGAGATGTTTCCTGTTTCTTGATGTAGGCTTGTATTGCTATAAACTTCCCTCTTAGAACTGCTTTTGCTGCATCCCATAGGTTTTGGATCGTCGTGTCTCCATTGTCATTTGTTTCTAGGTATTTTTTGATTTCCCCTTTGATTTCTTCAGTGATCACTTCGTTATTAAGTAGTGTATTGTGTAGCCTCCATGTGTTTGTATTTTTTACAGATCTTTTCCTGTAATTGATATCTAGTCTCATAGCGTTGTGGTCGGAAAAGATACTTGATACGATTTCAATTTTTTTAAATTTACCAAGGCTTGATTTGTGACCCAAGATATGATCTATCCTGGAGAATGTTCCATGAGCACTTGAGAAAAATGTGTATTCTGTTGTTTTTGGGTGGAAAGTCCTATA